>NC_081439.1:14580874-14880874 GCF_949786415.1 Peromyscus eremicus | reverse complement strand
AGGACCCTGGGTGGTTGTCATGCCGCCAGCAGGGCCATGGGGATCCCAGTAGGCAGGGCCCAGTCTCAGAATTTAAACATCATGCAGGGCTGGCTGTCTTCCAACTGCCAGAGTCTTGAGGAACCTGGGTGGCTGTCTACTGGCCAGGGAGGGACCTGTGGGTCCACAACAGGTAGCACCCTTCTGAACAAGTAAGCATTAGGTGGACATGACCGTCTTCAGGCAAACTGGACCCTTGAGGATTCCGGGTGGCTGACATCCCACCAGCCAGGGCCTTGAGGACCCTAAGTGGCTGTCATCCCATCAGCAGGGGCCTTGGTGTTTATAGCCAGCAGGCCCTTGTCTGAGCAGTTAAGCATCAGGTGAAGGTTACTGTCATCCGACCGGCCAGGTCCTTGAGGAACCTGGGTGTCAGTCATATCACTAACCAGTGCCCAGAGACCCTGGTTTCCACCATCCAGGGCCTTGTGGTTCCCGGCTGGCTATCTCCCATCTGAGCAGTTAAGCATCAGGCAGGGCTGGCTGTTTTCCCATCAGGTAGAGCCTTGAGGACCCTGTGTAGCTGACATGCAATAGGCAGAGCCATAGGGATCTTGGTTGGCTGGCCCCCATCTGAGCATTTAAACATCATGCAGGGCTGCCTGTCTTCCCACCAGCCTCAGGATAGAGGACTGAGTGGCTGTCTTCCTGCCAGGCTAGGACCTATTGGTCCAGGCCAGTTAGCATCATTCTGGAGACATAGGCATCAGGTCGGCATGGCTGTCTTCAGGCATCTGGACCCTCGAGGATCATGAGAGGCTGTCATCCTACAAGGCAGGCCCTCAAGGACCTTAGGTGGCTTTCTTCCCAACAGCAGGGGCCTTGGGGTTCCTGGCCAGCTTGCCTGCATCTGAATAGTTAAGTTTCAGGAAGGGTTGGCTGTCTTCCATCCAGCTGGAGACGTGAGGAACCCTGGTGGCTGTCGTCCTGACAGCTGGAACCCTGGTGGTCTCAGCAGGCTGGCCTGTCTGAGAGGTTAAGTGTCAGGGTGGGGCGGCTGTCTTCCTGCCTTCCTGGGCCTTTGGAGTCTAGGCCGGCTAGCGCCAGTCTCGGAAGTTAAGCATCAGGTAGGGCTGGCTCTCTTCCAGTCTGGTGGAGCCTTGAGGACCCTGGTTGGGCATCATTCCACCAGCCAGGGCCTTCAGGAACCTGGGTGGGTGATATGGGTGACCCGCCCCTGTCTGGACAGTTAAGCATCAGGCATGGTACTTGTCTTCCGGCCAGCAGGAGCCTTGAGGACCCCGGGATTATCTCATCCTACCAGCCAGGGCCTTGAAGACCCCGATTGGCTGACATGCTGCTAGACAGGGCCTTTAGGACCCCGGGTGGCTGTGTTCCAGCCAGATGGGGCCTCGGGGGTCCCAGAGGGTGGCCAAATTTGAGAGTTTAAGTCACAGTTGCTGACGGCTGTCTTCGAGCCAGCCTGCGCTTGGCAAGACGTGGCCCAGTAGCACCCCTCTGAGCAGTTAAGCACCAGGCAGTAGTGGCTGTTTTCTCACAAGCTGGGTCCTTGAGGACCTCGGGTGGCTGTCATCCTGCCAGCCTGGACCTTGGGGGTCGTGGTCAGCTGGCCCCTGTTTGAACAGTTACCCATCCTGCAAGGGAGGCTGTGTTCTTGCCACCAAGAACCTTGAGAACCACAAGTGGCCTCTTCCTGCCAGTCAGATCCTTGGGAATCCCAAAGGCTAGCCAGTGACTGAGCAGTTGAGCATCATGTATGGATGGCTGGAATTCCACCAGCAGGGGTCATCAGAGTTCAGGAAAGCTAGCCTCTGTCTGAGGGTGGGGAGGAGGGCTGGTGGTTATCTTCCTGACAGCTGGAACCCTAGGAGTCTAGGCAGGCTGGCCTGTCTGAGTAGTTATTGATCAGACTGAGGTGGCTGTCGTCCTGCCTGCCTGGACCTTGGGAGTCCCTGCAGGCTAGCACCTGTATGATCTGTTAAGCATCAGGCAGGGCTGGTTCTCTTCCCATCAGGTGCAGCCTTGAGGACCCTGGTTGGGCTTCATCCCACCAGCCAGGGCCTTGAGGACCCCGGATGGCTGTCTTCCTGACAGCCGGAGGATTGGGGGTATCAGACCCTGTCTGAACAGTGAAGCATCAGGCAGGGTCGCTGTAGTCCTGCCAGCAGGAGCTTTGGGGACCCCTGGTGACTCTGTTCCCAGTAAGCAGGGCCTAGAGGACCCCGGGTGGCTCTGTTCCCACCAGCTGGGAACTTGGTGGTCCCAGCGGACTTGCCCCCTCCTGAGTAGTTAAGCTTCAGGCAGGGGTGGCTCTCTTCCTTCCAGCTGGGGTCTTCAGGGTTCCTGCCTGCTATCCCCGGTGTGAGCAGCTAAACATCATCCATGGATCGCTGTCTTCCTGCCAGCTGGTGCCTTGTGACAGGGGTGGGAGGGGGGGTTTCTCATCCTATCAGCCAGGGCCTTCAGAAAGCACAGTGGCTCTCTTCCCACCAGTCAGGACCTTGGTGGACCCTGCTGGCTTGTCCCCATCTGAGGAGTTAAGGATCAGGTGGGAGTGGCTATGTCCTCCCAACAGGAGCCTTGAGGACACCAAGTGACTCTCATGTGACCAGCCAGGACCTTGAGGACCCTGGGTAGCTGTCATCTCGCCAGCAGGGCCATGGAGATCCTTGTCGGCTGGCCCCAGTCTGAGCATTTAAACATCATGCAGGGCTGGCTGTCTTCAGACCAGCCAGACCCTTGAGGACCCTGGGTGGCTGTCTTAGCGACAGGTGGGGACCTGTTTGACCAGGCCAGCTAGCACCCTTCTGAGCACAGAGGCATGAGGTGGGCATGGCTGTCTTCAGGCAACTGGACCCTTGAGGATCATGGGAGGCTGTCATCCTACAAGGCAGGGCTTTGAGGACCCTAGGTGGCTCTCTTCCTAACAGCAGGGGCCTTGGGGTTCCTGGCCAGCTTGCCTGCTTCTGAATAGTTAAGATTCTGAAAGGGTTGACTGTCTTCCAGCCAGCTGGAGCCTTGAGGAACCCTGGTGGCTGTCATCCCACACACTGGGTCCTTGAACATCCTGGGTGGCTGCCCCCCCCACCAGCCAGGGCCTTGAAGACCCTAAGTTGCTGTCATCCAGCCAGCAGGGCGATGGGGATCCCAGTCAACTGGCCCCAGTCTGAGCACTGAAACATCATTCAGGGCTGGGTGTCTTCACATCAGCCAGAGCCTTGAGGACCCTGGGTGGCTGTCTTCCCAGCAGGAGGGACCTGTGAGTCCAGGCCGGCTAGCACCTATCTGAGCAGTTAAGCATCAGAGGCAGTGGTGGCTGTCTTCCCACCAGCAAGAGCCTTGAGGACCCTGGGTGTCTGTCATCCCACCAGCAGGGGCATGGGGATGCTGGTCGCCTGGCCTCCATTTGAGCATTTAATCATCATGCAGGGCTGGCTATCTTCCCACCAGCCAAAGCCCTGAAGACCCTGCGTGGCTGTCTGCCCATCAGGAGGGCCATAGGAATCTCGGTCACCTGGCCCCCTTCTCAGCATTTAAACATCATCCACGGTTGCCTGTCTTCCCACCAGTCAGAGTCTTGAGGACCCTGGGTGGCTGTCTTCCTGCCAGGCAGGGAACTGGGAGTCCAGGACTTCTAGCACCCTTCTGAGCAAGTAAATATTAGGTGTGCATGACTGTCTGCAGGTAAGCTGGACCCTTGAGGATACCGGGTGGCTGTCATTCCACCAGCCAGGGCCTTGAGGACCCTAAGTAGCTGTCATTCCATCAGCGAGTGCCTTGGTGTTCCCAGCCAGCTGGCCCTTGTCTGAGCAGTTAAGCATCAGGTGGAGATGACAGTCATCCTACCGGCCAGGTCCGTGAAGACCCGGGGTGGCTGTCATCTCACCACCCAGGGCCTCAATGACCCCAGGTGGCTCACTTCTCACCAGCCAGGGCCTTGAGGTTCCGGAACTGTTAGAAACCCTCTGTGCAATTAAGCATCAGGCAAGGGTGGCTGTCTCAAGGATACCCGGAGCCTTGAGGACCCCGGGTGGCTATCTTCCAGCCTGATGGGCCCTTGAGGGTCCCGGAAGGTGGCCAAGTCTGAGAGGTTAAGCCTCAGGTTGAGGTGGCCGACATTCAGCAAGACTGGGGCTTGGAAGTTCCCGCCGGCTAGCAACTGAGCATTTATTCATCAGACAGGTGTGGCTGTCTTCCCACTAGCAATAGCCATGAGGACCCCGCTTGGCTGTCTCCCTGCCACCCGGAGATATGGGCGTCTGCGACCCTTTCTGAAGAGTTAAGCATAGGGCAGGGTAGCTGTGTTCCCACCAGCCAGAGACTTTAGGGCCCTGGGATACTTTCGTTCCAGCTAGGGCCTTGAAGACCCCTCCCAGACATGGCCTTGAGGAACCCGAGTAGGCTGTCTTCCCGACAATGGGAGACATGGGGGTTCTGGCACCTGTCTGAGCAGTTAAGCATCAGGCAGGGTAGCTGTTTTCCTGCCAAGCGGAGCCTTGAGGACCCCTGGATATTCTCATCCTCCAATCAGGGCTTTGAAGACCCCGGATGACTGACATGTTGCCGGACAGTTCCTTGAGGAACCTGGGTGGCTGTCTTCCGGCCACCCAGAGATATGGGGGTTCTGGCACCTGTCTGAGTAGTTAAGCATCAGGCATGGTATTTGTCTTCCCACCAGCAAATGAATCTGGGAGAAGTTGGAGTAGTGTAAAAACATGATAACAATATATTGTAGTGGAGAAATTTTAAATCAGCACAAAGAGGAAAAACAAACAAATGAATCCTAAAACCTACTGCAGCAATATACAATGACAAACAAAACAAAACAAGTCATGAGAAGACAACAAACAAACAAACAGTTAGAAGACAGTGAGGTCCTGAGGACTAGAGGGAGCCCACTACTGCCACTTCCCAGACCAGGACACTTTCCAGCTGCATTCTGAGTATTATCCTTACATGCACAGATGAGCTTGGTTTGCAGCAGAGGGAGACTAGTACAGAAATGCAGAACCGGGGAAATTGTTGAGAATGACTGACTGTGGGGGGCTCATCTCCAACGAATATATCTACAGCACAACCCCTATACCAAAGGCTTAGGGAATATTTTGAAAGATGGGGCAGAAAGATTGTAAGAGCCAGAGGATCAGGACGTCTGAGATGAAAAGGTGTCTTCTATATTGATGGGGAAACTATGGTCACCTAAACAAGGCCTACACAATGACAGTATCAGTTTGCATACCAATGTGGATGGTGAAAATCTCACCAGGCCCTATACCTGAAAAAATCACATGCACACGTACACATGCCAACACATGCATGTGTGTGTGTACCACAAACAAATGCAAATACAAAGAGATAGTGCATCAGTCAATAATATTCCTCCTTGTTAGGATGCGTTTTAAATTGTCTCCCTCTCTGTGATTTTCACTCAGCAGAGACCACTAAAAGGGGAGATGCAATTTGCAATGGCAGTGTAAGTGTGTGGAACCAGATTAGGGGTGTGCATTACCCCAGTGAAATGTGTGTTTTATAATGTATTAAATACATATATAACTTCTAATAGTTTTACTTTTGATTGTATATTACTTCATGAAGTTTTAGGATTTTTTCATTTGTTTCTTTGTCTTGATAGAGACTGAACTCACAGGCTTCTGCATCCCAGGAAAACTCTCCAAAATTGATGTATATCTCTAGCTAGAACGTTTTTCTTCTTTTGCACTCCTAATCTTCTGACTAAAATTCTAGTACACACCATATACTGTCCTTGTTTACCCTCCAACACTTATTGAAGGGAAAGGGGCCAGTGTTTTCAATTGGCCAGTAAACATTTGCATATTGGATATATGTAGCAGGTGTTGTTGTTTCCATAATCCATATTCTATGTCCCACAGTTAACATAGAGGCCAGGCCCCCTGAATGTTTTTCTTCCTTGTGTTTTTCTTTTCTTTCTTTCTCTCTTTCCTTTCTTTTTCTTTCTTTCTTTCTTTCTTTCTTTTTTCTTTTTTCTTTTTCTGGAGAGAGGGTATCTCTTTTTAACAGCCCTGACTGTCTTGGAACTCACTCTATAGACCAGGCTGGCCTGGAATTGGAGATCTAATGTGGTAAATCTATGGGAGTCTGGTTAAGGAGTATTAGGGAAATGTATTAGGGTGAATTGAGGAAATACACTCACGAATAGAGAACGGAGTAGACAGCTGAAGTCGTCCTCTGATCTGACCGGGAATGAATCCACCTGGCAGTTTGATCAGACCAGGCAGCAGGCAGCAGGGAGAAGGGGCTCGTGACCCTTCTCCCTTTCCTTTTAAAAGGTCACCTACAACAAGAAGCACCACCTCCTTCAAGCCCTATGGCCCAAGGTAAATACCACTACAGAGTAAATACCACTACAGAGATCCACCTGTCTCTGCCTCCCAAGTGGTGGGGTTAAAGGCATGTGCCACTACAGCCTGACTCAGGCCCCCCGAGGGTTTTTTTAAATTTAATTTATTTTTTTTATTAAGAAAAAAATTTTATTCATTTTACATACCAAAGATCCCCCTCTTCCCTCCTCCCACCCTCCCAGCCTCCCCCTCCCAACCCACCCCCCATTCCCTCCTTCAAGAAGGCAAGGCCTCCCACTGTGAAGTACATTTAGTAGAGGCAGGCCAAGCCCCTCCTCCGGCCCCAACGCTGTGTGGTGTCCCATCATAGAAGTGGCCCCCTGGGTTATTTTACAAGTGGTTTTGATGGTAGTTTAAATCAAACAAAAGAAAATGTTGCCATGTCGCCCAGAGATTGTCCTTTGGGGTCTTTGTCCTATTGAAAACTTCTGTACACACACAACTTTTCATTCCATTGTTTATGGCAGCTTTCTTTGTAGCAGCTAGCCAAAATCTGGAAACCAAAGTGCCCAACAGATGAGTGAAAAAAAGAACTGACAGCACACCCAGACCATGGTATGGCACACAGCAATGAAAAGGAGTAGCAGGGGAGAGTCCATCTTTGTTTTTTTTCTTGTTGTTGTTGTTGTTGTTGTGTGGAGCTGGGGATTCAAAGCTAGAGCCCCACACATGCTGGGCAAGCACTTTGCCCAAAGCTACATTCCCAAAGAATTGAGTTTTGATATAAGCAATCAAGCATGTAGAATGAAGGGCATGGTGGTGAGTGGAAAAGGCCAGCCCCAACATTTTTATATTCTTGAAATGATTGTGGAAATAGTGAACAATGCAGTGTCTGTCCCAGTTTAAGCATGCTGCTGCTGGGCGTCATCATAAGAACTAGCATGAGTAAGATATTTCTGAAGGAACAGAGAGGAAAGTGGATTGCAGTGGTAATTGCATGAATTTACACTTATGATGCAGTGACAGAGAGGTCTGCACACCCAGTGTACCAGTGTGAGTGCCCTGCTTTTGATATATTATACTTGTGTAACATATTAGGGGGACTAATTAGATGAAGAATGCTCTATATGTTCTGATTCTTCTCTATATAATGGTTTTGAAACACAAATTTCACGTAAACACACACACACGCACACGCACACACGCACACACACACACACCCCTCCACCACACCTAGTGCTCCTTCTGGGCTCCAGTCAATAAAATGGAATGGAAGCAGATTTGAAAAGAGCAAGCCAGAAACTCTACATCGATGTTCTAACTTTATTGGCACCAAAGTAAAGGAGGAAAAGCCGAGACCGGAGGAGGGGAAATTGGTAGATGGCCCCATGGGAACAACAGCATGGGGAGTACAGAACCATCGCTATCTGGTTGCCCTAGCCAAGGAGCATCTGTTCCCAGAATGCCCCAGAGGGGATGCCAAAACCACTAAGAAAACGACTGTTACATTTCTGGAATAGGTTTGAAACTCGCCATCTGAAGATATTATTGTCACCAGGCTGGACACTTTTACTCCTTCTGACCGTGCTCCCAAAAAGATTTCACCCTAGGGTTTGGTGTTGTTGACATTCATGATCCTGTAGGTTCTGATCTTCTTCACATGAGGATAACAATGCCAGAGTTATTCTGTCCATTCGTGGAGAAGCCTTTGAAACGACTTTTTGCTTTTCTGCTGCCAATGCGTCTTGTTCTTTTCTCTGTTTTGTATTTCTTGCACAAGAGTGGGCTGGGTGGTATCAGGGTTGAGTGACAAGTTACCGAGGTCTAGTATCAGATTTTCACAGGAGGGTGAATGAGAGGCTGCTTCTGTCGTGGTCCCCATCCCCATGGAGACGCCAGACATGTTCCCCACATCCTTCTGACAGTAGCAGCATTCACATGTGAACATCTCCTGATCTGCATCTCGAGGGGAAGAGGGTCTTCTTTTTCTCTCAGTTTGGTGAGGTAAGAGAAACCTAACACGTTTCTTTTTCTTGATTTCAGCTAGTTTTGTTTTCTTTTGGGGTGATTTTGAACTCTCCCAATGCTGATCTTCTTCCATCCTTTCCAAGAAAGAGAGCACACATTAGAAACACAAAGGGTCTATTGAAAACAGCTCATGCTGTCCACATGCCTGGAGCACCTACCAACATAGGCAGAGACACATCTCAGAAGGAGACCCTGATGGTTTCAGCAAGGGAAATCTTAGCTTCTAACTGGTTTGTGCAGCCGTTTTCCGTCTGTTTTGTTTATGGGTACCCACATATCAACGAGCAAATGGTGAGCTCTTTGCATTTGAAATACTGGTTTTAGCCCGGTTTTCCTTGTACTTGATTATGTGTGCCACAAGGAACCCCAGGACAGAATTCCTTCAAGGGGAGCCCACAGATCACTACTTCTTAGTGTTAAATGCTGGTTTCTTTAGAAGCGATTCTTCACAAATAGCCTCTTCTTAAAGCTCTTACTTAAAGCTCTCCTTAAAGCTCTTACTCCCTCCACATAAATGTGATTTGAGGCAGTCTCCTCTCAGAGGACGTCTTTGAGGTTTGAGGCTCTACAAATACGGTAGCTCCTAACACTGGTACTTAGGCCTTATGAACAGTGATACGGTTGCAGTCTCACTTGCTTGGGCAGGAGAACAGGACCAATCAAAGAGACTTCCCCTAATCCAACTGCAAAGGAGCCTCTGGCCATCAGCCACTGCCACATTAACCAGAGAGGGATAAACGTGCAGCGGGATTCCTGGGCACAGTATGTGCTCTATGTAACCTGCAGCTCAGGCCATACTTGGTTTACTCGCACCCCTTGCTGAGACAAATACCAGAGAACAGCAAAATGAACCCAAGGAGAAAACCACTGGACACAGATTGAGGTTGGTCTGTGATGGGCCACGTCTTCTTTTAGTAGCACGGGTCAGATCCTGGAGAGCACAGAATGCCATGCTAACAGCAGCAACAAAGGCACAGGCCATCTTTCACGTGCCGGGAGCCTGTCCTTGCACCTAGTAGCTACAATGATTCTTGGGACAGAACCAGGGGCCAGAGGTCAGGTGTGGGGGTGTGAGTGTGGGCAGAGTGGGGTGATTTCAACGGATGCATGCACTATAAGAGTTTAGATAACTGTAATTCCTAGCTATGGCTGCATTTGTGGGGGGAAGGTTTGGGATCCAGGCATGAAAGGGTTGATGCATGGGAGAAAAGCTCACTGTTTTAGCAGAGGAAAATTTGGTTCCTGGCAAGATCTTTACCTCTCTGAACTCATTTGCCTCCCGCATTAAAGGGTATTACAACCTACCACTCCCAGGTATAGTTCCTAAGAGTGATAGCACAGGGGTTATGCACTAAAGGAGTTTATTGGGAATGACAGCAGTTTCCCTTTGAAACCGGGGAAATAACTGGACTAGCATATGAAGATTTGTGGTCAAAGATGCTTATGCTACCTCCCCCGACACACACATATGCACAGAGGGAAAAAAATGAAAGCAAAGGCCACCATGCAGGACTTGGTTGAATGAGTTAGGCAGGCTTTGCACCAGGATATGGAAATCAGTGTGACCATTATGGAGATAGATATGGGGGTGTCTCAAAACATTTCAAATAGAACTTCCACATAGTCTAGCCATCACGCTCATGGCTATAATGCAAAGGAATCAACAGTGCCTTACGACAGTGATAGCTGAGTATCCATACTACTAACGGAAGCCACATAGTGGATTCAGCCTAAGTGCCACTCAGTGGATGAATTGATATGGGAAATGTGGTACCCATACAAAGGTAGTTTCACTTGGCTGCAAAAAGGATGAAAATACAGTGTTTAAGAGAGGACGATGGATCTTGTGTGAAATAAACCAGATTTGGAAAGACAAATATCACGTTTCCTCTCATGTGAAAGCCATAAAAATCCAAAGTAACCTAAAAGCCAATAAAGAGGAACATAAAATTAAATGAAGGAACACTGGGGCTATAGGAGGGGATTGGGAAAAGGGGAGGAGAAGGGATAACAAGGAGTAGTAACAGGGGTGAAGACAGCCAGATTCTACTACGGCGTATACAGAACTATCCTAACTAAAGCCTCCCTTTGTATGGTTAATATACACGAATATAAACTGAAAAGGACAAAGCCGCTTTGGATGGGTGGCTGGGAACTGTGCCCTCCAAGTGTGCTTTCGAGTTACCAAATGTAGCAAGTGATGTTTGACTCCTGAATAAAACAGATCAGAACAACAAGCTTTATCTCCTTTGACTCCCAGTACCTAGCACATGCTGCTGTGTGAGTCCTTGGGAGACTTTTCCCACACATCCGGTGCCCCCACCCAGTCCAGCAAAGCATTAGGTGTCCACTCACAGGGTGACCAGCTTTT
This sequence comes from Peromyscus eremicus, assembly GCF_949786415.1. NCBI lineage: Eukaryota > Metazoa > Chordata > Mammalia > Rodentia > Cricetidae > Peromyscus > Peromyscus eremicus. The sequence continues at coordinate 14,870,155 of NC_081439.1, read as the reverse complement.
CCAGATTCCACCCCAAGTCTTTCCTTACATCCAACAATATTCACCATCTCCGCTTCTATAGTTAGCTGCCTTCCCACCAAGTCAATGTCTTTCCCTGCCTGGCACAGTGTTTGCGTGCCTTGTCACAGACTCTGAAACTCTCCTGGCTCTCCTGTACTTATTCCTCCTGTTCTTACTATTCGTCCAGACACCTTTACACCCTGATCCCTCCCTGTCTTGATCTATCTGCTCAGGTAGGAAGTTCTCAGTAAGGCTGCGCCTGAACACTTCATTTAAAAGTGCAAGCTGGGCCAGAGCTGGGCGCGGTGGTGCACAACTCTCAGCACTCTGGAGGCAGAGGCAGGTGGAACTCTGAGTTCCAGCCTAGTCTGGTGTACAGAGTGAGATCCAGGACAGTCAGGGCTATGTAGACAACGTACCCACCCTATCTCAAAAACAAAAGAAAGCAAAACCACAGCTACAAAAGTATTTGTCCTGGCATGCTAACCCGAAGGGGGTAATACTGACACACATACCTTGTCTGTAAGCAACAGCTTTCAAATTAGACTTAGGACTCAAAAGAGAGAAATCACGCCAGCTCCCTGAAAGCTAGGCAAGTCTCCACAGCCTGGCGCGGTCATGAATCTTGAAGGAGATTCCACAACTGCCGTTTTACTAAAGCAGCATAACCCCCGACTACATTCTAAGTATTTCCCCTCATACCCACAGACAAGTGTGGTCCTCAACCCTCACTAAGGAAACATCACTTTGTGACAGACAGAGGTCAATACAGAAAACCACAACCAATCAAAATGCAGAGATGTAAAGCCAGGTCCCAACAGATTCATCTACAAACAAAATCCTGCAGCTAAGGCTCAGGGGTCATTGTGGAAGAGGGCGCAGAAAGATTGTAAGAGCCAGAGGACCAGGGAGATTGCTGTGAGACTAGGCTTTGCCTCCTGGGAATGTCAGAAGCTACGCACATATAAAACCCCACCCACATGGCTGCATAAACCTGAGCTGAATACAGATGACCCCAAAAGCCATGCTGATGTGGACAGAGTCGGGGTGGGGGCGGCAGGTGGGGATCCTGAAGTCTTAAAGAACTACAGGCAACTATGCTGAGACCAGGGAGTCATGGCCTTCCCAGAGAAGGTCCTCACCAACAGGTTATCTAATACCATATGCTCAGCCTTGAAAATATATACCTAAACGTAACGTATTGCAGACTGAGCAGGTTGTCTTTATGCATTTAGGAATACGTATACATATATGAATACAACAACGATTCAGGAAAAAGAGACAATGAATTTGAAAAAGAACAAAGGGGGTTTTGGAGGGAAACAAGGGGACAGGAAGTGATGCAATTTTAATCTAAAAAAATTCTTTTTAAGTGCATGCCCAACAACCACCACTGGCAACACCCACCCCAACCACCCTCCCATCCCCCATCCCTGCTCTGCTTTCCTAACAGCAAAACTCTGCTTCCTACTGCACTACACAGCATGGCATGTTGATTCAGTAAGTTCAATGTTGATTTCTGTAGACCACAGTACCACATAAACTCCACAAGGGCTGACATTTTCAACGGTGCCCTGGATCATGTCCAGCTCTTAGGTCACTTCCTGCCACATGTCCAGGTCTTGACACACTTCCTGCCACATAGAAGGCCCTCGGTAAATGTACCTGGAGTAAAAGAAGTACCTGGCATGGAGAAAGCCTCCGTAAATTACAGCCTTTGTTAGTATTGCCCTCCCTCCCTGTTGGGTGAAGCTGGAGAGCAAGCAGAGAATCAGGGAAGGAACAGTGCAGTCTGATGAGCCACAGAGGGAGAGCAGGGCTTTAATGGGTCACCACGGGCCACACAGTTTGTGCAGACAAGAGTCCTGGAAGTTATTCTCCATTGAGCAGGCGTCTCTCACTCTAAAGAGAGGTACACCGTAAGTAGTCACCATCCATATCACACTCTTGGAAAGGACTTGGAGAGAAGCCGTGACTAGAAAGCGGGAGCTGAGTTCCCTTGTCTCTTCCCCCAGAGCACCTGGTCAAGTCTCAGGCTCACCTTCTAGGTGCTTGAAATTCCCAGTTGCCCAGTGTTCTGTTATACATACCAGCACCAGAGCCAATACCCCGTGAAACTGCAACTGCGTCTCTCCTGACTACTGAGGAACAATGGAGAGCAATGCCCAAGACTGCTACGTCCAGACACATATCCACACTATAATATTATAGTCCCTGCAGATAAAGGAAATGACAGTTTAGCCGGAAACAGAGGCAAGCCGGAGGGAACAGAGCCAATCACAAGGATGGCACGAGGGAACAGAGTCAGTCACAAGGATGGCATTGACTGGAGCCATGGTTGGAATAGCTCTGGAGCCTGTGAAATTACCATCCCAGGTTTCAGATGGAAACATCAACATTCATGAGGGGAAATGTATATATCACAGTGAAGGGTCAGTGGGGGACAGTTAATAGACTTCAATAACTTGAACATCACAAATGGGGCTTAAGAGTAGAATCTGTTCCTGAGTGGGGCGGTGGTGGCACACGCCTTTAATCTCAGCACTCGTGAGGCAGAGGCAGGCGGATCTCTGTGAGTTGAAGGCCAGCCTGGTCTACAGAGCGAGTTCCAGGACAGCCAAGGCTACATAGAGAAACCCTGTCTCAAAAAAACAAAAAGAAAAAAAAGGGAGAGAATTAAACTTTTTTCCTTCGTTTGAAAATAGATTGTTTTCTCACAAAATCAATCCTGATTATGGTTTCTTCCCCTCATTCTACTCCTCCCAGTTCCTCCCCACCTCCCTTCTCCTCTACATCCACTCCTTTTCTGTCTCTCATTAGACAAGAACAGGCTGCTAAGAGACAATATGGAAATATAACAAATAAAATACAGCACGGTAAAACAAACACCATCACATCAATGAACAGCGTCGAAAACAGACTTGGAACACTTACCCGTATCCCACAAACGGTGGCTCCGGGGAACTCAGTGTGTTCAGACGCCTGATGTAAAATGAAAACAAGCCGTTCCAACTGAAGGCACAGAAAGAAGATGGAGCCACACCCAAAGTCACTCGCTGGTACCACAAGGCCAGCAGTGGGAGTGTGTGAAGGCATGCAGGGAGGAGAGCTGGGGAAGATATCTGAGATGTAAGCAGGTGGGGACCAACCGGGATCCACCATCACTGCACCACCCACAGATGGTGTCAACAGTACTCTTCCCTTCTTGTTCTCACTGAAGACACAGCCACTGGGCTTTGTGTGCGTGCTTTCTAGAGCAGGTGTCTCATTTCCACTGCTGGACTTGAACTGACTACCTAGTGAAGGACTAATGTGGATGATCTTGAGCTCCTGATCCTTCTGCCTCAACCTGCTCAATCCTGGGATTGCAGGTGTGCACCCCCATGCAGGGCTTTACGCCATGCTTGTGTGCCCCGTGTGAGAGGCAAGCATCCTAACCACAGGGCTACATCTACGGCCCTCCTTGGATATTTTCTAGGGAAATTTGTCTTGTAGAATGAAGTATAAAAATCACGCACGTCCACTTCAGTAAACTATGGTCCATAAGAGGTTCTGAGAACGCTAGTACCGGAAACATGAGCTTAAAGAAGGACTTGTATTATTTATGAATGGAGGCAGTCATGAAGGCAGACGGTGTTGGAAATGACAGATAGCAAGGGCAATCCCCTCCAATGAATAGCTCTCATAATGCACCTTTGTGGGAGGAATAACACGGATCAGGGTGTGAACTGTTCTGAGCCCTTCCTATGTCTTCCCTTACTCATGGCAATGTGACCCGTGAAAGACTCACAAACGGTCTCTTAATTCTCTCCCGTGTGTTAGTTCTCTGCCTCTGTGATCAAGGAACATGCCCCAGTGACAGAGACAGCGCTGTCTCTGCTTCTGCCTTCATCCTGACAGATTACCTGGCAGAATGGGTTGACAAAGCATTTGAGTTCGCAGATGAAAACGTTGACCTTATGACATGCTGGGTCTTCTGGAATGACTCAGGAGAACTGAGAAGGCTGCCTGGGAGTGGGGAAAACACCAAAGGAAAGAAGAGCCTCAGTCTCAGCTCCCCAAAAGTCTACCCTGGGAGCACTCTGAGCAACCGGAAAAATGGCACAGCCAATGGGACAGGAGGTGGAAAACGCAAATGAAGGTGCCCACAGACATATCCCGAGGAATGGGCCTGAAGACCATTGCTTCCTGAGGGCTGCCAGCTCGGGGTTCACATTGTTGTGTCTATGTCCCAGCTAGACCACTTGTGAGCTTGTGTCTGTGTCCCACTCCACCACTTGTGAGCTTGTGTCTGTGTCCCAGCTCCAGCATTTGTGAGCTTATGTCTGTGTCCCAGCTCCAGCATTTGTAATACATGCTGTGTTGTTTTCTCTCAGCCTTCCAATGTGCTGCTTAACACAGCTCAAGCCCAGAGTGTTAAGTAACTCCCACAAGAGGGGTGTGTGGGGGTGGGTGTGGCATGATGGGAGAGCATCTTAAAACTATGTCTGTTGAAATGCAGAGCCTTTATTTACCCTGGGAGACTGTCAGTAATCACCCTACCCAGAACTGTTCATCTTTTTTCATTCACACTGACAGGCATCTTTGCTCCTTGTCCCACTTTTCTCTTCTACACTCTTCAAGCCTTCTCAGTATCTAATTTAGGAGCCCTCCCACCACATAAGGGATGCTATGTGTGTGACCTTGCCCTACACCTGGCATGGACTGAACCAGAATTCTCTGCTGAGTATCAATACGAGTCCTTTAAAAATCCTGTCCCCATGCAACCATCAACTGGAAACCCAGAGCTCCTGCAAGTCTGTACACAACACCCTATGGTAGGGGTTGATCAAATGCCCAAAGTGGCCATGCACCAGATAATTTTCCCATTTGAGCAGGGCAGCTGCTGGACTTTGTTTAAAATACTGCTCGTCTGGATGCAGAGACACACAGCCAAGCAAGTATACATAGAAGGACCGCAAATTGGAGATCTGCATCAGGTTTCTCCCCTGGGAGCTCAGAAAACTCCCTCAGAAGAGCGAGCGGGGGGGGGGGAGATCTGTGGGAGCCAAGAGTCTGTCAAGGACACTAGGAGAACAAGACCCACAGAATCTACTGAGCATGGCTCTTGGGAGCTCACAGAGACTGAAGAAACATTCACAGAGCCCGCATGGTTCTGTACTAGGTCCTCTACATGAATGTTATGGTTGTGAGCTTGGTGTTCTTATGGAATGCCTAACAGTGTGAGTGGGCATACCTCTGATTCTTTTGCCAGCCCGTGGGACACTTTTCTCCTACTGTTTTTCCTTGTCCAGCCCTGATGAGCGGGTTTGTGCCTAGTCTTATTATAAACTGTTAGGCTGTGTTCTGTTGCTATCTCCAGGAGCCTGCTCTTTTCTGAAGGGAAACAGGAAGAAAGGATCTGGGGGAGAGGGCAGGTGTGGGAGGGTACAGGGAGGAGTGGATGGGAGGGTGACTGCTCTGCTGTGGTCAGGATTTATTCTATGAGAGAAGAGTAAAAAAGAAAAACTCGTGTGTGTGTGTGTGTGTGTGTGTGTGTGTGTGTGTGTGTGTGTGTGTGTGTACTGCTGGCCAACCCTTTGTAACTTTCTTATTTTCCCATCTTATTGTCTTCATCACTAATGACTGGGCAATGAAACCAAGGAAAGCTGGGAACACCTGATTGTTTGGACATGTCACTCAGGTCACTCAGATTTCTAGTCACATTGCAGTTCCAGTGGTCACCACCATGCAGGAGTCTGGTTATCCACGGTGTGGCACTCACTAGATATTCTGGACAAGCTTGGTTAAACAATAGCCAGTGCAGGAATGCAAACGCTTGCTTCATAAATCCTCTGATAACACCTTAAGCATTCCAGGACAAGGGCTGTCTGATTGCTTACATCCAGGGAAATATGCCTTACCCAACCCAATTGGTTTCCGTCAATGCTCTGCCAATCAGCCACCAAAGCTGTGGCTTCAAGGGACTGAAATGTCGTATGCAATCGAATCCAAGCTTCAGAAGGCCATGCAGTGTTGGCCATATGCCCTGCCTTGGGGGTTAACAGACCCCAAGCCAGATGTCCCTAGTGCTGCTCTCGGTACAGGAGGTCCTGAAGGAGCTGCCGGGTCCAGGCTCACTTCAGTTGCTGTGGGAGTTTAGTACTTCAACACGTGGGTAACCAGACCCCTGTACCCTTGCTGCCCAGCACCTGAGCACAGTCAGGTGCTGCTGGAGAGGCTGCCCCAGTGCCCTCCTCTGCTCTCCTTCAGCCTCCTCCAGCAGCCCACTCCCAAGACAAAGCGCTCTCTCTCTCTCTCTCTCTCTCTCTCTCTCTCTCTCTCTCTCTCTCTCTCTCTCTCTCTCTCTCTCTCTCTGCCTAGGTCCTGTCACCTGTTGCTTCCAAGGTCCAACAGAAGCACGAAAGAGGTGCTGGCACAACTTCCGGGAGGGTCATGAGGGCATTCCCTTCTCCTGACTGTGCACACAAGCTCTTGAGTCATTTACCTCAACGCTACTGTAGTGACCCTCGTTAGCATTCAATAATCGCTTAGTACTACGACACAGAAGACTTCATATCATCCAAAACTCGAGATACGGGATACATTATATTTTAATTAGCCCTATCATCAGACATCTAAGACAGTTCCAACCCTGACTGTTACAGAGTCCTCAACAAACATCATTTTATACACACCTTCCTCTACATCCTAAGTGGTTTCTTTGGTATATAATTGTGGCAGACCTGTTCATCTTCAGTGGGCATGTATTGTTTTTTGTTGTTGTTGTTGTTTACATTTATTTTATTTTATTTTATTTTATTTTATTTTATTTTATTTTATTTTATTTTATTTTATTTTATTGAGAGAGAGTCATACTATGTAACTGTGGCTGGCCTGAAACGCACTCTATAGAGCACACCGCCCAAGAACTGGCACAGAAGTGCCTGCTTCTGTATCCTGATACTTGGGATGGGCAATCATACCCTGTCAATTCTGGAAAAAAAATTGGGGGGGTGGTGTTGTTGTAAGCCATGTGGCCCAAAGCCTGAAAATGGAGTCTCTTCTGTCAGTCATTCAAGTCTAATTGGCTCGCGATGGACATACAACCTGTGGAGGTCCAGTTTCTCCAACCAGAAAGGGACCAAAAATATTCTGAACAGGATTTTAGATCATTAGATCATAGCCATGACCCTAGGAACAGGATACAACCCCTTACTTGGGAAGCCCATTGTGGCTGATAAACAAAGATCATATATATGTGCCCAGTCTGGTGGAAACACCGAATCTCACCTCACCTGATCGTAGCAGATCACCTTTCTCTGTCTCTGGACGGAGTCCACGCTGCCTGGATGTCAAACTCTGCTTCAGTTCTTCCTGCTGCTGGGTGTTGTACAATGGAGAGTGGCTCTAGGGGATACAGAGAGCTGAACTCCCAGAGCTGAAGGCCTACCAGACAGTGCAGAGAAGCTGGGCCCTCCTTGCCAAGGTCTCTTGGGAACTGGAGCCTGGCTGTGTCCAGAGCCTCTCTGGGGAAACAGGATTCTTTCTCAGGAAGATTGGCTCTTTCCCTGAAGGGAGAGGGTAAGCTGGGGAAAGGAGACAGGACTAGGTCGAGTTGGTGATCAGCTTCTTACCTTTAGGAGCCGGCTAGATTTCTTTTTCCTTTTCATGTGAAATCAAGTTCCACTCCCTGATTGAGGGCCCTGAGACCATCAGCCCCCCACACCACTCCCAGCCCCAGGGGACAGTGTGGCAGCCCTGGAGGAGACCTGCCAGAGGCTCTGCGGCCTTGCTGGGACTCATTGTGACCAAAGAAGAGTTTTCAAGGTGCTGAGATTGACCTAACAGTGGAGGGAGGAAAAACTGGTCCTAACACTGTCCTCAGGGTGGTGGTATAGGGGGAAGTGTCCATGGTTAGGCCTACCCATTGAAAAGGAGGGAGAACCACTGTGTGACAGGCTGGGATTGCCTTTCCGTTAGAGTCCAAGGAAAGGAGTAATTCAATGCGAACACTTATGTATTCGTTGAAATGAGTTGAAATTGGATATTTATCAGGGTTTGGAGGTCAGGGTCTCATGTAGCTGAGTCTGGCCTCAAATTCCTTTTCTAACCAGGATGATCTTGAGTTTCCGATCCTCCAGCCTACACATCCCAAATGCCAGGATTGGAGGCCTGTGCCACCACACCCATTTTATGTGAGGCTTGGGATCAAACCAAAGGCTTCCTGCAACATAGGCATCTCTGTCAAATGAAATGCAGCCCCAGCCCCATAAAGGGTTTATAAGAACAGAAATAACGGGTTTCTTCACAGCAGTGCACACATGGACACCATTGTACCCAGCCTATACTCACCTGCTCCACAGTCCTTACTGGTCCCCTCTGCCCTTCTGCTTAGCCCCTTCCTCGACAAAACAGCATCTCTGTAGAGTCAATCATCATCTACAAAGGAAACATTATCGTTCACTAAGTGATGGCTGCAGCGTCATGGTGTTACCATCACCTTTTTGTCCAATCCCTCTCGTTGAGTCTGTGAAATGGAGGAGACACAGAGGGCTTTGACATGCTGTACCCAGTGAAGGATTTAACAGGTCCTGGAACCCCCATGCAAACCTAGGCATGTTGGTCTTAACTGCTGTGCTGTGTCGCCATCTACTGATGACTGCCAGCTCCACAGCTGCACCTCCGTCTTGGAGATGGTCCTCAGTTTCTAGTGTCCTCCCAGTCCACTCTTACCTGATAGTCCCAGGGATCCTGGACACTCTGTGCACCGACTTGAACTCACCATCTCCAAACACTTGTGAACCTCTGTCTCCTCTAGTCTCGGTAATCTTTGAAAGCCTCCACCATCTACCGGACTGGCCCACTGCCTCACAGTCCTCCACTGCTCCCACTGTCCCTAAGACATCCAGACTGTCTAGACGACCTGCCAATTCCTCTTTCACCCACTCATCGTCCTCTTCCCCTGCTTCACTCATAGCCATGCAGGGAGTGACACAGCGACACAAAGAGGGTGCCTGCTATACAGAGACCTCTTCTCAGGTGGCCATGTCATTGTTACTAGGACACAGTGTGTAAGCATGTGTGGTGCCTGTGCAGGTGGGAATGGCTATATATATATATATATATATATATATATATATATATATATATATATATGTGTGTGTGTGTGTGTGTGTGTGTGTGTGTGTGTGTGTGTGTGTTTGTGTGTGTGCATGTGTGTGTGTTTTTGTGTGTGTGTATGTGTGTGTGTGTCTGTGTGTGTGTTTGTGTGTGTGTGTGTGTGTGTGTGTGTGTGTGTGTGTGTGTGTGTGTATGAATGCATTCTCCAGGAGCCTGGCAGATGCATGTGCACAGTAGCCTGGAATCCCCAGACTGCAACAGTGTGTGGGAGGTTGAATAAGCTTTATCGCAGTTGGAAATCAGGTGCTGAGAAGCAGAGGCATTACGTGCAGACAGGAAAACCAAATCTAATTTTGCACCTTACACAAAGGTGGTCAAGACTGGGTGAAGGACAAAGGGGAAGAAGGATGTGAAATCTTTATGGAGCACAGTGCTGGGGAGGCTCTGCCTTCCTGACCACTGGACTTAAGATAGGACTCTGTCTCAGTGTCAGGAGAGCCTGCTGGTTTCTGGGAATGCATCCATTGCTCGCAGTGTGAAAAGTGCAGTGAAGAATCAGCTCCACATCAGCCACATCACGCTTTCCACTTCCCATTGCTCTTCATGAACACGGTGGCAAGGGAATGGGTGAAGAGGGAAGAACAACACCACCAGATGTGATTTAAATGACCAGAGAAAAACTCTGTGCACGGACACCACATCATCATCGGCCATCATGGTTTGAATCGGCCCCCAGTCCAGATGGGATCTTCAGGCAAATGGAGCTGCACATCTGAGAATTCTCATTCTGCTGGAGTGGCTGGGTGCCTGTTCGACATGCGTTTCCAGGAAGGAGAGAACCATCTGCTGACAGCTTCTGGAGTGCCATTCAGAGACATGAGGAGGCCTCAGCCATTACACTGGTATCCTCTGAATGTACCACCCACTCATGACAGCGAAAATCTCATTTCCAATGATGGACATGCAAAGACTTCTGTGGCAGCTTCACTCACAGTCTGTCATTTTAAACCACTTAGCACACGACGCCTAAAAGTGGGGAGGTAGAGAGAATCAAAAGTAGGGACTGGTGCAGATGCTGTACTTACAGTGATGCCCTTTACCCTGGTCACAGATAATCCAGAACTCTGTGCCTGTGCCAGCATCCTTCTCCTCCTCGGAGGCCACTGTCTGTCCCAGGGCCTGGGAGTATAACAGGCCCATGAGAAGCCGCTTTGGATTCTGAAGTCAAGAAAGAAAGCATCAGATCCTCACTTGGGCCCACAAGGTAACTAATGACAATGAAGGACGACAGTCTGGCATCCCTTTCCTGTTGGTCTCCTTTCCTTTGTCAGACCCCTGCCTCACCCTGCATACCTACGACAGTCACTCAACGACTGTCTGTCTAAAAGAGCCATTTGTACCTAACCCTGTCCTCACTCCCATCCAGACTGAAGGCCCAAGTGGAGTCGTCGTCCTGAACCTGTAGTTGCCCTGGATTCTAGGAAGAGCAGAGCCCCACAGCAGAGGGACCATTACACTCCCTCGAGACCAGTTATCCATGATGGCAAGGCTACACATCCTGCAGGAGCCAGATCCACGTCCTGGAGGGGTGGCTGTATAACGATTTCTGCAGGTAGTCGTACATAACTGGACCTGGGCAAGACAAGCTCAGCTTGATCTTTTCTCTGGATGTCTTAGTTATTAACATTCCTTGACTGTTTTCCCAAGTTCTTCCTCACTTAAAGCTAAAAGCATATGTCGGGATCAGCAGAATGACCTTGTGGTCACCAATCCTGTTTATCTACCCCTGTGCCCATCTCAGGCTGGATCACCTGTCATCTCTTAAGTGGTCCTGGGCTGGGGAGCTTAGCCTAGAATTTTGAATTAGCTGAGGCAGGAGGGATTTCTCTGAGCTCTGATTACAGCAGGGATGTTTGTATCTCCATGCCTCCCATCACAGAGAGAGGGTAAGGAGGGAAATTAGGTCTCAGGGTCTCAATGAGTCCTGACAGGTGGATCACCACATATAGGAAGCACAGACAAATACCAAAATTGTTCTCTCAAACTCTAGATTATTAGACACCATCCGCCCCCGCCCCAACCCAAAGCTCTCTGGACTAGGAAGGCTGGAAGAATGTTTCAAGTGCTTGGAAGAATGTTGTTTTCCAGGCAGGCAAGAGGACATTTCCATTCCTTTTGACTCAAAAACTGTGGCATAGGAGAAAACCAGCGAGGCTGCCTGCAGGCCTTCTCCTCTCTGTTCCCCCAGATTCAACCTCCCAGTCTGGTCCCTGGTGCTGCAACAGGACACCAGCTGGAGCCTCCCCCTCTTCCCCTAGAACTCCTATGGATCCCACAGACCATCCCTGCCTAGTCTCCCTCCCCCCACACATGGCTGTATCCAGGCTCCCAACCCAGCAGGCAACCTCTGCTAGACCATGGGCCATGGCTGTCAGAAAACAAGGTAGCAGGAAAGCTGCCTGCAGATTTCTCCTCTCTCTATGTTCATCCAGATGCAATCCCCAGTCTCTTCCCCAGCTCTGCAGCAGAGCACCCATGACTGCCTTCCCTGGCCCCTGCCTCCATCTACTGGCTTTCCCACAGAGCTTCCCCTTCCAACATCACCCCCCACACTTGTTGCTTTGGTCCAGAAAACAAACTCCAGCAGGCACCCCTGCTAACCCAAGGGCAACTCCTTCCAAGCCAACAAGTAGGCTGAAGGCAGACCCACACCTCTCCTACTGCTCCTGAGATAAATCCCCCAGTCTCATCCCCAGCTCTGTGGGGGGAAACCTGCTGTGGTCTCCCTTTCCTCTCTGACCCATCCCCAACAGATCATAAGGACCTTCTCCTCCAACCTTCCTTCCCTCAACTCATCCAGTATCCCAGCCTCCAACACCAGCAGGCATTCCCTGTAAACACACCAATTGAGCAGGCCAGGAAAACAGGCAACACATAGCCATAACACACTCTGAAAATCAGAGAGGAAACAGACTCCAAGGAACAAAACATCCACCCAATGAAGACAACACCAGATATCAGCATCTGGAATTGCAAACTTCCCAAATGCAGATGCCTACATGCCAGTGTATAAACACAACCAATAGCACCCAGACAACATGTCACCAATAGAGCCCTGCTGTTCTTCCATACAGGTCCTGAATATTCCAACACAGCTGAAGCACAAGAAAAAGACCTTAAAACAGCCTGTATGAAGATGACCGAGGCCCTTAAAGAGGAAATAGAGAAATCCCTTAAAGAAATCCAGGAAAACACAAATACTGGAAGGAAATGAATAAAACTGTGCAAGACCTGAAACTGGAAAAAGAATCAGGAAAGAAAACCCAAATCGAGGTAATTATGGAAATGAAACGTTCAGGAAATCCTATAGGAACTACAGGACAAACAAACTTCACCATCAGAATACAAGAGATGGAAGACTGAATCTCAGGCATTTAAGATAGTATAGAAGAAATGGATACATTGGTCAAAGAAAACGTTGTCTGTAAACAAACAAACTCCTGACACAAGACATGCAGAAAATCTGGTACACTATGCAAAGACTAAACCTAAGAATAATTGGTTCTCAAACTTCCTAATACTGTGGCACTTTTATATAGTCTCTCATGATGTGGTGAACTCCAACCATGAAATTATTTCATTGCTACTTCATTAGTGTAATTTGGCTACTATTAGGTATCATAGTGTAAATATCTGATGTGCAGGATATCTGCTATGTGACCCCTGTGAAAGAATCTTTTGACACACCCCCCCAAAGGTGTCACAACTCACAGGTTGAGAATTCGTAGTAGAGAGGAAGAAGAAGAAACCCAGCTCAAAGGCCCAGAAATTGGTTTTTCAAAAAGTCATAGAAAAAAATTTCCTAACGTGAAGAGGGAGATGCCTATTATGGTACAAGAGGCACACAAAATACCAAACAGGTTGTAGTGAGAAAGAAAGTGAACCCACCACATAATAATCAATACAATAATTGTACAGAACAAAGGAAAAATAATAAAAGCCTCAAGGGAAAATGACCAAGTAACATACAAAGGCAGACTTGTTAAAATTACACCTGACTTCTCAATAGAGACTCTAAAAGCCAGAAGGGCCTAGGCAGATGTGCTACAGACTCTAAGAGACCACAGATGCCAGGTCAGACTACTACACCCAGCAAAACTTTCAATCACCATACATAAAGACAGGAAGATATTCCATGATAAAGGTAAATTTAAACAACATCTACATACAAATATAACACTACAGAATGTGCTAGAAGAAAATCTCCCACTCGCAAGGAGGCTAACCACATCCAGGAAAGTACAGGAAATAAAGAATCTCATGCTAGCCAAACAGAAGCAAAGAGAAAAATACAAAGAATCAATGAAACAAAGAGTTGGTTCTTTGAAAAATCAACAAGATAGACAAACCCTTATCCAAATTATGCAAAAGGCAGAGAGAGAATATCCCATTTAACAAAATCAGAAATGAAAAGGGAGACATAATAACAGGAAATCCAAAGACACACTAGGTCATACTTTAAAAGCCTATACTCCATAAAATTAGAAAATCTAAAAGAAATGGACAATTATCTTGATAGGTACCACATACCAAAATTAAATCAAGACCAGATAAACAATTTAAACAGACTTATAATCCCCTAAGGAAATAGAAGCAGCAAAAAACAAGCCCAGGACCAGATGGTTTCAGAACAGAATTCTACCAGAATTTCAAAGAAGAGCTAATTCCAATACTCTTCAAATTGTTCCACACAATAGAAACAAAAGGAACATTAACAAACTCTTTTTATGAGGCTAACTCTGATTCCCAAACCACACATAGATGCAACAAAAAAAGAATTACAGACCAATCTCCCTCATGATCATTGATGCAAAAACACTCAATAAAATACTGGAAAACCAAATCCAAGAACACATAAAAAGTCCACTGTGATCAAGTAGACTTCATCCCAAAGATGTAAGAATGGTTCAATTTATGAAAATCTTTCAATGTAATCTACCATATAAATAAATAGAAAGAGCAAAAATCACATGGTCATCACATTAGACGCTGAAAAAAGCCTTTAACAAAATCCAATACCCTTTGGTGATAAAGGTCTTGGAGAGATCAGGGATTCGACGAACATACCTAAACTTAATAAAAACAATATACGGCAAGCAGACAGCCAACATAAACTAAATGGAGAGAAACTCAAAGCGATTCCACTAAAATCAGGAACAAGACAAGGCTGCCAATCTCTTCTTCTCTATTCAATACAGTAATCGAAGTGCTATCTAGAGCAATAAGACAACAAAAGGGGATCAAGGGGATACAAATTGGTTAGGAAGAAGTTGAACTTCTGCTGTTTGCAGCTGATATGATAGTATACATAAGTGACCCCAAAAGTTCTACCAGGGAACTCCTACAGCTGATAAGCAGCATCAGTATCACTACTGGGTACAAGATTAACTCAAAAAAAAATCAGTAGTCATCCTATATATAAATGATAAGCTGGACAAGAAAGAAATTAGAGAAATATCACACTTTACAATAGCCACAAATATTAAACATCTTAGGGAAACTCTAACCAAACATGTGACAAACCTGTATTACAAGAACTTAAGTCTTTGAAGAAAGATTTTGGAGAAGATAGAAGAAAATGGTAAGATCTCCCATGCTCATAGATAGGTAGGATTAACATAGTAAAAATGGCAACCTTACCAAAAGCAATCTACAGAGTCAATGCCATTCCCATCAAAATTCCAAAACAATTCTTCACAGGTCTCAAAAGAACAATGCTCAATTTCCGATAGAAAAACAAACAACCCAGGATCGTCAAACCAATCTTGAATAATAAAGGAAATATTGGAGGTATCACAGTCCCTGAATTCAAGCTCTGCTATACAGCTATAGTAATAAAAACAGCATGGTATTGGCAAACACACACACACACACACACACACACACACACACACACACACACACACAAACAGGTGGATCAATGGAATCAAATCAAAGACACTGACCTAACTCCACACACCTATGAACACCTGATTTTTGACAAAGAAGCCAAAATTATGCAATGGAAAAAAGAAAGCATCTCCAATAAATGGTGATGGCATAACTGGATGTCAACATGTAGAAGAATGCAAAAAGATCCATATCTATCGCCAAGGGCAAAACTCAAGTCCCAGGGGATCAAAGACCTCAACATAAATCCAGTTACACTGAACCTGATAGAAGAGAAAGTGCAAAGTAGTCTTGAACATATTGGCATACGAGACTACTTCCTGAATATAACACCATACACTGAGAACAACAATTAATAAATGGGACCTCCTGAAACTGAGAAGTTTCTGTAAGGTAAAAGACATGGTAAATAAGACAAAATGACAGCCTACAGAAAGGGAAAAGATATGCACCAACCCCACAACTGACAGAGTGGTGAACTCCAAAATACATAAAGAACTCAATGAACTAGTCACCAAAACACCAAACAATCCAATTAAGAAATGGGGTACAAATCTCAACAGAGAATTCTCAACAGAAGAATCTCAAATGGCTGAGTTACACTTAAAGAATTGTTCAACATCATAGCCATCAGGGAAATACAAATCAAAACAACTCTGAGATACAATCTTACACCTGTCAGAATGGCTAAGGTCAAAAATACGGAAGACAGACTATGTTGGTGAGGATGTGGAGCAAGGGGAACACTCCTTCACTGTTGGTGGAAGTGCTAACTTTATACAGTCACTATAAAATCAGTATGGCTGTTTCTCAGAAAATTGGGAATCATCTACCTCAGGACCCAGCAATACCACTCTTGGACATATACCCAAGGAATGCTCAATCATACCAGAAGGACACATGCTCAACTATGTTCACAGCATTATTTTTTGTAATAGCCAGAACCAGGAAATGCCCTTCAACTGAAGAATGGGTTAAGAAAATGTGGTACATTTACACAATGGAGTAATACTCAGAAGAGAAAAACAGTGACATCATGAAATTTGCAGGCAAATGGATGGAATTAGAAAATATCATCCTGAGTGAGGTAACCCAGACTCAGAAGGACAAACATGCTATGTAATCACTCATCAGTGGATATTAGCTGTAAAGTAAAGGGTAACCAGGCTACAGTCCATAGCTCCAGAGAAGCTAGGTAACAAGGAAGGACCTAAGAGGGATGCATGAATTTCCCTGGGAATCAGAAATAGAAGAGATATTCTGGGTAAATTGGGGGCAGGGGCTGGTGTAGTGGGTAGCCATTCCAGCTTTGTTCTGGAAGTTCCAACCCCCATTGAGACTTCGGCAACTGTCACGCCTACAAAGCGGGGCCAAGGGAGGCGCCTGGGGACCCGAGATCTGGATCGGCGAACACTCTCTTGGTTCCAGGACCCTGGATGGTGGAGGTGGACAAAGCAGAGTTCCAGAGAACACTGCTGGACTGTGATACACCTTCCCCAGACCCCGCGACCTACCTATCCCTTAATTTGTAAGTTACGCCATTAAATAAATCTCCTTTTAACTACGTGGAGTGGCCTAAATAATTTCACCAATAGGCTGGGGATGGGAGGATGGGAATGGGAGAGAAACAGAGATTTGATAGGGGAGATTTTGGAGTTAGGGAGAAACCTGGTGCCAGGGAAACTCCCAGTAATCCACAAGGATGACCCAGCTAAGACTCATAGCAATGGTGGAAAGGGTGCCTGAACTGGCCTTCTAGTGGAATCAGATTGTTATCAGAGAGCGTTCATCCAGTAACTGATGGAGGTTGATGCAGAGATCCACAGCCAAGCACTCTGTTGAAGTAAGGGAGGAGGGGTTGTAAAAACCAGGGGGATCAAGTTCATGAAGGGTGGTGGGAATCCACAGAGACAGCTCACCTGAGCTCCTGGGAGCTCACAGACTCTGGATCAACAACAGCTAGGGAGCCTGCCAGGGACCAGCCTAAGCCCTTTGCATGTGGGTGACTGTTGTGTACCTTGGTCTGTTTGTGGGGATCCTAGCAGTGGGATCAGGACTTATGACCACTATGGGAATCAGTATGTCAGTTCCTCAAATCATTAAGAATCAATCAACCTCAAGTTCCAGCTATAACACCCTTGGACATATGTGCAAAGGATTCTTCATCCTACTTCAGGGACACTTGTTCAACCATGTTCATTGCTGCTCTATTCATAATAGCCAGAAACTGGAAACAACCTAGAAATCTGTCAAAAGAAGAATAGATAATGAAAATATGGTACAATTACACATCGGAACAGAACACAACTTTTAGAAATGACATGAAATTTGCTGGCGGTGGCTGGAACTAGAAAAAAAAATCATCCTGAGTGAGGTAACACAGACACAGAAAGATAAATACGTATGCACTCACTTATAAGTGTGAATTAGCCTTTAAGTAAATGATAACCACTGGGAAGTGGTGGTACAAGCCTTTAATCCCTGCACGTGGGAGGCAGAGGCAGGTGGATCTCTATGCATTCCAGGCCAGCCTGGTCTACAGAGTGAGTTCTAGGACAGTCAGAGCTACACAGTAAGATCCTGTCTTGAAAAAAACAAAGGAAACAAAAGTAAATGATAACCAAGCTTCAATCCTTAGACCCAGAGAGGTTAGGTAGAGAGGAGAGGTCTAGGTGGGGATGCACAGATCTCCTGGAAGGGGGAAATATAGATTTTACTATAGGACTGGGGGCAGGTGGGGACAGTAAGGAGGTGAGGAATTAGGTGAGGATGTGCTGGAGGGAGAGAGTGTGGGAGGGAAGGCTGGATTTGGGGGACACTTGGGGAGTGGTATAGAAACCTAGTGCGTTGAAAACTTCCTAAAATTTATGGAGAGCATCCTCATGAGGACTCCTAATAATGGGGGATGGACACTGAGTCACAACTGACCATCTCTTGAAGCCAGCCAAGACTTTCACTGGAGGGACTGGGTTGCATTCAATTGAGTTCTGGGCCAAGGGGATCCCATGGAAATCCTCAACCCAGGCTGTATTTAAGACAAAGGTTTGCACTCTGAAAACTGACAATTGGATCCCATTGCTGAGGACACATAACTCATTGAATATGGAGAAGTTGAACTGCTGCCTACAAGGAGCTTTTCCCCCCCCCATGTTCTGGTCTCTTTGGTGTGGATGCTAACAGAGCCACAAAACTACTGACCTAGAGTCTGTCCTTCTTGCAAAGTGTGCTGGGGCAGTGGTGGTACAAAAAATGTCAGAGTGGCCAAACAATGTCTGATTTGACTTAAGGTTCACTACTCAAGAAGGAATTCTTACATGACATTATTTGGATAACCAAGATAGAGAGCCCAGAGACCTAGGGTAAAACCAAACACTACTGGTCTAAAAAAAATCAAAAAATTGTTTTCTAATGATGATCTGCTACACTCATAGATTAGTGCCTTACTCAGTCATCATCAGAGAGGCTTCTTCCAGCAGCAGATGAGAACAGATGCAGACATCCACAGCAAGCTGTTATGAGGAGAGAGAGTCTACATTGGAGGTCTCTATCAAATCTCTACCAACAGAGCTCAGGAAATCCCAGGAGGCTAAAGAGTGTAAGTGCCAGAGGTTGTGGAGGACACCAGCAGAACAAGGCCCTTTGAATCAACTAAGCAAGGCACATAGGAGCTCACAGAGACTGAAACAGCAAGCACAGGGCTTACCTCCATCTACACCAGGTCCTCTGCATAGGTATTACACCTACTGGCTTAGTATTGATATGGGACTCCTGACTGGGAGGACATGGGGGGGGGGGTGTCTCTGACTCTTGTGCCTGCTCTTGGGACTCTTTCCCTCCTGTAGGAACACCATGTCCAATTTGATATGATAGTTTTGGCTTCATCTTGTATTTATTTCGTTGTTTGGTTTTATCTCGTAGAAGTCTGTTTTTTTTTTTTTCTAATGAGGTGTAGAAAGAGAGTGGATCCAGAGGAGAGGGAAGGTCAGGAGGAATTGGGAGGAGTAGAGGAAGAGGAAACCATCATCAGGATATATTATATGAGAAACAAATTTATTTTCTGTAAAAGAAAAAACTGTGAATAAAGATATTGATGTTTGAAGTATATTGGACACTAACTGAATCAAGAGAATACCAGTTTTTCAAAACCTCTTATTTCAATTTGTGTGTAGGGGTGTGTGTGTGTGTGTGTGTGTGTGTGTGTGTGTGTGTGTGTGTGTGTGTAAGGGACTGGATCTGCATGTAAGTACAGTGCCCGTGGAGGCCATAATAGGGCATGGGATTCCCTGGAGGGCTAGGCTTCTTTGCATTTGTGGGGTGCCCCACAATGTTTTCTGGAACCAATTCCCAGTCCAATGCAAGAACAGTACATGCTGCTGTTAACTGCCAGACCACCTGCATTTTATTATGTTCACAGAACTTCTTGGGCATCCATTTGATTTCTTTACCATTACTCCAGGCACACTGCACTCTCTCGGGATCGGCCTGACAGAAAGTGGGACAAGCTTTGTTAATGGAACACAAGGAAGATCCAAAGAAATCCTGACTGGGAAATGAGGCTCAATTGAGTTTGAAGGGCTTTGGACTACAAATGTGCAAGATGGAATCCATCTGATGGATACATAGTCAGATACTGCCAGGGAGTCCTCAATCCACTCTGTCCCCCTCAGTGGCCAGATATCACGATGGGACTTTCTATCAAGCACAGCACTGGAGTCTGCCCAGTTGTAGTGTGACTCACACCAGCCCAGGTACATTCTGAAGGCAAGGCAAGGGATCCTTCATCGTGTGTGCAGCAAATACTCAGGATGGTGTAGACATCTTGTTATATTTGCTTAAACGCCACAGCGAGCTCTGGGGATTCACTGGAGAATGTGAAGAGATCCTAGCATGGAGGCTCTTGAGAACAGTTCAGTCACAGCATCCTGTACCTGGAGTGTGCCAAGAATCCCTTTAGCCACCTGGCAAAGTGGAGGGTGTGTTCATGGGGGTTTTTAAGTCTTCCCTGAGTTCCCCATGCTTCTGAGTAAGTTTGTGAGGGAAGGTGTTCAGCAGTGTAGGAAGGGGGAGTAGTATGTGAGCTCTGTGGGGGAGGGGGTGGGGAGGCAAGAAAGAGGAGGGAATCCAGAGGCTGATGGGCAAGAGAATTGTTGGGCAAGGGGGAGATGTGCTAGAGTAGTTTCATGTTGAACAGGGAGTCATGAGTGCACAAGAAATGGGTCATCAAGGATGTCCTCTGGGGATAGCTCTAGGAGAGAGGGGCGACTGTGGGGGGAACCTGGTGAGGTATATATGGCGTCTCTCATTCTTGTGAGTCTTGCTCCTGGGCTATGGAGTGTGAATATGAGAAATCTCACGGTCACATCATAAATTACCACAGAGGAAGTGGAACTGAGACACAATTAGAGGTCAGTGTGTTACTAGAAGGTCAGTGTTCTTGGGCTGGGAGCAGGTATAACAGACAAACTTTGGCCTAAAGGAAAGTGCTTCTGTTTTCTTTCCTCAGACTATGGCCATCAAAATGAGACCAGATTTGGAGACCATAACCTGGGCAGGGGTAGCAGAGGTAGAGGTTTCAAGAACCAACTGTTTCCTAGGAAAACTACAGAATCCTCTAGCTGAAGGGGGCCATCAGGGCAATACAGGATCTCCCTGTTTCATAGGGGTGAGAACCAGTCTCACCACACAGATTTCTGAAGGTCTACAACTTTCTGGGGATTCTCAGCCACAGATTAGATAAGAGGGAATGGGGACCCGATGGCCGAGGCGAAGGGAAAAACGTGGTGGTTGACTGTGGGTCTCTTGGATCAGGAAGCTTGGCTGGGAAGAGAAAGTGGCAGGGGAACCGAGCATCTTAGCCATGAATTCTGCGCTCTCCTCTTCTGAAGAATGGCAGCAAAGGCTGGCTAGGCTGGGAAAAGGAGAGAGGCAAGAGCAGGGAGAGGGAGTTCTGAAGACACATGTCCCTTTGCCCTGGATGAGCTGTCACTGTCCCCACACCATACTCTAAGGTGGGGGCAGCTTCCGGTAAGAAGAAGAGCAGCTCCTTACCCTGGGGGACTCTAGTGGATTATCCTCCTTTGCCATTGGCTTCAGGTCCCACCAAAGTGTCAGCATGGCCAGGGTCTGTCCACTGCCAATTGGAAGTCCTTCTTTGCACAAAGAGCCAAAAGGAACTCCAGAGCTCCGTCTTGAGGTACAGTGACTGTGATCTGGATTATTGGATCTGAAAAGATCAGTCGTCCCTCCTGAGACGGACCATTTGGAGAGCGGTTCCAGGGTCATTAGGAATGAGCCTCTAAATTGTTTAATAGGATGCCACAAGCCATCGGGTCACTTCAAAGAAGGGTCTGATGGTTGGAGAGTGGCAGGCTTTGCCTTTTTTGTCTGTCTTTCTGTCTCTCTCCATCTCTTTGGCATGCTCTCCATGAACATCCTATACCAAACAGAAGTGATGGCTGTGCTTGTGTGTGTCCCCTAATGCTACAGGAAAGAAGCTTCGTCCTCTAAGGAACAGGGAGAGGAGTTGGTGGGATGCTTAGGGGTGGGGCAGTGGGGGAAGAAGTGAAGTTAAGGCCAGTTTGTCTCCAGAAGGTCTTTGACGTACGTCTGTGTTGTTTCTATGGATGTCGTATGTGAGCAGATACATGTTTGGGGGGGGGGCACATGTGCCCAAGGGGAAGTGTGTGTTGGTTATGACACCCACACATGATTCAGGCATTGGCCACCTTGTTCGTGGAGATAGTCTTTCTGGTGGATTGAAGCTCATGATTAGCCTGGCCTTGCTGGGCGGTGATCCAAACCAATCTACCCACCAGTCTGTGCCTCAACAGATCTAGGATTCTGAGGGCAAGCTGCCATGCCTGGCTTTTCCCACTGAACTCAGGCACTCATGTTTGTGCTGCAAGCACCATTAGGGTCAGAGCTAACCCCCAGACTTTTCAAAATGGCGTTTCACAGATCTTGCGTGAACCTGTACAGGTTTGGTGCTTGCTGTCTGGACTGCTGTGAGTTCATTCATGCAGCTGCTCTTGGATATGCACACATCCAAGAAAATTCTCCTACCACACATTGATCTTCAAGAAAAGAAGTCTTCAGATTTAGGTGAATGTGGAAGGTTGGGTGGATCTGGGACGAGTTGGGGGGAAGGGTGTGGGGACGATAAAAACAAATTGTATGAAAACCACAAAGAACAAGTAATGGTAATTTTAAAGGTATTTGATAGAGGTCATGGCCCCTCAGATTCTCTCTCATTTCCTGTCTCAACTGAGTGTCCTGTCACCCTGTCCTATGCACTCCTACAAAGTGCCGGAGCTTTGCTGATTGGACACTCAGCCCCCCAAACTGGGGCCGAAATAAACATTTCAATGAGGTATGTGGTGTAGTCATTCATTACTGGAAATGGAGTTTCAGTAGCAGTGAGTCTCTTCATCCAGCGTGTAATCATGCCAGCACATTTCCAGTCACAGTGTATTTCTTTTTGTTGGGGGGGGGGGGCGTTGAAGACAGAGTTTCTCTGTGTAGCTTTGGAGCCTGTCCTGGAACTCACTCTGCAGACCAGGCTGGCCTCGAACTCACAGAGATTCGCCTGCCTCTGCTTCCCGAGTGCTGGGATTAAGTCCACAGTGTAAAGTTTCCTGTGATGCTTACCGACCAGCAGAATTCTAGGAAACAGAATACATGAAAATCTGAGACCAAGGAACAGCAAGATGAAAACAATTGTGTGAGCAAGCCTTTTGACTGAGTAGAGTTCCTTGACCCCATTTGGTGGAAGTAGAGAACAGACTCCTGTGTTGTTCTTTAATATTCACATATGTGTGCTATGGCATGCACATCTGTGAACACACATACACACACACACACACACACACACACACACACACACACTTTTGAAATGTAAGAATATAATCAGAAAAATTGGAAATTATATTCTGTAAAGCACTTGGGTTCATGACACCCAGGAAAGACACCATCTTCTGGTGCCCAGGTGCCTAGGAACATGAGAAAGTCAGTTTGGACATTGTTGCTTGCTCTCCCCAGTGCCTTTCCTCAGCCAAGCACGGCGCAATGGAGAACAAAATGGTTATGCAGGCAGAACCCGAGAACTGTTGCTTGTGAGCCCCTTCTTCCTATGCACGTGCACTTTCCTCTAAAATATGACCTTCCTCCCTGGATCCCTCAATTGTCCCAACTGAAAGAGATAATGCATTCCATGTCCCTCACATGCAAGAGACCTGGACAGGACCAGAGGTGTTGAGATCCTCTGCTCTAAAGCTGTCTTTCTTTGTTCTCCAGACTGTTTGGAATTCAGTTCCACGTTGTGTGGACCTAGGGGAACAAGCCTGCCTATTAGATGAGTGTGTCCCCACCTCTTCCCAGAGGACTCCCCTTAGTAGCTGCTAAGAAAAGATGCCAATCAGGCAAGCAGCTGTCTCATTTGGACAGTGAGTATAGGAGCTCAGAATGCCATTAATATTACTGAAGGTGTATGGGTTTGGGGATTCACTGTCTTGCTAGAAGGGTTCCTGTTCAGGCAGCAGGGTAGGTGTTTTGAAGGACTCAAAGCAGAGTTTCTTTCTCTGTCCTTTCTCCTGGTATCCGTGTTTTTAGTTCCTAATGATTACATTGTCCTGAAGCCCTATAGACTGTCCATTGACTTCAGGAAGGAGAGGCTTCTCCCTCCCACAATTTCATCTGTGTTATGTACCCAAACACCACAAAGCAAGGACATCCATTGAAGTCTGAAGTTTGTTGAGCAATTTCAGCATCCAGCCCCCAGCATCAACATATCTGGAGGCCAAACCTCAGAGCAGGCTCAGTATAGAGCAATTGACAGAAATGCTGAGGGCCACCATCAAGAATGAAAGCAAATCTATAAGCCCATGATGATGCCCTTTCAGAGGTCATTACCAACACCTCACTACCCCCACCTGCACAGTACTCAGTTCTCCATGTGTCGTCCTGTGTTGCATGTGCTCTGTGGCACAGGGCTTACCATGAGACCTCACTCTAAATGGGGATAGGCACATGTAAAGTTTGATGTCTGTAGATGTCTTAGTTAGGGTTTTCTTGATGTGAGGAGACACCATGACCATGGCCACACTTACAAAGGAAAACCGTTAACTCTGGCTGGCTTACATTTCAGAGGTTTAGTCCATTATCACCATGGTGGGAAGCACGGTAGCATGCAGGCAGACATGGTGCTGGAGAGGTAGCAGAGAGTTCTACATCTGGATTCACAGGCAGCAGGAAGAGACAGTGAGTGAGCCACTAGGCCACACCTCCAATAATGCTACCCCTTATGAGTCTCTGGGGGTCATTTTCATTCAGACTACCACAGTAGGGTAGCACCCATTGACTGGACATGACTGTTTCCATTCAAAGGACAAGGCAGTCATTAGGAATGGAGACTGAGCTGGGCGTGGTAGATCTCACCTTTAATTCCAGCATGCAAGACCGAAAGGTAGAGAGATCCCTGTGAATTTTCTTCCTCACTGGGATATTTATGAAGTTCTGGGACAGCTACAGCTACACAGTGTTGCTCAAACCAAAAACAAAACATAATGGAGACTGAAGGCAGAATGCCTGGTTCCCCTATTGCATCCCACTAACTTTCATGACCTCTAATCTTGTTCCAACTTCTTCTCCCTCAGAGCTGGATATTCACACTGGGTCACATGTAAACTGTGATGGTACCCACTAGCAGCACGTTTCTGTGAGGCTGAGTAGATCAGACATATGAACACGGTGGCATTTGGCTCATGGTACTAGACAGGCAGGAATAAACATTGCACCTTAGGGGCATTCATCATGTTTTCGATCCTTTCCTTGAGAGGCACCTGCACAGTGTCTGTCTATCCCAGTCTTCACTTCCACCTGAGTCAGTGAGATAGAGCAAGGGCAGCTCATTTCTTATATTTTCTTTCTTTCTTTCTTTCTTTCTTTCTTTTTTTTTTTTTTTTTTTTTTGATTTTGGGGACAAACATGAACGGGAATTGTTATCCTCAAATTCCATGGTGGGATTCTGCTTGGAATCTGTTGTTCATGCTTTTGAAGTTAAGTCTCAGGGCACATGTGTGAACGATTTTACTTGGCATGCAGCTCTGCAAAAATCACCAACATGCGCCTCACCATGACGAACAACTTATTTCATCATTGTGAAAACAATATGACCATTTTTGGCTCCACACACAGTGAGGTCATGCAGTATACATGTATACACATAGTCAAGGTCATTTAACTCACAATTACACCCTGTGGGTGAATATATGGTGTGTAACGTATGACAATTTCCTCTGTTCTGTGTCCTAACAGAGAGACTGAGAGAGAGGGAGAGATGGGAGTGGGGAAGGGTGAGGGAGAGGTTCTTTCTGCAGTCTTGAGAATTCCTTTGTGCAACCATCAGACCATGGATTCTGAGCCTGTTCCATTTTAGCCCTTGTGTGAAAGCACCCGCACAAGCAGCACGACAGGGCAGTCGGCACAGAAACAGAGCATCTGTGGCACTGGGACAGGGCTGCACACATGCTCACAGACCCACTCCGGGTTGCCAGCAGGAGGAAAGGAACTGCCCCATCTGGACACTCTCACTGAGAATCCAATGGGTCCTATAGCTAGTGGCCGAGTCCCTGTCCTTGTCCTCTCTGACTTTGCTTCTCACAAACAGGCTCAGAGCACCTTCAGGGAACTCCTAATGTTGAGAAGGCTCTGAAATACTGAGCATGCTCCGCCACACTCTTGCTTCAGGTCTGGGTCCTGCAGAAAGAGGCTGGTCATGTGGCAGTCTCTCTCCTGGTAACCTAGGTAACCACCCGCACTCTATCCTTTCAGAAAAATCTCTTTTTCTCCCAGGTTATTGATTTCCTCTGGCACAGAGGTTTCAGGATGAAATTAACAACCCACGCCTCTGCCACCACCTCCTGTCCAGAGTCCTCACAGGGCCTCACACTGAGTCACGACATTTAAGGAACACGTACGTATCTCCAACCTCTCATGAGAGAAAATCAGAATGGGGCAGCGGGGGAATGTCTGTCTATTTCAAAAGGGCTGGGAGGGGTTGGCACGACACAGTCATAGAGGTAAATGATGTTGCACGATGAAAGGTATTCCAATGGCATCACCATGACAACTCCAATCAAGGCATAATTAGAGTCTCTCTTGCAGCAGCAGCTTTTGAAACGTGCTTGAGGTTTTGAGAGCAGCAGCAACACACCTAAGGCACTGGAAAGTGCTCGGGAAGATGCTGCCTGCTGTCCTGTGAGTGTGAGGAACACATCCTGGTCTTCTCATCTACGAAACACCCCACCAAAGACTGTGAGGCAGGAAGTGGGAGCACACTGTGCCTGGGGGCTTTATGAGTCAGGAAAGAGCTGGTGGTGTTTGAAGGTAGATTGCAATTGATTCCAAGTGTACAGCTCAGGGCTGGGGAGCCAGGTGGCTGGGAAAGTGTCTGGCTCATAGGCAAGAGAGCCTGAGGTAGGATTCCCAAGAACTCACTCAAAACCCAGGCCTGGCAGGAACACCCCTAATCCTAGGGCTGCTAGGCAGAGAGAAGAGGATTCCTGGGACTCACTGTCTACCTGATCAAGCCACACTGGTGACTTCCCGGATCTTGGAAGAGATCTGTCTCAGAACACATGATGGAGAGGAATAGAGGAACACACCCAGAGTCAACCTCAGACCGCCAGTCACACAGGCATGAGGGCCCACACTTGCACACTCCTGCAGGCACTCAATCATACAACACACATATGTAATTGTACAGCTCCACCCCTGGAGCGGGACTAAGAAATGAAATCAAAGGAGGTAAAGACGATGAGTCAGTAGTCATGGTCAAGTGAGAACATCAATGGGACACAAACAACCAGGGACAAAGTAAGGCGACTACCTCGTCCGGACAGAAGACCACCCGGTAGGGGAAGCAGGGAGCATGGCTGAGGGCTCCAGTGACCACTAAGATGCCTGGGGCGGAGATCTTGGCCAAGCCCTCAGTGTTGTTATCCATAGAAGACATGGAGTTTCCAGGGGGTGGGGCGGAGGAGCTGGCAGCTGAGCCTGGACCATCCTGCCAAAAGTTCCTGCATCCACCATGCCAACAGAATCACAGCAGATCCTGTTGTGAGTTGAGGTGGCTCACTTGACTATCCAGGGAGGTGGACCTTAGACCACATGGTTCAGTCACCTCTTCCTACTCTGTCATCTCTCTCTGAAACGTTACCAGTGTGTATTCTGACGAGGGGCACGTGGTCATACTGCACAAAGAGGCGCCATCAGGAAGACCGTCAGGCAGGTGAAGTATCGGGTAGGGGGAGATGTGACAGGAAGAAGCCACCTACTACAAGAGATCCACTGTTGAAAAGGACAAAAGTAAGCATTGCCGTATCAAGGAAGGAATATCGTGAAGTAACCAAGAAAACTTAACTGTAGTGGAAATTTAACTTGTCACATATCAGTAGTGTGGCTTAGACCATGTGTTACGAAACTCACAACGTGTTGAACAAACAAGTTGACTCCTGGATTAGGGTGGAGATCACTACACAGTTTCTTCACCTTCCCAAATCTCTGACAAAACGACATGATGACATTCCAGTCCACATTAACAACAGGAGGCAGTTGGTCACAGAACAGAACATGTTTTCACATTTGGAACGGGGCATTTCACGGTGTCTGGTACAAGCACAGGACACTACAGACTTGAAAAGAGCAAATCATTTCAATGCTGGGGAAGGTAAAACCCACTTGTACGCCCTGAAACAACTGATCAGACAGAGATACAGGTGCCCTGTCCAGTGACTGCAGGTCAGGGGGCATGTGAGAAGTTAGGACTACAGAGAGCACAGCAAGGGACACGTCTCACCGTCTCCCCTTGTTGCCTAGAAGACAAGGTTTATCCGAACAGGATGCCTTCACACTCAGAGCTATCAAGGCACCCCGTAATGGCTGGCAGGGATGTGTTTCCGAGCCTCCACCAGCTCCCTCTAGCATTGAGAAGTCATACACTGAGCACTGCACAGCGGTTGCTAAGCAGCAACCTGGAGCAATGGCCAACTCCCTCATTTGAATAAGGCCCCAGCCCACCCCACCTGTGTGGCATATAGGCAGGTCAAAGGCTGGTCCTCTTGTCAATTCAACGAGGGGTGCATTCTGCCCTCCCATCTGCTCTCTTGAATCATCAGAGTCTTTTAGCAGCTAAAAGACTCAGAGCATGCACAGATCCCCAATACTACCACTAACAAACCTATGGAATACTTTCCACTGCTGGCCCTTGACCTGTAAGAGCAAACTTAAGGGCAAACTGACCTCCCCAGCTTCCACTCCATAATACGTGTATACCCAGGCCACGGTTATTTATACTGTCATTACTGGAAAACATGGGACTCGTGAAGACAGTCCTTATGAACATTCGCCCCTTAGCACCAATTTCTGGTGATAACAATATGTACACCACTGTCCGGCACTATAATGATGCCACCCAAATCTTCCTTCAGTACAGTCCTTGCCCATTCCCCAGACTGTCCATGCTGACCGCAGCATGCACACTTGAGCTTCTCGTCTCTTTGTCTCCTCGTCTACATGAGATTATGCCTCTCTTGACCTGGCTGCATGTCTTTAAATGATTTCATTGAGCAGATGAAGAGGAAGGGGGTTGGTTGTGATGCAGTTCTGAAATTCCAAGTCAGCCTCTGCTATGGCAGAGTGAACCATAGGTAATTCCTGCAGAGATCCAGGATTTGGTATAGCTAAGGAGGGACTCTTCTCTTGCTCCATGTAGGTTCAAACCCTGGGTTTTTACCCAATACAGTGCATTCGGTAGCTAGCTGCTTTAAGCCTGCATTCCCTTGCTTCAACTTCTAGAAGCTGCAAGTCGATCTGTGTCTGCTATCCAGAACATGCATCCCATCATATCTGTAAGCCCTTTTCTGGGGCACTCAATAAACTGACATCAAGAAGGCATATAGAAGACATATGTATGTCTTATATATACATCATATATACATATACATATATACATATACACACAGAGACGATGTTGGTTCTTCTTAACTGGAAGATGGGGGCATTGAGTTCCCAGAAAAATGAGTGAAAACTCTCTGTGTGTGAATCACAACATGGGAATTCAGTGATCCCTGGCCCTAGTTTCCTTTTGTATCGGCTAACACACACCACCATACCCACAAAGGCATGCTTAAAGACATAAGCAGGGAAGTTGAAGCCTTTCCTAGGACAGCTCCCATCATAGCACAAGTGTTGGGACTCATCCAAAGGCAGCTGACTGCCTTGATCTCAGAAGGGTCTGGGCCCCTGAGCTGGCCAGGCCACACTGTCTGAATCCGTTTTCACCTCCATCCTCTGGGGGCCAGCTCCGCAGCCTTCTTCCATCCTCTACTTGAGCATCCTCTGGAACATCCTCATGCTTTCCTGCTGCCTCTCCAGCTGGAGCATCTGCTCTGGCTCCTGCTGCTTCCCAGGCCCCTCAGGCAGGGGGCTCGGTCTGTTGGCTCCCAGGCTGAGGGTGAGGCCACTGAGGCCCTGTACCAGCGTTTCCCAGGAGGGAGGGTTGGGAGCCTTGTTCCCGTCTCCACTCACCCCAGCAATGCTCGGCACGTGGCCCTGGCACCGGAGCTGATTCTGAGCTCTGTCACCTGAGGGAGAGCCTCTGACATCCCTTTCAAGCAGGTAAGGTGCCATGTGATCCCGGTGCCAGCGTCTCGAGTGTCTCAGGAAGACTTTCTTCCTCTGAGGAAAGCCCTGCTTTTCCCAGTATTGCTGCCACAGGGCCTTCTTCTCTCGGGCCTGTTGCTGGAGCAGTCCCTCTGACAGAGGAGCAGGGGCAACTGAGCCAGGGCTGCGGCAGAGGCTCAGGCCACTGAGACCCATCCTTAGCTTTTCTGAGGAAGAAGGCTGAGAGCCTGCTGAGGCCTCTTGGGAGCTTGTCACAGTGGCCATGCAGGAGGGCATGGAAATCGACATTGGATCCCATTTCTGCAGCGGATCCATGGGGCTCTAGTCTGAGCCCTGGTTCCAGGAGGAAAAGTGAAGGTGGAGACTTGTGGAATAACTAGGCGATAGCCAGGAGGAATGTGTGCAGCCGGGAAAATCCAGACTGTAACAAGAGGTGAGAAGAGAAGAAAGAAAGCCCATGATTATTCATCTCACTTTGTCTGTCCCTCATCTTCAACATGGGGCCACCTCCCAGGCTTCTTCCGAGGGTTACACGAGATGATACATGTCCAGAGAGCTTAGCACAGGGCATGGTACATCAACAGCATTCCTGGATGGCAGCTGGAACTCTTTCTCATGCCTGACAGCTCATGAGCAAGGGAGCATATGGCGAACCACATCGATTCTTGCCTCACTCCCCGCCCCTCTCTCAAACGCAACTCAACTGCAATGAATGGACAGTGATCGCCATTCTTCACAGAGGTGTCTACATGAATTCGTAGGGCAGAACTGTTTATGAGCTTACAAGGATTGGAAACCTAGTACCTCACCCGTCTCTGATTTTCACTCCACTGATCATTGGCTTGCCATGCTCTCCTAGAACCTGCTCAGTTGCCTGTGTGAACACTTCCATGACATGTACTGAGATCATAACCAAATTCCCTCCTTGTGATGAGAATGATAGAATCTGGGCAAGGGGCTTTCATTGACTCTGAGATGGCCCTTTCCTGTGTAGGAACATGTGACCTTAGACAAAAGCCTAAAAGTAAACGTTGCCTGCCATTAAGTTTCAGCCACAGATGTCCTGATGTAGCGCTCAGAGCCAACTACTGCTCAACTGCTTGAATATGGTCTTGCCTTTACCTCCTGTATTCCTACACCTACTCATCAACTGACCTGTGAAGACCGTAGCCAAACTCCATTCTTGCACTCTGCAATGCCAGGGTTTTTGTCCTTTCACTTGGGCATGCAAACTGCGTCCCTGAAGCATGTCTGACAGCTGCAAACTGTTGTGTTACACAGAAGTCTCCTCACCCAAGGGAAAAGCAAGGACCGTGAGAGGCAGAAAGTAAAACCAAAGGGGTATTGAACAATCTGGGTAAAGGTGGCTTCAGTGAAAGAGAGCAAAGTCTGCTTAGTTGTTCATAGATTCGGACATGGGAATCACATGAGTTGGCCATGCTCTGTCCCAAGTGACTGCATGTTCTGCACACTTGAGAGACAGAGAACTGTGGAGGCTGAAGAAGGCAGCCTTCAGGACGGCTGCCTATGTTAAGGCATGGGGGATAACTGAAGAAAGACATTCTGCACATTTGTTCACCTGTGTGTGTGTGGGGGGGGGGGTGATCAAGTTAAGCTTGCTACTGCATGGAAGTAAAGAAACTGATTCCAGGAAGGAGATACTAAATAATGTCACTGGGCAGCACTGCTAGTCAGCTGCCATTCAATCTTGCAGCCTCCTGAGCACGAGATTCAGGAAATTCCAAGACAGCCAGGGATGTCAAGAACGGAGGGGTGAGGGAGAAGGAACGGAAGTGAGGGAGAGACTTTGAGAGAGAAACTAGTCCCGCATTGTTCATCGAAGTCATCAGAAAATATGCCACTGCTTTTTCACCTCCTCTGGACTTGGTTTTTACTCTTCTATGCAGTCACTGAAGAAAGTCCCTGGCACAACTACAAGGTCATTGTCCTTTCCACTCCACTTCCCTCTGCTCATCCAACTACGAACGGCAGCCATCATCACTGCGAACATGGTTAGCTTAATGATACCTGGTGACAGCCCATC
Source organism: Peromyscus eremicus (assembly GCF_949786415.1). Taxonomy (NCBI): domain Eukaryota; kingdom Metazoa; phylum Chordata; class Mammalia; order Rodentia; family Cricetidae; genus Peromyscus; species Peromyscus eremicus. The sequence goes on along the minus strand of NC_081439.1, from coordinate 14,838,381 downwards.
TTCAGCACAATGGTTTTCTGGACTATGTCTTCCCTCTTGATGACCAAGGTCCTCCTCTCAAGATATGCAGAATGCTTTGCGTACCTTTCTCACCCAACATGTCCGTTCCTGGTTCTTCCCTGGAGACAATGGTTTCATAGGAAACCAAGTTACTCTTCAATCGCCAACTTGCACTTCCCCAAGGCATGGATCTCTCCACATGCATTATGTCCCTACTGCAGAGGAGCCCTCCTTACCAGGCCGATGAGGGCCCACCCTTCAGAAAGATAACCATTCAACAACTCAACCTGACACACCATGTGTTTTCAGGGTCTCTCATGTTTCCACCTCCAACAGAGGAAGAGGCAGGCTTGGCTGGGTGGGAATGAGGGATGCAGAGTGCACACTGCTCTCATTTAGCTATCCCACAAGAAACTGGAGGAGGGAGGCCATGTCTTTGTGTGGGCAGCCAGGTGAAGGCTCATCTTTGCCGAAGGCTGCTGACACCTCCATCCCTGCAGTGTGACTAGCTCTAGTCTATACTGGAGACCAGGTTTCTGGTGAGGGCGCTCACATTCTGTCTACTGCTCAGTAAGTGATATTCATGGGGAACTTACAGGTGCTCTAGGAGCTGAGCTGTGAACTCATATGGATCCTTTTATTCGGGAGGCAGAGTATTTGGGGGTTGCAGATATAACGCTCAAAAAATAAATATTTATTTGGCTTTGGTCTTGATGCATGAACAAAATTATGGTCTATCTCAGGATCAGGTAGCACAGAAACCAAACCAAACAAAGCCACCCCAGGATATCCGAGCATGTAACAACCTTTGCATTGCCAGTTATGGGAGGACTAGGAATCCTCTGGGATAATGTGGAGGGCTGGTGTGGGGGTTGGAGCAGATTCTGGGTACACGGACAGTGTGGTTGAGGGTTTTGAAGTGGGAAGCAGGGTGTCACAAGATGAGTCTAAAGTGGTAGCCGCTCACACTGCTCCATGAAGCAAACATTGTGGGGCAAGGGCAAGGGTTTGGGCACAGTACTTTTAAAGCAGGGCCTAGGTTGCTGTGGCTGCGGACAGAATGCCAGTTCCCTCACTATATCCCTGCACTTCCATGGATATTTTGCACCATTCCTCAATTGTGTTCAAAGAAGTATTTCTATAGATGCACCCAATCATACAGAGAATTCTATGGATTTGAACAGGAGAATAATGCCCTTAAATTACTCGTTTAAGAATTCAATGGGACCTCAATATCTCGTGATGGGGTTAGAAGTGACGCCAACAGCCAGGGTGGGAATCTTTCCAAGTCCAGCTGAGACAGGCTGATGGGACACTAGTGAAGCTGCAGCTTACTGGACAAATTCTAGGTGGAGGACTGAAGAGAGGACTTGTTGGGGTCCTGGTATTGAGGTTGGATGAAAGGAAAGAGCAAGCCTGAGAGCTCTATACCTATTGGGACAGTAAGATCTGTTTGAAACTGGCAAGTGGGAGATGCTCTCGACTGGCAAGCTCTCAAACTGACAAGGTCTCTCTACCTGTTGGGAGGGGATGTTAATGATGTGGAAGAAGAGAAGTTCCAGGCCAGCCAGGCATATGCATTTGAAGCCTCTTGGCTTCACTCAGGGCTAGTGGACAGCCCTAGTGAGAGGAGATCACCAAAAACTAGGCCTTGAAAATGCCACAATGCAAATGTCAGGTTTGCCAGTTTGTTAAACTAAGAAGAAAAGGGCAAACGGAAATGAAATACAATGGGTGACATAGCCACACCATCGTTTAAGGACAGCAATGTGGCAGCATAGTCTCATGTCAGTCCTGTTGTCCCCCTTATTTAAGGAAACACGTCCTGATGACTGAGTCTCTCTAGACGACTTTCTAAATGGTCTTATTAAATAAGAAACACAGAGCCAAATATAGGGGTGAAAGCCTTAGAAATTAGGGAAATAGTGAGAGCCACCAGCAAACCTTAACTCACTATGGCACCTTAGCTTCCCAAGAGAGCTACTTCCTGTCTACTCAGGCTTTTATTGCCTTGCTGTTCTGCCCTCTCATTGGCTCTTAGCCCAGCTACCTCACTTGCTGTTACTGCATGTCTGTACAGACCTCCAGGTCTCTGTGGTTGGTACTGGGATTAAAGGCGTGTGTCACCACGCTTGGCTGTTCCCTAGTGTGTCCTTCAACACACAAGGACCCTTCCCGCCACGTGATCGAATAAAGGGCGTGTTCTACCACTGCCTGACTTCTGTGATTACCTTAAAACGCCTTGCTATTCCCTTTGATCTCCAGGCAAACTTTATTTATTAACATACAAATGAAGTATCACCGCAAGTCACCCTAGTGTCCTTACCTACAACAGTAGCTACCCTGTCCTGGAAGCTCAGTGCTGGTAGATGATCATCTCAAGTCAGATAACAGGATTTCGGTGGCCCTGGGGTGTATGCGGGCGTCCTTTACCTGAAAGCAATGAGACTAGGACAACTGCTCCACCACCCACTGCAGCTGATCCATCTCGAAAGCCTAATATGTCCTTATTAACTTACTAAAGTTCCATGTTCAGAACATACAGATTTAGGCATTCATTTAAACCCTTTTATGAATTTATTCTTTATTTTTAATTTTTTATTTCAGGTCTCACTTGTAGTGTAGTTTGGCCAGAAACTCACTATGTGGCACAGAATGATCTCAAATTTCTGGCCATCTTCTTGCTCTGCCCTCTCTGGGATTATAGGAATTGGCCACTATGCTTACTGAATGTGTGTGGATGTGTCTGTGTCTTCCACACTTATAAACCCGCTCTCACATGTGTGCAAGCTACATGTGTGCAATGTTTGCCACTTGGCCTGGATCTCATTAGGCAGCCAAGGCTTGCCTCCAACTCCTGATGCTTTTGCCTCTGCCTCCCAAGATCCTGCCTGAGAGACTTGCTGACACCCATCTGCCTATCTCTAACACATATCAAGGCATCTAGGTTCTTAAGCTGAAAATGGAGAACATGGCTCCCCAGTGTAGGGAAATAAATCCCCATTGCTCACTACTGGATTCTTAGTTCTCTGCCTAAATTACACGTTTCTCAGTGAGGATGGGGACATTCTGACTGATGGGGAAAAGCCTGCCCTTACTACACTTGACTTGAGCATTCTTCTTTAAACTCTGGATAAAAGACTCCAAAAGTTGACCTCCAGTAGTTCCACACAATGTGCTCCCGAGTTTTACCCTTGTAGGTTCTCAGCAGCAGCCAGTCCCCTCCAGATGACCAGATCCTAGCAAACAGATCAAGCATGTCACTCTCCATCCAGATTGAGAACCTTCACCACTTGCCTCCTATTACTGCCTTCATGAATGGGATGTGCCACAGTCCATTTGCCAATAGTGGCTCCCCAGGCAGTGTTTCAGCTTCAGACCTTGTGGGTCAACTGCCTTTGGAAATTAGGGTTTCAATTGTAGGTTAAACTGGACTAATGCCTTTCTGATTCATCTTCCATCTGATGAGGCCCACAGACTTACGTAGGTTCTCACTGTGGAGATTCAGTCTCTGACTTTGACACGCCTAGAGGCATGGACTCTGTATAAAATGCCATGTAATCAGTCTGAGGCATTAGGGAAGCATATCACATAATGAACATGGGCCTAACTGCAGCATGCTGTAGAGCATACCCAACAATCATCACATGACCACAAGAGTATCAAAGAAAACATCATCCTGTTCATTACTGGATGCTGCCATTCAATACAAGACTGTTAGCATTTGAGTAAATGAGGCCACTCAGAGAGTTGAGAAATCACCAAGCATGTGTCAAGTCAACGTCAACAATGAAGGCCCTCAGAACATAAAGGAGACTTAACTGACCATGCTTAAGATGAGCAGTAGGAAGTCAATGTCCAGTCCTGGGTCACAGGGATACCACCAGATCAAGCATTGTAAAAGATAGTGGTAATGAAGGTTATGATTGCATCCGTCCAGTCCTATTGGTTGAGTAACTTACCAGCATGTTGTCGCTGTGTGCTACATCACCTCTTTACGACTTTCTACTAGCAAGAAAGAAGATCCAGTCTGATCTCATACTTACATTGACTCCTGAGAGATGCCTACATGGGAAATACATTCCATAAAACTTGTGGACACTTTACTGGGATTTTATTTATTTGTGTATGTTTACTTTTGTCTGTACATGGTATTGAACCTAGAGCCTGATATAGAGTAGGCACAAGCTATTACTGGGCTTTACTTACAGCCTTCTCTTTTGAAATTTTCTTTTGACATAAATTCTCACATCCTCTACACAGGCTATCCTTGAACTCAGTCTGTAGCTCTCTGCTTTAGAGCCTGTCATCCTCCTGCCTCAGCCTCCCAGCTAGCGGGAATTACAGGCATCCACCAGCAGGCTTGTGTTTTCATTTCTATTTGAAGGCAAGGCCTTGGACAACTTTCCTCTTCCACGAGAAGAAATGACCAGTACAGTTTATCCCCAGAGGGCCGTCAATTATCAGCTCTTCCTTTTTAGCTTCATTTATCCTGTATGTGCTATGGTGTTTTGAAAATTGACAAGTAAATTTAATTGCTCAACAGGAAATCTCAGCATATAAAAATACAGTGGCCAAAAGTGTCGCAAAGGCCAGTCACTCAGGATTGTAACAGTATTGGACCTCTCACAAAGATCAAGAAAGTGTGCCATGTTTATGCACCTGGTCCCTATCAAACTCTCTTACTTTAAAGAAACACACACACACACACACACACACACACACACACACACACACACACACACACGGAAACTCAGACTGAGAGGTCCACCTTGTTAAGAATTCTGGATCTCTGGCCAGGTACCAGGCTGAGTTCCAGGAATCCAATTGATGAGAGAGAGGAGAGATTCTGCAGGCAAGGGACGTCGAAATGATGATGGGAGGATGTCCAGAGCTGACTGGCCACACTAGTGGAAACCCATGAACTGTGGACTGGTGACTGTGGAGCCCCCATGGGAATGGACTAGGCCCTCTGGACATGGAAGACGGTTGTTTGGCTCAAACTGATTGGGAGGCGCCCAGGCAGGGGGATCAGGATCTGTCCCTGGTGCATGGGCAGGCTTCCGGGAATCTGGTGCCTGTAGTGTGACACCTTACACAGCCTTGGTGCAGTGGGAAGAGGCTTGGACCTGCATAGGCTCAGTGTGCTGGGCTCTGCTGACTCCCCATGGGAGACCTTGATTTGGGGGATGTGGGGATGCAAGGTGGCTTGGGAAAGAGGGATGGTGGGTGGGAGGAGGGAAAAGGGGATCTGTGGATAGCATGAGTAGTGTGTAGAAAATTTCTTAATAAATAAAATAAAATAAAGAATTAAGGATCTCCCCCCTACCCGCCCTTGTCTTGGTTCATATCTTTAACCATTTCTTCTTTTTAGAAACCATCCTAGCCAAAATTACCCGCAACTGCTCCCAAGCATTACAGGATAACATTTGTTAATTAGAGTCAGCTCCAAAATCTGCCTCAATTGGTGGGGATACAAGTAATCTTAATACACAGACCTCACATGATGTGGGAAAATGATGATGATGTAGAGAATGGCACAAGACTTCAGAAAATCCTTTAACAGTTAGAGTTTAATGGAGACCTCGAAGTGACCTTTGTCTCAGTCTGTTCTGTGTTGTGGTCAAGTAGACAGAAAAGGATTCCCCAGAGGAAATGATCTAATGATCATGTTAATCTGCAGCAGGGACCATGTGCGAGTAAGTAGAAAGGATAGCATGAGGATTGTGATATCATGCAGGTGACTGTCATGTCTCTCAAGTGAAAAATCACAAAGTGAAACCAGTGCCATCTGCCCGTGGCCCAACTGAGGAACTTCACAATAATGCTGGTGATAAGACATCCAGGAAGGAATATATAAGAAACTCCTCTGCTCATTTGGACTTGTCCAGGGGTCATTCAATGGGTACAAACAAGTCCACCATAAAGTTTGTCCCTCAAATTCCTTCTTGCGTAACTTGAGTCAAGATATCCCTCTTGTCTGTGGCCATGAGTAGACAAGCCCATCCTGACTAAAGACATTGAATTGCTCCATGCATCAAGTAGTAGTTGTGTATGAAAAACCACCAGGAGGATGTGGGTATCAGGTCAAAGTTCTTGATTTGGAGATGGAGGGAGTAAAGTCAGGGAGAGAGGGAGGGAGAGCTAGAGAGAGAGTGAAGGTCAGAGATGGAGGGAGACAGAGTGTGTGAGAGAGAGGCAGGTGGGGCAGACAGAGAAGTACAGAGCAGAAGAGAGGAAGGAGAGACTGTTGTCATTCTCTGGTCCACTGTAAGCATCATGGACGGCATCACTAGGCTTAAATACTGTCTAGTTGCACAAGTCAATGAGTGGACATCTCCTGCTGAAGTGTCTAGAATCAATAGGCCTTGCCTAAAACAGCCCATCTACATTAGAGGAAAGCGAGCTTGTACTAAGTTGAAAAGACCCACTTTTCAACTCTGGTGTTCTTTCTCTGCAGTTGTGTGCCTTAAGCTGCTCATGGACTCCTGTCACTTTCTTCAGGATCTGATGGACAGGTGGATGACTTTTGTCAAGGTTCCCTCCCTGCTTCTGACTTCTAAAGCTCACCCTACTTCTGTCTCAAGGGGTGTTGGGAGGAACTCACTGGGGTGTAGCCCATACTAGATTGTTCCTAGAGGCCAGTTAGGTTCTTACTCCCTAAAAACAAGCCTCATATCACCCTTGGCGAAACCTTCTTTCCTTGTTCAGCTACTTGATTCTTCAGTGGAAAAGGATCCCTTCTCTTGCCTGCTGGTTACTTACAAAATACTTGTACTTTACACGAGGGACATTTGTGGAGGGTGAGATTCCACCATTCCAATAAGGACTTGGAATCTGTTAGGACATAGGCTGGTGATAACCAGTTAAATAACTTGCAAAAGACAGTAAGGTGTTGACACAGGACAAGAGATGAAGCAGGCAGATTTCCAGGAGTTTGAGTCCAGCTGGAGGTACACAGTCATTCCAGTTCCAGCTTGGTCACATGGTCAGAGCCTGACTTTAAACACAACCCAAATAAACGTCTTAGAAAGATCAGATATGATGGCACAAGCAGTGAATCCTAGCGCACTGGAAGCAGAGGCAGGCTGAGCTCCTTGTGTTCCACTAGCCCACCCTGCCCCAAACAACTGTATGGATTTTGATGATGTGAGATGCCCTCTTCCCCGTGAATGACTTGTTATACAACAGACAGTCATCCCACCCAGCTTTACAAGACCTCTTGAGTCAGATATCACGTCCAGTAGCTTAGACTTTATCAACATTAGACATAATAGATGGAACTGTAAGGAACAATACATAAGAGTTCACAAGTAGGGTTTGCACTTAAGCCACGGCATTGCTATGCACTTCTCTGACAGAATTACAAGTGCTTTGCACAAGGTCTGAAGGGCACACACTGGAGCATTCAAGGAAGAAGGCTTCTCCCTTGGAATACAAAGAGTGCAGTTACTAGACACAGGCTTCACATTTACAACTGCATGGGCTGACATTGGCACCATTGTAAGTAGAGATTGATTTCTGTAGAACATCTCCCTTCTGAGGAGCGGCCCTGTCATTCATTGCAGAATGAGAACCAGTCACATTCTCCCTCCTACCCAATGCTCATTACCGGTTGGTGTTGGCTCGTTTCTTCTTGTTGTTTCTTCTTTCAAGTTTTAATGAAAACCACACATTCTTTTTTGGACCACTTAGCTTTTCAGGAGTCACATTTTAAAATGACATTTAACACAGAGACCCTAGATGAGTGACTTGGAACCCAACCCGAATTGAACATATAAGTCATTCAGTATCAGGAGAAGTCCTCATGTTGCTATTTTAACATGAACTGGACACCAGACTTGACAGAAAACATATAAAACTGTCATGAAGGACTGCTGAGGAATGTTCTGTATGGCAAATGTGTTGCTAATTAGTCAATAAATAAAACACTGGTTGGCCATTGGCTAGGCAGGAAGTGTAGGCGGGACAAGGAGGAGAATAAAGCTGGGAAGTGGAAGGCTGAGTCAGAGAGACACTGCCAGCTGCCAAGATGAGAAACTGCATGTGAAGATGCCGGTAAGCCACGAGTCACGTGGCAAGGTGCAGACTTATAGAAATGGATTAATTTAAGCTGTAAGAGCAGTTAGCAAGAAGCCTGCCACGGCCATACAGTTTGTAACCAATATAAGTCTCTGTGTTTACTTGGTTGGGTTTGAGTGCTGTGGGACTGGCAGGTGAGAGAGATTTGCCCTGACCGTGGGCCAGTCAGGAAAACTCGAGCTACAAATGGCGCCCAACGTGGGGCAAGAATTTCCACCTAAAACCTGAGAAAAGATTCTAAAATGGAGCTAAAAACAGCTTCCTAATTGTCTCTCTCAAATGAGCAGCAGCTGCTGGTTTAAGCTACTGGTGGGTTCCTAGTGTCCACGCTTGACCTGCAGTATGGCGGGAGTGAGGCCTCTGCAAGTGGCACATTAAGCTGCTTGGTGGATTTAGACTTTGCTAGTATAAAACAAAAAAAAAGGTTTCTGGACTACACGCTGCTTGGCTAAAAGCATAGACTCACGATAGCTCCCAGAGCTGGTGGTAAGCATACCATCCCCATGTTGGGAAGCTGAGGTGGGCGGAGCCAGCAGCCACAGCTGCTGCAGTTTAAAGCAATTGCTTCACAATAAGACAGATTCAGATGTAATAGTTTACAATATGTGTAAAAATGTACGTAGGCTTGAAAGAGAGAGAAAAAGGAATATATACAGTTATATAAAGAAATAAATAGTTTTTTAAAAATAAAGTCTTTAAAGAAACAGTAAAGGTAGTATAATAAATAAGCCACGTAAAAATGGATATTACACAGAGAATCTGGATTGTGTTGTCTTTGGGATTTGTAACTGAAGAAAAACATTTGATCATAAAAGTTGTTGAGTTAAACCAATATGTATATTTTAAAGATACCTTGACTTCAAAATTTGGATGTAAGGATATGTTGCTTTGGAAAGGAGGCTCTGCTTTTATTTCCACAGAAAGCCAGAGGCTATGGACTTGTTCAAGATTAAGATACATCAGGTTTGACCAGCCAAGACCCCCTGAAAGGTCTCCGATGACACCATGGCCCAGATGATCCAACATCCAGAATGGTTTCAAGGCAACTGGCTCAGAAGATACAGCCTCATGGACTATTCCATAATCCTAAAATTTTCTTTGCGTCCCCATAAGATACAGCGCCCCCCTCCAGCAGGAAGTAGTAAGAGAAGCTACGCCCAAATTCTCAAATTATATGTAATTTTACTTTGTTAAGGTTAAAACATTCCTTTTTGAAAAAAAAAGGGGGGGAAGTGCTGTGGAATGTTCTGTATGGCAAATGTGTTGTTAATTAGTCAATAAATAAAACACTGATTGGCCATTGGCTAGGCAGGAAGTGTAGGCGGGACAAGGAGGAGAATAAAGCTGGGAAGTGGAAGGCTGAGTCAGAGAGACACTGCCAGCCGCCAAGATGAGAAACAGCATGTGAAGATGCCGGTAAGCCACGAGTCACGTGGCAAGGTACAGACTTATAGAAATGGATTAATTTAAGCTGTAAGAACAGTTAGCAAGAAGCCTGCCACGGCCATACAGTTTGTAACCAATATAAGTCTCTGTGTTTACTTGGTTGGGTTTGAGTGCTGTGGGACTGGCAGGTGAGAGAGATTTGCCCTGACCGTGGGCCAGTCAGGAAAACTCAAGCTACAAAGGACCTTTTGAAATCGCAGTGGTGGAGCAAAACAGTAAAAGATTACAAATGCCCATTGACCTCTTACTGAAAATACAGACAAAAGCCAAGACTGCTTTATGTGAATGCCATTGCCTTTTATAAACAAGGGAGGAGGAGGCCTAGGTGATCATGTTGAAGATTGTCCTCTCTGCTGTCGTTTGTATAAATGAGCTTCCTTCAAGATCTGGTTAATGTGGGAGTAAGGACCATGGTCTTGGCCCAATGCATCGTCCTCCTGGGAGAACTCGGGGACATCGGAGTTAAGTTCAGCGATGTCCTGGTTTAAGCTGCTCTTTGGAACACTTTCTCTCTTGGTGTCATCGATGCTGCTGTGGATCTTTTCATTATCATTGCTTGATGACTGGAAGGAGAAAGACAGAAGGAGGATGGCTATTATGATACTGTCATCATTTCCTGTTCGGCTTGAAGAATACTGGCATCACACTCTACAAAAGGCTTCACAGTCTATAAAGTGCAATCACTTGGGTAGCTCATTCCTTTCTCACAGCAGCACCATCGCTCAAGCTGGGGTTAATGGTACCCATTTGACAGACCAGGAAAGAGATGTCCCACAGGCCCAAAGGCCAGTCTCTGGGAATGTCAGGGAGAGGGTTCAAACACAGGCTTTCTCACTCCAAATGCCTCCACATATCCTCTGGCCCTGTTTGTACCGTGCATCCCAATTACCTGCACCAGGGAAGTGTGCTCCCAACCTCCAGGAGAAAGCAGCAATCAATGCTGCAGACTGTGATAGGGATTTGATGAAACAAGTAAGATGGAATGCAGGTCCACGTTCCAATGTGGCAAAGAAATGATGGGGAAAGCTCCATTTACATATATATACATGCACAGGTACACACACAAATAACAGGATCTTTCCACACCAGTCCCCAAGAGTGGACATAAGTGTTCTTCCTATAGCAATTCAAGGCTCCACTCATATCTCCAAATGCCTTTGATAGTTTTAAATGACAGCTGTATGCCAACACTCAGCATTCCTAATATCTGACACCCCTTGGTCTCCTGTTTGTGGTTCAGTGTGCTTTCTGTACTGCGTGTTTGCTCCTAATACTGTCTTTCCTGGATAGAACTTCACTCTTTCTTACTGGTGATACTATGTGGGGTTCCCTTCCCACACAAAAAGTGTGTTATTTTGGAATTCTGTAGACTAGGGATGCAACTCAGTGGTAGAATATTTTCCTCACATGCACAGAACCTTGAATTAGAGCTCCTTGGGTACAGGAACACACACTTGTGCACACACTCATGGACTTGTTGTCTTTAATCTTAATACTTTCAAAGGGGGAGGAGGTGATCACAGTGACCCTTTTCTGAATTGAAATGGTGAACAATATTGCTATTGTATGTCTTTTTTGTTGTTCTTGTTTTTTTGACAGGGTTTCTTTGTCTAGCTTTGGAGCCTATCCTGGAACTCTCTTTGTAGACCAGGCTGTCCTCACAGAGATCTGCCTGCCTCTGCCTCCTGGGTGCTGAGATTAAAGTCGTGATCCACTACCGCCCAGCAGTATTCTATGTCTTATAAGGACATTTTTCATGTTCGTAGCTATAAGAATGACAGAAACCAAGATGTGTCGTCATTCTCAGGTCATGTGGATCGCCTTATCTCACTACATCACCCACAGGTATCATATGGCAGTATATATGCAATGAGATTCATGCATTCAAAGACTGTCCGTGAGAGACACAGAAGGCAAATGAATCTATGTGTAACTGTCAAATAGCTTTCCATGGATCTAAGGGCTATGCTTGTGAAAGAGGTTTCAGAGGAACCCAGACAAACTATACCTCTTCAAGGCCTCCAGTGGAAAAATCTAGATGTAGCAATTTTACTGTATGTTTTGCTTATAAACACTCAAAAGCCAGGTAACCTATCACATTCAATAAAATCACCCAGTACACAATCTGGTTTCCCTTAGGTAGATATACTTTCTTGGTTGGTTTGGTGTGGGTTCTTTCTTTCTTTTCTTTTCTTTTTTTCTTTTTTTCTTTCTTTCTTTCTTATTTTTTTCTATCTTTTTTTTTTCTGCTGGACTATATTCTGAACAATATGGCAAGTAGGGGAACCATCAGAAATGGGAGAATATTAGGTTTACACTCTTGTGTCATGAAGATTATAGTATCATATGAAGAGGGGATATAGTACATTAAGGGGCTGAGGATATGGTGACATGGATAGAGAGCTCACCTAACACACAGAAAATACTGGGTTGAAGCCCAGTTTAACACACCAGGTGCTGAGAAGCACTGGTGTAGAACCAGGTAGAGTTTTGGAGGATCACAATGTGAAGGTTATGATCATCTTGAGCAAAATATTCATGTTGAGGTGAACATGAGCCACCTGAGATCCTGCCTATGAGAACTTACAGAAAAACTCACAGCCCTGAATGGAATTATTCAGAGCCATTGTGAAGAAAACAATAGATGACCAGCCTCTCATTTCTAGTTGACATAAAATTTTTACTCACTTATGTAGAGGCATCATTATTACAATAATGTTCATTGATGGTTTTTACAACTTCAGCATCTCAAATATTAACAACCAGAAATCACTAAACAGTTTTTATAAGGGAAGTAACTGCCAGGGCATATTAGCACATACCTGATATACCACCACTTGGGAGGCTGAGGTAGGAGGATCTGGAGGTCAGTCTGGATTACACAGTGAGTTCCAGGCCAGTCCTAGCTGTGTACCAAGTACCTGACAAAACTGAGACCCAGACAGGTAGACAGGCAGGCAGACAAAAAAAAGAATGAACGACAGAAAGAATGCCAAAGTAAATTCAACTAATCTAAATGAAACTGCTTTTATTAATTAATTAGAGTCTTCAGGCCCATTTCTGGTAACAAGGATGATACAGTCCAGAAGACATGCATAAAAATAAGATTATAGAGACTGAATAGGTTGTGTTTTTAAGTGATTCTCTCTCTCTCTCTCTCTCTCTCTCTCTCTCTCTCTCTCTCTCTCTCTTTCTCTTTCTGTGTGTGTGTGTGTGTGTGTGTGTGTGTGTGTGTGTGTGTAAACTCAATTAAAGAAAAGAGGCCAAAAATTTGACAGTGAGCAAGAAGGAGGGGTATATGAAAGGGTCTCAAGGGACAAAGGGAAGGGGGAGACGATATAATAATATTATGATCTTAAAGAATAAAATAAATGACTAAAAGAAAGAATGAAAGGCACCTGCACCAGCCAGTGTAGGACAGGCAGAATACTAACAGGCAGAACAAGAGATCAAGAGTGTGAGGAAGATTTTGAGAGGCAGACACATGATCATAAGATGAGGGTTTGTGGCCCCTAGGGAATTTCTCCAGCCATAGAAAGCACAAGAACCGTCATGGCAAGAACATGTGGATGCCTGGGGTTTCATGCTGAGAACTCCATTGAGCTGAGCAGACAGATATTCTAATGGACGGATGGGAAAGGAGGACAAAGAACTCAGAAGCCACCCTCACAGTTTTGCAAAGTATCCCCAAACAGGCTGTGCTCATCTTGATGATGTTGGCAGAAACACAAAGGAACATGCAGTGATACCCAGAGAGTGGAGGAGGAAAGAGTCGCTGAGAGCTCTGTACATACACAGGAGAACATCCCAGCCACTGCAGAGGACTCCTGGCAGGGTAAACATACATTCCCGGGATTGAGGTTAGCAGGCTCCCCAGGTTGAGTTCTCCAGTGTAAGCTATGGCCAAGGAAGGGGCAGCTGCAGAAAGTGGGGTGCAGTGAGCAGCTGTAGAAAAGGAACTGCCAGACAGATGGTGGCAGGGATGCAGACAGCAGCTTAGAATCACAGGAGAGAAGGAAGACAGCACCTGGAAGAAGGATGGCCGGTCTCCAGGCTTCACAGGAGGTGGAAAGAGACCTTCAATTGGCTAAAGACAGTAATGACGGGAATATGGAAACGGAAGCCATAGGGAACATGCTATCGTGGAATAGCATCACAAACACTGAATGGAAATTCATGTATATTCGTGATATAGAACTGGATAATGCTTCCTAAAGTGAAAAGCGAGTGGATCCACGATTTTTCTACCTTCAACCCCAGCTTTCTGTGCAATTCTATTCCTATATACCTGAGAGACATTTGTTTCTGAACCCCAATAGTGTAACAAAATTCACCCTTAAACCCGCTGTACCCCTGGAATTACATGCTGTTTTTTACTAACTGAAACTGACAAGCCCAAGCATGCCCACTGCAGTCTCTAGACTAAGAACTCCCAAAGGCTCCCCACATTTGCACTGGCGGCCCACCTTCTATGATCTGTCCAGAACGATGCACACTCTCTTGAGTCAGAAGACTGTTGAATCACTACTACTTTGTTAATGAGCAAGGGAATGAAGGACATTCATATCTGAAGTTCTGTGGGCAGGTAGGGGGCCTGATCCAGGCTCTCTGAAGACCAGAAGGTAAAATGGGGCCAGACCTTGAGTTCTAAGCTGTATTTCAACTGAAAAATTCAACCTGTGATACAAGCTATGTCGCCTCATCTGTGTGAAAGAAGGGAATGGATTTCAACAAAGCAAAGCAAAAATGTCTAGGAAAGCCTCTCCTGCAGAATACTCATGGACATGATTATCTTCAATCCACAACTCAGCTTCTAACGTGATCTTGCACATGAGAGTGCTTGCCATACTTGGGCATGCTCCATGGACAAGCGTCCTTAAAGTGTCTACAAGCTATTAGGCCATCTTTGGCCAAGCTCCCCGACCCCATGCACACCCATCCAATGAATGTATCTCCAAAGAAGGTCATTTCAGGGGTACCCGCTTTGCTTAGGCTTTGACAACACAATTAATGACGTCTCTTTGGCTCAGTAAGGAACTCAGAGCCCTCAATTGCTCTGTCTTCCAGATCATACAAAGAAATCAAGAGTGATGGAAATGGCCCCCTACTCAGTTCATTTCTGTTGCGGTGATAAAACACCCTGACCCAAAGCAACTCAGGGTTGAAAGTTTTTCTTTGGCTTACAGATCCAGGTTTTCATCCCTTACTTCAGGGAAGTCAAAGCAGGAATTTAAGAGCAGCATCTCACCTCCAGTCAAGAGCAGAGAGAGAAAGCACAGGGATCCTTGCTTGATTGATGGTTTGCTTATAGCTGGCTTTCCTTTTCTCCTATACATTCTGGATGCCTTGCCCAGGGAGTGGCTCCACCTGCTATAGGTTGGCTCTTTCTACATTCACCAACAATCAACACATACTCCATACACGAACCCAAAACTGATGGAAATAATTCCTCAGAAAGACTATTTGAAAGTCAACGAACTGAACAAGAAAATAACACTGAGTAAGGTCACGAAATCCCCAAAAGGACAAACACCACATCTTTTCACTCCTATGTGGGTCCTACCTTTGATTATTTTGTGTTGTGTGTGATAAATCTTTTGGACCCTGAAGGCCTCTCTGCTGTGCAGCAAACTAAATCAGACCAAATTGGAAAAGCCCAGGATTAATGGGTGAAACGTTCCCAGGTGATTCCCGGCCCCTCAGAGAGGAGATGGGGCTGAGAGATCCAAAAACCACCTGTCTGTTTTCCTGGATGCAGCTTACATACCCTGTGGGAATGGTCTTGAGCCTCTCTGGTGGAGAAGCTTTGTTTGGCTGACTTTGAAGGGGCTGGTTTGGGGAAAGAGATGGGGGAGGGGAGTTGAGGTGGATCTTCCACCAGAACATTCCAGACTCTATGGGTAAAGGGATGCCAGGGTGCCAGGGTTTGAGGTACAGCTCCCACCCAAACAGTGTGCTTATCCTGGAGTCCATTTGGAACCCAAGAAAGTAGAAACAGGCCATTGGGTTGGGGGACGTCAGCTTGAAAAGATGGGAAATAGCAGAATACTGGTAAAACGAATGTAGAGAGCAGAAATCCTGGAGTTTGAAGGGTTCTAGCAGTTTCTGGAGTGATGTGAATGGAAAAAGGAGGGGTTAGGTAAGGGCTAACCAAAATGAAATGTGCAGAAAAAAGCTACATGAGAACCCATGGCCTTAGACCCCAGGAAAAACATATTTAACAAGAGGATGTGGTGGAAGGCATATGATATGAAAAAATGTGAGGGGAATACTGGGGGTTAAAGTTTAAGTGAGAATAGGGGCAAAGGAATGGAGAAAAGAAGGCAGGATGTGGACATTCTAAGGAAAGCTAAGGATGTATGAAGAAGCTTTATGTAAATGTACTCTACAGTATAAAAGGTCATACAATGCAATTTATTTAATGATTTGTTTATCCTATGTGCATTGGTGTTTTGCCTGCATGTATGTCTGTGAACGTGTCAGATCCCCTGGAACTTGACTTAAAGACAAATGTGCAATGTGGTTCTGGGAATGTGAACCCAGATCTCCTGGGAGAGCAGACAATACTCCTAATGACTGAGCCATCTCTTCAGCCCCCATACACACTATTCTGAACAAGGATACTGCATGTGGGTGAACAATGTTATTCCCAGAAGCTGTAAGTCATTAAGTAAAATTTCAGCACGGCACATAAATTACCTCCCTATTGTTTGGCCAGCCTCAGAGGTGACCAAAGAATGAAGGCTATTGCCATTGCTCTTGGTTGCCCAATAGAACAAGATGGTAGGACCGTGTAGCCAAGACACTATACACTTCTGTTGCAGGTCACAGGGAAATCAGTCTTGAACTCACCAAGAAAAACTCCCAGCTGGCTAATGTCCACAGTACCAAGAAGGTATATATGCTGGCTGTCGCGAGGGAAAAGACATAAGTGATCTTACCCATTGCTGGACCCTGCATGGTATAATACTAGCCCGCCAGGCATGATGAATCCACTGGTGGAATAGTTGCAGTTCTGTGCCTGGGGCTAACCAATTCTTCTCCTGATTGGGTCTGAGGCCTGCTCCACATGAATGAGTGTATGCCTGGCACTGTAAAGATAGTCAAAACCTATTATTAGTGAGCCCATAGTTCCTCCAAAGTGCTGGGGGTGGACTTACTGTTGTTCTGCTAAATGGTTATGTTGTTAAACTGCCTTCTGAATATTTTTGTTTGCATGCATAGGTCTGCATTGCTCTCAACACTGGTTTCAGAAGCTTCTAGTTGCAATGAGTAGTGGTCAATGTAGAAACACATAACTGTTCAAAGTGCTGACACTAAGCAACTGTGAGTGCTCAGCCACAGAGGGGACATCTACACCACCTGCCCCTGCCCTTGGGCTCAGGGAATATTGTAGATGAGGAGGCAGAAGGAATGTAAGAGCCAGATTACAGGGAGGAGTGCTGTGAAACACTGTCCCCTGGTTATGGTATGGCTCTTGCACACGGGAACTCATGGTAGTTGTGGTTACCTGAACATGATGAAGCCAGGTTAATCCCCTGGGAGGTGCTCTTGTGGCTGAATCTCTAGCTAAGGAGCTATTGGCCACTGATGGCTGCTGGAGAAGGAAGAGTCATTTCTCTCTGGGTAGATGGCCCCTGGTCAGTTACCTGGGACTCAGTGGATGACCCCAAGGCTCTGTGCACTTCAGAAGCACTAGCTGGACAGAGTGAGTTAAACAGGTACATGGATACACAGTGAAAAGGAGGCTCTGACATTTAGACCGATATTGGTTGGAGGAGACCAGAGTAGAGCTGCAGGGAGAGACTGTAGGTGAAGATGATCAAGAAATATCATATCCATGCATGACATTTCAAAGAATACAGAAGAGTATTAAAAAGAGATCCTCCTCTCAGGGGGTTCCATGTCCTGTGAGGCTGGCAGTTAAACTAACCAGCATGGACCACAAACTGCTAACACCAGAAAGAAATGTAAGAGGCTACCAAGCATTCCAGCAGACAGCCTAACTCACCCAGCCTAAAACAGTGGTGTCACAAAGAGCTGTAGCCCCAACAGTTGGGGAAAATCAAGGATGCACAGAAGTCTAAGTGGAATAGGTGTGAGGCCCTTAATGTATTTTTCCTATTTGTCTTACTGCTGTTTCCTTGGAACTTAAGCATTAGTTCCCATGTGATCAATAGCAGAGTAGAGGTCTAGGATCAGTACTAGCGACCCACAGCTCACCCCACACTGTCCATTTCTTCTTTTACTCAGCCATCAGGACAACACTGTGAAGCCATTGTTCTTTATCAGGAAGACAGACATGTACCAAGGCTTTTGGTCTTATGTTTGCACTACCATATCTCACACCTTCGTTCCAGGGAGCAGATTTACACGGAGGTCTAAGGATGCTAACCTTGGAAACAAAGGCCAGTATTCATATTTAGGTGACCATATGCAACAGAAAACTCAGTGGGTCAACAACACTCCTTGCTTGACTCGGGTAGGTCTGGGTACATTTTATCCAAAACCTACCTGTGTTTGTGTCCCAGAGGAAGGCACATGTTGATAAGCCTTTTATCTCTTGTTCGGGAAAGGAAACATTGAGCCATACTTACTCATTACCTGATGAGACTTGTCCAGAAACCCTTTACAACGCTCCCTCCTCACTAACTTATGCTTCCATCCAAACCATGCTGCGTTACCACTTACTGGTTGTTAAAGTGAAGTCTGTTGAAGTTGAAATGCCAGCTCTTCAGCACAAGCATCCCTAAAGCTTTCCCAAATCCCTTCACACAACCCCCACTTGGCTCTTAGGTTTTCAGGGAGAAAGCCAGAAGAGCACTGTAGCCAGTAGCATGCCTCTCTGTTCTTGCAGTTTATTTCTGTCCCAACCGTAGAAGGGGTTCGATTCTCCCTCCCCATTTGCAAGGTGGAGGAATTTCTGGAACCCCATTCCTCCTGGTTGTGCTTGGGAAAGCCTCTCTGTCAGCCCTGTCTCTGTTCTGATGCACAGTAAAATCACGCTTATGGCAATACTTAAAATCCTGCTCTGCCCCAAAGCCATTGCAGCCAAGGAGAAGACTTTCCCGAGGGCATCTGGGAGAGTTCTCTTGCCTCGTGGAGATGGAAATGAACACCACAGAGCGGGCAATGAGTCAAGTGGAGAAGCTTGGGTGGCCATAGTTCCTACCTCTATAGCCTGCGGGTCCTGGAAGGCCTGGTCCTTCTTATTCCTCTTCGAATGACGGGGAAGGTGGGGGTCTTCCTTATTGTCATCTCTTCTCCTTTTCCTGCAAAGAGTTTTAAAGGGAGAGGAACATCTGTCATCATTCAGCAACTGATCTTTTGGGTGCTTAACTTTCAGCCCTGTGCTAATACCCAAATCCGCAGCCTTGTCTGGGGATGCACCAGTCAGAGCTGCTCTGATGGATTCAGATTCTGCAGGCAGATGGCACTAGGCAGTGGAGGAAACATGTCAAACAGGAATTCTATGTATACCCAAAGCCCAAGTTCAAGTTCCCAATCAGAATCTTAATGTGAACCACTGCTTGGGGCCAAAAACATAAAGATTTTATGATCAGATGTTAAAACTCTACCTGACCAGCCCCATTGTCCACTGAAATAACCGTTCCAGATTGTATGATTTTCGGCTCTGCCGTAGGGCAGCTCTCAAGCTAGGTGCGGCTTCTTTCGTCTGTTTGCTCTTGTGTCTCTTCAGCCAGTGGCTAGGAACAGACACTTCCTGTGTACTGTCAGATTATTCCTGTTGCTATAGCAACAACTATTATGTCACTGTAGCTACTTCACTGCCATCATGACACTGTGGCTGACTACTTCCCTGAAACTGAGTCTAGAAGTGTTTTAATATTTCATTCCCTTACATCTTCCTCCCATGCCCTCTTTCCACATATAATTAGTTTGTTATTTGACAGTATTATTCTTGAATATTCCTCTTAAGTTATTATAGGAACATTCTAACATCAGCTATTTCATTAAGATAACTCCTATATGTTTGATTTGTCACACATTTGTCTGAGTTCACTTACTTTCCCTAGTCTTTAATCTTGCTTTAGTGTCTGAGAGAATACTTCATGGACAGGTATCCCATTTAGTTTAAATACTTTTCAATTAAACATTTTTTTTAAAAAAAAATTAACCTGAAGCCGAGTGGTGGTTGTGCATGCCTTTAATCCCAGCACTCAGGAGGTAGAGTTAGGTGGATCTCTATGAGTTTGAGGCCAACCTCATCTATTAAGCAAGATCCAGGACAGGCACCAAAACTACACAGACAAATGCTGTCTCCACAAAACAAAACAAAAAAAGTTAGCCAGAATATAAATGCAGAAGATATACCTAGACAAAGAAGTGTTTACACACATTTCTGGCAGAAACTATTGCCAGTTACACTTGCAATTTTTTCCTAACTTATCTCTTTATATTGAATGAAATTGAAGTGGACAATAAACTAAATTGTAAAAACACCCACGCTTGTTGCACTTGTGATTTAATGTAAAAATTTCTTTAACAAAAAATATTTCATATGGTGAAAAATAATGAGATATTGCATGTCTAAATCAAATGATATCATCATGATACAGATGCTATATGCATAAAATTATTCAGGAGATTTGTATATATTTTTACTTTGTAAAACAAAATAATGTATCTTGTGTGTGTCTTTCCTGAGGTATTTGTACAAAGCACACTCATTTTACATAGATTTAGCTGCATGTGGAAAATGAAAGACTTGTGCAATCTGTTGAATTCTTCAATCATAAGCTTTCATGCAAAGGGATCATGTCCACAATCGTAAGATATGTTCATAAATTAATGTATTCAATATAGTTAAAAATTAAAGGTACGTTTATATGTTTATATCTCTGTGTGTGTCTGTATGCAGATACATGTTATAGTCTATGTGTGGTAGTTGGTAGACAACTTGTTGTGGCTGGTACTTTCCTACTTTCACATGCAATCTGATCTGAAACAGACTATCAGGCTTGGTCTCAAGGGCCTTTAACCACTTTTATCATTCAATAATTTCATTCATGCACATAATTTTCTCTGATCAGATCTACCGTAAAGTTTGTCTTTTGTTCCTCCTGCCACCTTTCCCTCCCAGCTTCATGTACTTTGGAGCATCCTCCTGAGACCATGGAATGGTGCCTGTGTATGGGCACGGGTTTAAGATCTTCTACTGGAGCAGGGGTCTCCTCTCAGGAACCAAATCCCTAACAAAACTGGATTCCTCCCCAATAATCGTCTACTGCTAATAGCTCCTCAGCTAGGGGTGTAAACTCAGGAACTGCATCCTAATCCACGCTGAGATTTTTCCCGGATTGATCCTGTGAATGTGTTGTGCATGTGGTCACATCTGCCTTTGCATTCATGTGGGCCACAGTTGTGTCATGTTGAGCAAATGAATTTTCCCTGAAAACATCCACCTCTGACTTTTACAATCTTTCTTTCCCTTCTTCTCTGACAGTCCTTGAGACTTGGAAGGGACAGATTCATAGCTTAGATGTCCCATTTGGGGAGAGTATCCCAAGTGTCTTATTCTTTCAAGTTGACTATTGAAGATTTTTGTGTTAATTGCTATCTACTGCAAAAGGAGGCTTTCATATGACTGTTGAGAGATGAAGTAATGTATGGATGCAAAGAAAAGTTAGAGGGATGTTTAATATTATTTCCATTATGCAAAGTAAGAGTACTAAATTCTCTTTAAGGTGAAACAATTTAGAGACCTCTGGCTGCCAGTACTTCGGTTGGAGGATTATTCCTCAAGGATTTCACCCCCAGTGTCAGTAGGAAAATCCAGCCATTACAATCCCTGATTTTCAGCAGCAGCAGCAGAGAGGACCAGAGCTAGGGAGCACTCCACATCCCAAGTTTTACATTTCTTCCTTAGGATGCTCAGTTCCTTGAGGTTAACATCCCGGCTCTAGGGTCCACAGTGTTGAGACACTCGGCCCCTAAGAGGGGCTATTGTCACAGGTCCAAAACCTAGACTCTCAAGACCTCTGGCCCTTCCAGACTCCTGGAACCCTTCCAGGGAGGTGGATCCCACCCTTTCCGTCTCTGGCTCCTCACAGCCTTCTGTCTTTCTTCAGCATCAGTGATCACTCTCTTCTGTCTTTCTGTTGTCCCCTATTGCATCCTCTCCTTCTGCTCCCCATCTTTTCAGCCCCAGCCTGTCTGTCCCAAGAACTCTTCCACTGCCCCCTTGTTGCCACTGGTGCTACCACAAGGGCTGCTGCCTCTGCAGGGACAGCAGATGCTGCTTCTAGGAGTCTGCCGTCTCAGCTGCCATCTCCTCTTCAAGCTACCAGCTCAGCCCAGGGGGTCATGAAAAACAAAACCCCAGAGTCCAAATTGGCAGAAAAGACCACAAGGGAGTTCTTCTAATGGACCTAACATTACAGCAGCAGAGGGCAAGCTGGCACAGAAAGTGAATCATGCTGCCAGCTCATACAGCAAGAATGGGGGTGTGGCAAATGCCTTTGCATCAGTAACTTCACAACCCTTCATGCTGATGGAGTGTTGTGAACTGCACCCATGGCAGCCATCCCACTGGGCCACCAGGGCAAGTGTTGCCCTCTGGCCTGGGTGAAATGGCTGCAGAGCCTGAGGTGTATACCCAGGGCTGTGATGCCAACATGCAAACCCATACAAAAACCTCTTCAAGCTATTTGAGAACACCCTGTCAGGTAGAGCACCTTCTGGAGCTGGAGATGGTATGCACATGCCTTTGCACTGCAGTGTGCTCAAGGCATATGTGCTCTGTTCCAAGACACCAGGATACAACCAGGGCATTTTGGCAGGCTTCCAAATCAGAGCCGCTTAAGGCTGACAGGCACAAGCAGACAGACAGCCTGTGACAAAGTCCAGTGTGAGAGTCTGAGTCACACACAGAGAACATTCAAAGGAGGTTACAGTAGAGTCAAGGGACACTCCAGATAGCACTAACAGTTCCAGCATTTAACAGCACTGAAAATTATTTAACAATGATAAATGGGGCTTAACATCCCGGGGCTGGAGTGAGGGGCGGGTCCCTGTGATCTGTCGCAGAAGGACAAGCATTACTTGGCATTTTAACCATAATTGATTAAAAGTAATTGGTGTGGGCTGGTAGCAGTAAAGGACAGACGTTTTAACAGAAGACAGTAAGTGGGGTAGAGTAGGTCTAAGAGCAACCTAATGTGTAAAAGGACATCTAAAGAGCAGTGGGAAATGCAGCAACCACTGTGTCTCCTGTTTTCTCTGCTTTGTCCAGTTAGATCACAGATAATACAAGCAAAGAGGTACTGTGGAAATCAGGCAGGGGTGTTTCTGTTCTATGGCTGTGAGCAAGACTTTAGACCACATGACAGAAGTCCCAGGAGACTGGGTGGCAAGGAAGGCTTAGTGCACACATAAAATATTTATACTGAAGCCACAAGTGGTGGTACATGCATTTAATCTCAGCACTCAGGACGCAGAGACATGTGGATCTCTGAGTTTGAGGCCAGCATGATCTACAGAGTGAATTCCAGGACAGCCAGGACAGAGAAACCCTGTCTTAAAACAACAAACTATCAGTAAGAAAACAAGCTAACAAACATCCCCTCAAACAATTGAACTGAATTCCTTAAGATCCCCCACTTTAACAGTGAGTCTTCTGAGATTCAGATGGCTTTTGGGTGGGTCTGTCAGTAAGTTTCATGGCCACAGAAGAAAGCCCTCAAGGTCATCATGGGTCTCCTCTCAGGCTGAAGTGGGGAGAGTGACAGGGAAGGATTGTGACAAGGTGTCAGGAGTTCCTTCAGAGGCATTCACCAAGTCCTAGAAGTTCCTCAAAGGTCCTAGAGTACAGTGTCCCTAGTGTTCATTGCAAGGGAGGAGGATGTGGGAAGGCCTGACATGGGGCAGTCATGCAGTGAGGAAAAGTGCTATTACTAGGGATCTGGTGGGGTAGGGTAACCTACTGTGGTCCTAAGGGTCTCTCTCTATCTCAGCTTCTTACCTCTGCCTTGGACCATCCAGAAACTGTAACAGAGGGCACCAGAAAATACGGAATTGGGGGTATGGGACTCAACAGACCACTCTTGAAGGCAAATGAATCTAGTTAATGATGGTGGCACAAATAGGCCCAAGTAGAGCTTTCAAACCCTCTGGTGGCATTTTCCTAAGTGACTGCCTGATGTGGAATCTACCTTCCAAAGCAAACCTTATCATTGCACTCAGATGTATTTTCTTTTGGAAGGCCAGACATGAATTCCCACAAATGATGGGTTTTCAGACAAGACTGGATGGTCGGTGATGAGCCTTTTACCATATCCTTAAAGGGCACATTTACTGTGCCCATCTCAACAGGAAGTAAACATGTCTACACGGGCTTTAACTGGGAAGTTTGCATAGTAATAAATTCTCTCTGA
Organism: Peromyscus eremicus; assembly: GCF_949786415.1. Taxonomy (NCBI): domain Eukaryota; kingdom Metazoa; phylum Chordata; class Mammalia; order Rodentia; family Cricetidae; genus Peromyscus; species Peromyscus eremicus. The sequence goes on along the minus strand of NC_081439.1, from coordinate 14,814,457 downwards.
AACCTTTTGAGTGTATCCTCACCGTTTATAGACAAAGTGCTAGTAGTTTACACAGATTCGTGCAAAGAAAGCTGTTCTGTCAGGCACATCTTTCTACCAGCAACTTTGTACTCTCGGTGTGGAGTATGAATGTAGAGGCAATGACTAACGTCAAGGTCAAGACCAAAGAGATCATCAAATACTTGTGTGCCAGCTTGTACCAAGACCGAGTGCCTTGCTGTTCACAGTGCTGTGTTTTTAAATGTTGAGCTGTTATGTGCACACTTATAAAGACTTCCTGCACTAGTGATTGTCAGTGGAGTCTAATGAGGAAACACTGATCCTGGAGGGTTCCATTTTGGCATTACCAGAATGTGTGTGTTCATCTGCTTCCCAGACATATGTCCTTACATTAGTTAACAAGTTTGCACGGCTCCCTCTGAGCACAGATGGAAATGGTTTCCAAACTTTGGATAAATGGATAAATGTTTGTAGTAAACTCTCTCTGAAAAGAGCCACAGTAGTAAGAACAAATGTACACAATGGCATTGCACATGCCTTTATAGAAATAGATGATTAGATATAGCCTCTTGTTATTTGTGTGTGTGAACTATATAGGTGTGTGATGTATATAACACACTCTTATGGCACACATATATATCATATATTATTACACGTATCAGTTTTATAAAACCTTTGATTTGCCTCTACATTCCTAGGCCCAGCAGTCCAAGGAGGAGCCACACAGAGTAGAGAAACAATTGACTGGCAAGAAGGATGTTACACCTTAAAGGGATCAGTATCAGCACTGGACCTGCTACAAGCCGCAAAAATATACAAAGCAGGATTTCAGCTGATTATGAGAAAACTAATACCTGGACGAATCCAACGGCCTTCCAGAGGTCAAGCTGAGGCTCAAGGAGTCTTGGTGATATATGGCTTTTTATTATCAGCCGTTTCCTGCTATGAGTTTCTTGTGTGCTATTGTAGCTTCTCCATCATTTATTGAGCACCATTTCCCCTCTACTAAAGGAATATTTAGATAACCTGCACTGACAGCTATGCTCAGCCTGAACCCCAGTTCAAGCCTCCCTGTAATTATCATCATTGGCAGCATCTGGCCAGGTCCATCCCCAGATGGAGGAAAGTACCTTATCAGAGATACCTCTGTACTCTATAAGACCAGACTTAAGTGTCCAGAATACCTGTGTAAGAAGGCCTGGCGGATGTGCCAATTAAGCTTAACTTCCTCCTTTCCCAAATCTTACCTCTAGCTCCAGATCTCCCTTTAACTATCACCAGAGGCATCTAGCTGTACACAGGTTGCCTAATGACAGAGCACACTTTCCCCCACCCTGCAGAAAAACTGCAGATAGCTTGGACAGATTGAAGCCACAGGAAAAAAGAATGCAGTTTTATTTTATCCCATTGACCTAGCAACTTAAAGATTCTTAACATTTTCTATCAATCACATTGAAGACTATAGTGAGCATATAAGATCCCTCTTCTTAGATACTTCCAGAATTTAGCCTTTAGTTAATTCATTTCCCCATTAGTCACTTCCCTTTGGGATTGCAAATGATAATTAATGGCTATTGCCCCTCTATGTGATTCTTATCACCCCTTAGTTTGCCCTGGAAGTCTGGCTTTGCATTGCCAAGGGATTACTGCTTGTAAGTGTATATATACCGGGACTTCCAGGGCCCGGAAAGAGGAAGAAGATTTGGAAAAACAAATGACTGTCCTAAAGCTCTGTGTGCTAAGATTCTATTCCCCAAAAATAGTCCTCGCCATTCAAAGATCTCTGTCCTGAACTTTTGGGATGTATAATATTAAGGCTGGTCCCTCTAATATTATATATGAAGGACCACCGAGACCAAGTTCTCAGCACAAAGGACATTTATTTGCCCCAGGAGGACAAAGGACAGGAAGTAAGAGACAAGGACAGGAGATATTGGATGAGGGAGAAGGGGAAGGGAACAAGGGTGAGGAGTTAGGTGTATTTGTCCCAGAGGGACAAAGAACTGCCTCTGCGTAGAGAGGAGATGGGCATGGTCTACAGGAAAATGGTAGTTTATAAAGGTACAAGGGGAAATCCCATGTTAGGATGAGGTGCTTAATTTTAATTGATCATGTTGAGCCAAATGGGCTTTTGATAGCTGGACTTGAATACTTTGATAGCTAGACCTCGATACTTTGATTGCTGGACCTTGGTAGTCAGCCTCAGGAGGAGGAAATGGCCAAATAAGGGAATGGACGTTGGTGCCTAGCTTTAGGAGTGTAATCTTATGGTTCTTAGCAAGGCAGAGGCAATGGGGGAGGAGGGCAAGGCCTCTCAGAGCCATATTGCCATGGATGGGCTAGCTAGAGTCCCTTCAACACCTGTTCAAAGAAAGATGAGGTACCCCGTGCAGTTCAGGATGAGGTCAGCTGGAAGGAGATGGTCTACACAGAATTCTTTTGCTCTGGCTATTCAGTATCCTTTAATCTGCAGGATTCCTCCATTGCCCTTTGTTTTTTATGACACAGAAGAGTTTTGTTAGAGTAGCTGTTTTGAAGAACACTCATGAATCTCAGCTTGTTTACTATGTTTTACGGCTTTTTTTTTTCTTTCTGAATCAGTTTTTCCTGACTATTGTGCTGATATAAAGGGCAAGGATAGTTCAGTTTGGAGCTCACAGTGCAGCTAGGGATATTGCATTTCTCTGCATTAATGTGTTAATGCATGAGCAATGTGGACAGTTATTGCTCTCACAAGGCAAGGATAACAACAAGTACAATCATACAAAACGGTCAACTCACTTTCCTTGTGGGCACCCTTGGGAAAGGAAGTGGAGGGTGTTGGTTTTATGTCCCCATTTTCCTTTATTAATTATTATCTTTTTGGTTCACATTCATCATCCTACCCTACCTACAGACTTTAAGGGAATAAGCGCTCAGAGAGATAAAGACAGTTGTGGCTTCATTCATGTACCATGTTTCAGGACATCCAATTATACTGGTTTTGTGTGCAGGGGCCTGGACTGGGAGCTGATCACCAGGAAGAAGTTGATTAGAAGACTGATGATGCTGAGACCCAGGATGATGCTCTTGTCATATTTTGGAAGATGACTGTAAAGTGATGCTTCCAAACCTAGGGCCCCTTCTAAAGCCAGAGACAGTTATGTGCATCATCGACAATGCAAGGCATGGCATGTCTACTGTGGGAAATATTACTTCTTTGGATACTGCAAAAGTAACTCACTGCTAGTTTGACATCAGATTTCACTTGCAATTAAAAGAGTCTCTGATATCTAGTGAAGACCCCTAAAGCTTGCCGTCAACTGTTCCAGATAGAAACAATTTGGTAAAATCATGCTATCTTATGAAGAAGGAAAATGTTTTCTTAAGTATACATAGAAGTCTTTGAACCAAAGACAGATCATGTCGGCACATTGTTAGGAAGATCTGTGTTAATAAATCCATAACATATTTCTAAGAAACAATAATGTGCATTTTCACAGCACTATTAGAACCATACAATTTCTTATATCAGTTGGAGTCTCTTGGGCAAATAAGGGGGCATGCATCCTGAGCACACAGGACTTTGGGAGACAATGAGGATGAAGTGCTTTCCTGAGGAAAATATCGCCAGAGGCTAAAACAGTCAAATTAAAATATTTTCCTCTTTATTTTTCAGGACTAGAAACAAAGCAAATACAGCAGTATTCTATTTGTTCCATATAGACAACTTCAAGCATGGCAGTGTTTTCTCTTTTCCATATTTAGGATATCATTGCAAGTTTGAACACACATGTGCTAGTGGGTCATATTTTTCATTGTTTCTGGTCGGTTCGAGTTTGGTTTTTCCTAAAATGTATACACAGTTCTGGCTGGTCAACTGACAGTTTCACCTACATCACTTCAGCTAGTTGGTTCTGAAGTTCAAGAGTCTACCATGTTTTTCTTTCACCACCAGAAAGTGTTTTCTACCGCCATCCTGTATCTCAAAGTCCACTGCAGGAAAATCATATGCAGGACTGAAGGTGCCTGGAGGGTTTGGTGCGGGGCTTTTTATAAAATCCCAAGTATCGTTGTCATTTATACACTATTCAAGGCTTTCCAAACGAAATTCTGTTGAGGAAGTCCGGAACTGCTCTGTTCATGTTGTAGGTGAAGGGAAGCCAAAGGTGTTAGTGAGGACAACATGCAGTCGTATTTATGCTGTCTTCTGTTTGAAATCTCCCCCTGAATCGCTCATGACAAAGTCTTACAATTTCCTGCAAAGAATTCTTGCTCATGGATCAATTGATTCCTAGCAGTTAATGCTACTCAACACTGTGTCACTTGTAATTTTGTGCTTTCTTTGGCGTGGTGTGTAGACCAAACCTTGGGAGGTATTAACTTTTCTTCTTTGCTTGCTATTGTACTTATTAAATTCAAACTCTTATTTCTAGTTATGTTTTTATCAACATAAACCAACAAAGAATTTTCCTCAGCGTCTTCTCGGCTTTGGCATGACTGGGAACCACTGACAGCTTGAAATTTATGTATTTAGAACCAACCCTCCCCATTGGAATCGACTTGATAAAAATGTCTGGCTCAAACAAAAAGTCTGAAAAGAGAAGAGGAGGTGGGAGAAGAGGAGGGGGCGCCATCCGGATCTGGAGAGATGGCTCAGAGGTTAAGAGCTCTTGCTGTTACTGCAGAGGACCAGAGTTTTCCCCCCAGCACCCAAAGCCTATGTCAAGCGACAAATAACTGCTTATAACTACCACTCCAGGGTATCTATGCTCTCCTCTCTTCTGGACTTGGTCACCTGAACTCACATGTGTACACACACACACACACACACACACACACACACACACACACACACACTAAAAATATAGGGAACTATTTAAAGTAACATCAAAGTGTAGCGTATTTATTTTCTCCACATAAGCCCCAGGTTAGTAGGCTACAGAATTTCTAGAAGTTGTGTGTTAGTATGTAGATTAAAAGGGAAAGGACCTAGGAATATATGCTGAGGCAAATTTCTTTGGGGCCTGTCTACTCTGCCTCTATAAGCTAAGGCATGAAATGATGAAATGCCAATGGCTTATTTGTAGTTTCTGACCAACACTAGCTGCATGGTGGCAGAAAGTACATTTATATCCTTAGCACTTTATAGTTTTTTTTAAGTTTTTTTTTTTATCGATGGTTGTGAGTCACCATGTGGGTGCAAGGAATTGAACTTAGGACCTCTAGAAGAGCAACTAGTGCTCTTAACCTCTGAGCCATCTCTCCAGCCCAGAGATTTGTTTATCTATTCATATGCAGTGTTCTGCCTGCATGTATGCCTGAGGAGGACACCAGATATCATTGTAGATGATTGTGGAGCACCATGTGGTTGCTAGGAATTGAACTCAGAACCTCTAAAAGAGCAGCCATTGCTCTTAACTTCTGTGTCCTCTCACTAGCCCTGCTCTTTATAGCTTTTAAAGAGAAATTACAGTACTTAAAACACTGCATTTTAGCTCTGATATCCAGATGTTGGTGTCACAATACAGCGCTCTCTCTCTCTCTCTCTCTCTCTCTCTCTCTCTCTCTCTCTCTCTCTCTCTCTCTCTCTCTTCTTTTAGCTGTATTTCATTTTACTTTTTATATTTCTTTTACTTTTTATATTATATCTCTATTAAGAGATACTGGTACTGAATTCAGATGAGGCCACCAAACTGTCTTTTTGTTTTGGGTTTTTTGTTTTGTTTTGTTTTTAGAGACAGGGTAGTTTTGGTGTGTAGTTTTGGTGCCTGTCCTGGATCTCACTCTGTAGACCAGGCTGGCCTCGAACTCACAGAGATCTGCCTGGCTCTGCCTCCCCAGTTCTGGGATTAAAGGCGTGCACCTCTGGCACCTGGCTCCAAATTGTCTTTTCAATCAACTGGATTAAGCTAATTTCAGTTACTGTGTCCAGCATCTAATATGCCAGTATTGCACATGGCAACAAGACTGAAGCTGTTTGGACCCGGTGTGGCCTCATAAATCTCTATGTTTTAATATCTCGAGTTTGTTAAAAATGTTCCAAAAGTGAATGAAATTTTAGCATGTATGTTCTTCCAGGTCAAATCCCTAGACACAAGTGCAGCTAGTTTTGAACTAGGATTCTTCAGACCCCCATTCACTCCCCATTGTAACTGTGTGTTCGCTCTTAATATTCTCTTCCTACGATTCACATTTATCATGTCTAGCCATGCTCTGCTTGAGCCTTAAGTTCTTTCTTTAATTGGTCTGAATGTCATCTCTGCTGTTTGTTTGAATCAATACATATTTTTAATTTCTGTGTAATAAAAACAAATGAAAAAGAAAGAAATCCCACCTCACCCCCAATTGTAAGTAACTTACTGGTTACAGAATTCTAGGATTTTCAGTACTTTGATGCGTTCTTTGTTTTGTCTACCATTTTTGTCTTGTGTGTGTGCTGTGCATGGTGTATGCGTGTGTGCATTTGTGTGCAGGGATGTACTCCCCCCCTGCACACACACGGAGGCCAGAGCTCAGAGTTTGGGCTGAATTGTCTGGTAAGCCATGGGGTCTATCTATCACTTTTCATTTCCCACTCTGAGAGGAGTGTGGAAACAATGTACACTACAGCAGTTCCTCCCTTTACAATGGCTTCAGGTTCCATGGTCAATTGTAGTCTAAAACCGTTAAGTGGACCTCCACATACAGAAAATCCATGTAGTTTAAATGGAATGCTGTTTGGAGTTGTGTGATGAAAGTGTCCCACTCCTTCCCACCTGGAACGTCAATCATCTCTTGGTCTACACTATTCATGACCTGTCAGTCACTTAACAGCTACAATGATTACCAGATAAAGTGTCATACTGCAATATGTATACAGATAAGACTTATTTTACTTTATAGTGGATCTAAAGTACACAAGTAATGACACAAAGGAGACTAAAGCACGCAAGAGCAGATTAACTCTGGTACCTTGAAACAATGCTTCAGAGTATATGGGGAAAACATATGAACAGGGTTTGGTACTAATCCAAGATATCAAGCATTCAGGGGTCATCACAGACAATGAGGACATCTCTCAGACAATGAGGAAACAACTATATGAAAATGATTTCCCTTTATCTTTTGCTCAGTATAGGTAGTTAAATTTACATGAAGTTAACTGTACATATAACACATGTCCACCCTATTATCTGCATACCTACAGATGCATAATGCCTTACAGACCTTTAGAAGAAAATGTTTCTCAAGGTCTTAGTGTGTTAGAAGGTGATTTCATTTTCTTGATGTGATGCCAACACAATGATTAAAGTGTAGTTCTTGTGAGCATGCTACTGTCTAAAAATTTAGTCAGCAATGATACTCAACTTTTAAAAGTAAAATATAACAAATGGCCTAGGAATTAGAAACAAAGGTTCAAATATTGGCTCTCCAATTTGTTTGTTCTGCAACATCTTTGAATTTACTTCTGAGACTCCATTTCCTTACTTATAGCACAGAGATATATGACCTACCTCATGAGTTTGTTTTGTGATGATAAAGAGAATGTATTGAAAGTGCTCAGGAGTGTCTGACACTTTTGAATGGCACTGTAATTACTACTCTAACTATGGTACCACATAAAGGAAATGTTCATCCTTAGAAGAAATTAGTTTCATACTACCATTTGGCAAAGAGTTACAGTTAGAGAGCATAGATTTTGACCTATTTTAGACAATTGTGATAAGTTTTAGACAGACAGAACGGCAAACATGTATGCAGTTAGATTTGACAAGTGTCTCTACCTTCAGAAGAGTATGTCTCACTACTCACATGTCTATGCAGCCCCCAGAACAGTTTCACAGGAATCAGGAAGCATGCTAGAAAAGTTTAGATAACATGCTTGGTCATATGGACTTTCTGTACTTAAACTGTGGAAGATCCCTACTGTCGATTTCATTCAGAAAGCAATTGGCAAGGATTCTACTCCCTTCCTAATATCTACATTGGAAACCACTTCTTGCTTTGGGGGAACACAAGTGCCAGAAGAAAATTTTCTGTCAACAAAATTTATACAGTCTCAAATAGGTAATGGAAACTTCCTCCATGTTTCATAGACTCCATCCATAAGGTATTTTATAATTCATGTGGGGAGCAGAATGAGAGTTTGTCTTTGCCCGTCAACTTTGAAAAGTGGCATCTGACTGGTATCTGCATAGGGTCCCCCTTAGAACTAAGTGGCATTTCCGAAAGGAACCAGCGCATACATGGCTGTGGTATAAAACACATTCAAAGGGGGTTCCTTCTCCATTAAGTCTGCAGCTTTGCTTTTTAGAGAAAAATCCTTCCCCCTTATATATAGAATAGTACAGTCTCTAGGAAAGGAGTTTTCCGGGGATGGAGACGGACGTGCATTTGATGTGTCTGCATGCCCGTTCGGACTCACAGGTATAGGACCTTTCGCCAGTGCCCAACTGTTCATTGTCTCTGATTTCTTCCTAGATTCACGGCTTGGCAGTAGTCTACATTTGTGACTCGTGTTTTATCTTCTATTTCAATGACTGTAGCACATCTTGTGTTTCTCCAAACATGAACCTTGTTTTGCCATCATCTTCTGGCTCCAAACAGAAAGTCTGGACCGACATTTTCTCCCTCCCATCTTTTGGTATAGTCTGTATAAAATTCTTCAAAATTAAGTTTATCAAAAGGCATATTATGAGCCACTTTGATCAGAGAATACAAATGGAGTTCAACTGGAGTCTCTATGAAATCTGCAGTCTTCAAACAGAATGTGTCATTCTGCCATTCTGTGTTTTCAAGTAGACACTGCTTGAAGAAACTTCCAGAAATGATCACTAGTCCAACCTCAAACAGACACAAGCATCTCCATCGCCTATACTGATAGCTATATCAGGATCACTGACAATGTCTTTTTGAAAGTAAAAATGATGCCAGTGTTTTGGTCCACAGATTCGTAAAAATTTCTTTCTATGCTGTATTTACTGATCAGACTGTGGGTAATGAGTTTAGCACTCCTCAGATCTAATTTCAACTCTGATATCTTGGATAAACAATTTCATTTATCCAAGGCACGTGTAATCTTACCTCAGCCCTGGAAAGGAGAGCCTGCTGCAAGCAGAGAACTGGGTTGATGGCAGCGCCCTCCACGTCCTGGCCAGATGCCCATTGGCTGCAGCCACAGAGAATGTGTGCCTCAGATGCATCCCGTAGCCAGGATGTTATTATCCTTTTGTGACAGCTTCTCTCTATGTATCACTAGACTGAAATAGGACAGACTGTAGTGTGCTATGTGGTCCAAACTGACCTTGAACTTCTCCTCCTGCTCCTGCCAAATACCCCAAGTGCTGGAGCTTACAGGTCTGTACCACTTCTCCTGGAGAGGTTTCATTATTCCTACAGTTTAGGTTACACTCCCAAATATTTTCTCTCAGGACCATACCAGTTTGCATTTCTATGGCATGCACTTTTCCTTACATGAACTTTTCTAAGAGCATCCCTCTCACAGCTACGATTTGTTTCATTGAGGGAGAGAGGAGGGGACTCATCATGTGCTGAAGCAGAGCTGTGGTGAAACTTACAGAGGTTCGTGACTTCCTTCTGGCACGTGGAATCAGTCCAGATTCTGGAAAACTGACCTGCAGTACCAGTGGGAATGGGGCTGGGAGATTAAGTCATTGATGTTGTGGGACCAGCACCAGTTTATGTCCCTACTACGTTCCTGCCTGGTATGTGCCCTCTTTGGTATATGACACCAAGTATTCCTCCTAGCTGTTAAGAGAATATTGGAATTAATAAGAACTGCCACTGCTGGGTGTGGTGGCATATACTTTTAATCTCAGCACTGGGAAGGCAGAGGCAGGTGGATCTTTGAGACTAGCCTGGTCTACAGAGTGAGTTTCAGGACAGCCAGGGCTCAAAACCCTGTCTTAAAAACCAAACCAAAAAGAAGCACTCCCTGTGAGATGCACACATAAGAGTAATCTTGATGTCCTCCTATGTAGCTTGCTTGTATCTGATTCTGCATTTCCTCTTATGTAGACAAACCAGGGATGCCTGTCTTTCATTGTGACAGTGAGCACTCTGCCTTGAATGATGCAAGGGATTCTCATGTAAGGAACCCCTTTCTCCAGGACCCTTAGACCCAAGATGACCGAATTAAGCAGACCCCAGAGAGCTCCTTGCTCGGCACATATCTAGGCCTTGAATTGAGTCTTGTTTGTCAGCTTGCTGCTGTCAGCTGGCCTATGTTGGAACCAAGACTGCCTGGCACCTATTTTCCTGCACCCCCTGTGCTGAGCCTTGAGTGCAGCTCTGCACAATCCCCACTGAGGAAAACCACTGATGGACTTGTGATGCTTAGCCATCCATGCCAACTACTCCTTCCGTGCTGGAGACATGGAAGACATCTTCTCCTGCTCTGGGGACTCCACAAGCTGAACCAGGGCTGTGTCAGGAGTAAAAAGGGAAGTGACAACCCCAATGCACTATGGAGCTAGACCTCAAAAATGCTGCCACTGTTGGGAGTGCCTCCAAGGTATCCTGTGTCATAGCACTGAGAAGGATCTCTAGTTAGAATGAGAGAGAGACAGAGACAGAGACAGAGACAGAGAGACAGAGACAGACAGAGACTGAGGACAGAGAGACAAAGAGAATGAGTATAATTTTATGCCATATTAGAAGGGTGAGTGAAACTTGCATATTACATTTGTGATTTGTATCAGGTAAGTGATCAGTGTGGAGGTGTTAAGTTCCTGAAATGTGTTTGTGTCCTGGCCAGAGACAGTGAAGCCTAGAGGCACAGGCCTGGGGTGAGCTTAGCAGGTAAGGCCTGGGCAGGGCTTCATTATGACAAGGACAACTCAGGACCATGATAGGAGTCACTCAGGTCCTGTACCTTGGGATGTACCATGGAATTGTCTTCTGCTGAAATGACGCCACTGTATCTCTGGAGGGTGCTTCCTCATGCAGCATCTTGGGATGGCAGGTAACGAGAAAGCACCTGAATAGACTTCCCCACTGGACGGGTTCTCTGCGGATTGCTTCCCTGTCCTTCTCTTTTCTTCCTGGTCTTCCTTTGACCTTCACTGCCCGACAAGGCAGCCGTCATGATACAGACAAAGGTATATGGCCTGCCTCAAGTCACCCTCTGAGACCCTTCCACAAGTCAGCCTAAAGATGTAGTGACAGAAACAGGACTTAGGGAGCAGAGAGGCCCTGTCCAGCCTTGTGTATAACATGGGTTGTTGGTCTGGTGAACATGAAATCAAAGGTATTACAAGACCCTAGATTCTCAGTTTCTTTTAAAAAACAATGTGATAGTGCCTATCTCAGAGTTTGGAGACTGTTCCAATCTGTCTCCATTTACTGCCCTTTCACTTAGAGAGGCTCTGAAGTCAGGATCAGGGCACACATACTCTTAAGGATCAGTTTGTAGCTACAATAAGTAGCAGGGTTCTGATATTAAAGGCCCAGAATCAGTCAGGTACATCTGGTCTTGTTGGGGATTTGTGATGTCTTACTTAACTCAGGGCCCAGTACCATACATTTCTGCTACTATATCAGTCTACAGTGCAATTGTCCTTTTCCAGATTCTTCCCCAGGGCTTACATTCCACAAAAGATTTCCTTGGCTCAAATTAGTAAATTAGTAGTTTGATGAACAACTGGCCAGATTTTGACAAAGTTCAATGTGTGTGAATACTTACATACACGTGTGTGCTCGCTCTCTCTCTCTCTCTCTCTCTCTCTCTCTCTCTCACACACACACACACACACACACACACACACACACACACACACACACACGCTCCCACACATCATGGAATGGTAACAAAGGTGTTAAAGAGGCCACAACTTCAAAGAGAAGGCGTACTTGAGGCAAGGAGCTGCTGGTGCTTAAGTAATCCAGTTGGAGAGATGCTGAAGGCACACAGACCCCAGTCCTAGCCCAATATGCAAAGGCTTTGGAGCTCCCAAGAAGACACAGGACAAGGTCAAGATGGGTGGAGGGACACTTTCAAGCATTGGGGACCATGCCCAGCCCAAGCCCTGTGGACAGTTAAGAGTTCCCACCTGTAGGTCCCTTGAGTCACACTGCACACACACTGGGTGGTCAGACAGAGAGGTCAATAGGGCTATTGTCATCTCATAGTGTTAGGTGTCCTCCCACTTATAGGGTATAGATGGGGGCATGGCACCAATTTTTGAGCCAATGTCTTCAATAAGCTCTTCGGCCTGTTTTGCTACATGTGCCCATTTGTTTCTAATTTGCTTGAGTAAGTTTACAGATGGTGCCTTCTTATTTGCATGAATACATCTCAGCCTACACCTCATGCTTAATGCTGGACAGACGCTGGTATCCATGTGCTCAAAGGAGATGCAGAGTCATCCAACCTCTGCATTGGCACTCAAATTGGTGTCAACTGCTGTTTGTAAGATGGACTCTCCCAGGGCAAGGCACAGTGTGAGAGCCAATATTTCAGATATCTTAAAGTGGGGCAAGAATACCAAAGGCAACAGTCAGATTTCACACTGGGTTTCCTGGGAAAGAATCCAAACACAACGCTCACAGACGCCTGGCATTTGTGGGTCCTCATCAGATAGCCTTGGGCAGGTTAGGCCTACTCAGACTGGCTCTAAGAGAAGACCTGTTTAATGGCTGCCTGTGCTGGCATGTGCTGTCTTTCTTTTCCTGTGTACTATGAGATGGGGATGCACTGTCATGTCAGGAACTGGCTGGATACAGGATAGCATATAGTAAAAAACAATTCCCATACTATCCTCCTCCAGCTATCTCAGCCCCATCATCTTGCCATTATTGGGGCATAGATTTAGGGCTCTGACTCGAACAAGGGCAAGACTCATTAAATGGAATCATGTATCAAAAGAAGCCATTTTTTTCTTTCTATAGTTAGTATAATTCATGTATTTTCTTCTACTAAAGAAGACCACTAGGACAATGGTAAAGTAGAATCTGGGGTCAATGGCTAATGGGATCCGGGATGAAATACCTGGGCTTAGTGAATAACTAGGGTCAGAGTCCAGGAGTGACTATAGGTAGAGTGTGGTTCAGGTCTCAGAACTGGATTTATTTCAAAGATCTTATGATGAGGGTGAAATGACTGACCAACTTTTGACTTAGTGTGTAACCAGATTCAAAGATCTATGGTGCTAATAGATTCAGTTCAAATTTTAAATCTGGCAAATATATATCGTCAGGGGTCTAGCAGAAGGTCAACCATCAAATTAGATGAGATAGGGTCCATTTCTGGGTGGTATGATTATAAATTATGACAAGTATTCAATGGGCAACCTCGTTTTAGTATGCACATGTATTTGGATTACAGCTATTTCTTCTGGGCCTAACCTGACCTTAGACCATCACTTAGAAGAGATTGTTGTGGTGACCTGAAGAATAATCTTAATCCCATAGTCATGGGAATGGAATAAGCAGAACAATAGTGATAGTTAGACTTATAGTAATAATACCACGCTGTTAACATACTCTCATAGTAGATGAGTGGGAGACAAAATCATAGTACCATCACCAGAGATTTCAGCAACTATTCCCTCCTGATTCCCAGCTGCAGGTGACCTGGGCTGAGTGGTGCTAAAGGATGTTGGAAGGAGGTAGAATGTTAACTAAAGGCAAAACACCATCAATGCAGTATTCCTAAGATCATTGATCACTCATGCAGGGATGGGACATTTTGGTGATACAGCTGCTTTGAATCACTCATGCTCCTAGAAGCAACCCCTACTCATGGCCCTATAAGTAAGTCCAATAAACACTCATTTGACAAGCTTGCCTGGAATGGAATCCTTCCTACAGTCCTTCAGTGGCCTCTCTATCTAGGGGGGTAGAAATCTATTCACATGTCCCCAACAGAAGAAATGTCACAGATGGAAGGGGCACAGGGTGGGAGATGACTGAGCATTCATTGTGGACCTACTGTTTGTCAGACACTGTGACAGATGCTGTCACAAGGACCAGAAGGCATTCACCCTCAAGGAGAGGACTATGGCTTCCTTTTCTCCTAGGAATGAAATGGAGCAACAAGTATAGCTTGGGCTGTCACAGAGAGCCAGAAGCATGGCCAGTGACTCTGTTTGCTGCCTCCACACCACTCTGATGCTGGAGCTAGCAAGCAGATTGCAAAACTCAAGGGGCTGGGATTGAGGATGGGTTTCTTGTTGGAGGCCCCTCAAGGTCATTTTCCCACTGTTAGCCTTCGAGCCCTGGGGCTCACTTACAGCCTGCCCCCAACTGGACTGTCCTATTTGATTTCATCTTCATTGGGGAATATTTTTGATTTAAGTCATTTGAGAGTGACATCCTTAAAGCAATGTAAAGAAAGGAGACACCGTTTGGGTTCTTCACACAATGTTATACAGGTAAAACCTTCCCTTGCTTTGGTTTCTAGTTGATGAGCTAAAACACCGTGACAAAAGTAACCTACGGGAGAAAAGATTTATTTTGCTCACAATCCCAGGTTACAGCCTTCCTTTTAGGGGATGCAAAAGGTGCCAAGAACTTGAAGTAGTGGTCACATGACATCCACTGTCATGAACAGAGAACCACGGATTAATACATATGGGTGCTCATCTTGCTCATGTGTCTCTATTCATTTAGTCCAGCCCATGCAAATATGCTGTTACATTTAGGGAGGGTCTTCCCAACTCATTTAAGCCAAAAGAGGAAATCCCTCACAGGCATGTCCACAGGCTAACCTACTCCAGACAATTCTTCCTTGAGCTCCCTCCCCAGGTGTTTTGTATACTTGACAAGTTCACAGTCACAATGGTTACACCAGTTCCAATTACTCCTGGCCCCTCCTGCTATATGTGCTCCAACTACTCATGGGAATACTCTTTTTAATCTTATCTTTTGTTAGATTTGCTTTTATTTGAAATGTGTGTGTGTGTGTGTGTGTGTGTGTGTGTGTGTGTGTGTGTGTGTAATTTCAGGTGCTGATGGTATCCACAGAAGGGCGTGGACCTCGTGGAGTGGGGGCTACAGGCAGCTGTGAGTTCCTGGGCATGCCTGCTGGGAAATGAAATCCAGATCCTCTGCAAGAACAGCAAGATTTCTTGACAAGGGAGCTTCAGACCTCCACCCTGCCTCCACTTCCTCCTGCTCCTCCTCTTCCTTCCTTTTTTGCCCAACTTTTTGAGCCAGACATTTATATCAATTGGTTTTCATGAGAATGGGTAATTTTCAAGCTGACAGTTGTAGCTGAAGTTTTCCTGGTCCTGCCTGGCCCATGTTCAGGACAAATCTCTCCCACTCTCGTCCCCCAAGTAAACACACAGAGACTTTTATTACTTATAAACTCTATGGCCATGGCAGGCTCCTTGCTATCTGTTTTTATATCTTAAATTAACCCATTTCTATTAATCTATAATTTGCCATGTGGCTCGTGGCTTACTGGTATCTTACATCATGCTTTTCCTCATGGCGGCTGGTAGTGTCTCTTTGACTCCGCTTTTTTGTTCCCCCAATTCTCCTCTCTGCTAGTCCCGCCTATACTTCCTGCCTGGCTACTGGCCAATCAGTATTTTATTTTCCAATCAATCATAGCAACACATTTATAGCATAGAGAATATCCCACAGCAGACAGTGGTTGCCTGTCGTGCCAAAACAGACAAGACTGAGTAGGGTTCATTGTTGGAAAACTGTTTCTTTTTTTTTAAAGTTTATTTATTCATTATGTACACAGTGTACCACCTACATGTCTGTCTGCATGCCAGAAGAGGGCACCAGATCTCATTATCAATGGCTGTTAGCCACCATGTGGTTGCTTGGGATTGAATCTGGGTCTTCTGAAAGAGCAACCAGTGCTCTTAACCGCTGAGCCATCTCTCCAGCCCCATGGAAAACTGTTTCTTCAGCTTGGCTGAAGGCTCTAAGATGGGAACAAAGAAAGCTACCCCTGCAATTTGTATGTTAGCTGATGACAGGAGGAAATATGTCCTGCACCTTTCTCATTCTCCATGCAGCTCAATGCGCCTTTAAGGCAAGATTCCATGGAAACGGGAAAAATGCAATTTCTTGACTGGTAAGCTACACATCCAACAAACCACAGTAACACCATTACAAAAGGTACATTTTCCCTACAATTATCAGAGATAGGAGAAAGATTTCCAATCTACCTGTTATTTTAAAAACGGTGATGGTAAACGAAGAAAGAGAATAATAGGAATAATGCCAAAGGGACAGAACAGGTATGTAAGCTTCTTAAAAGACATTATCACGGTATATGCTGATCAATGCCTCCACATTTATATTGAAGCCACTGAAAGGAATAGTCCAACGACCCACTAGACGATGTGGGGCAAAGAAGGATGAAGGTCAGTAAAGAATCTAAAGGCACCAACTCTCCTGGCACAGCTATGCCAAAGGGAGGTGAGAGCATTACCCCGAGCAATAAGGAACCTTTCAACAGTTCAGCAATGGACCAACCATAATCAGCCTCAGGAGGGCGTGGCAATGGGCATCTGCAAGGAGCATAAGGAGGTTCTTTGCAGAACTGACGCTATGCCGGTTCTCCTGATACAAAAAGCATAGAGAGGCTACTGTGAATCTCAGAAGACTCAGTGTTAAAGTGGGGGATCTAAAGAATTCAGTTGGAATGCTTGCGGGGATGTTTGTTTTCTTTCAGCTAGTTTGTTTGTTTGCTTTTTTGACACAGGGTTTCTCTGCCTAGCCCTGGCTGTCCTGGATCTCACTCTGTAGATCATGCTGGCCTCAAACTCAGAGATCCACATGCTTCTGCCCACTGAGTGCTGGGATTAAATGCATGTACCACCACTTCTGGCTTCAGTATAAATATTTTATGTGTGCACTAAGCCTTCCTTGCCACCCAGTCTCCTGGGACTTCTGTCATGTGGTCTAAAGTCTTGCTCACGGCCATAGAACAGAAACACCCCTGCCTGATTTCCACAGTACCTCTTTGCTTGTATTATCTGTGATCTAACTGGACAAAGCAGAGAAAACCGGAGACACAGTGGTTGCTGCATTTCCCACTGCTCTTTAGATGTCCTTTTACACATTAGGTTGCTCTTAGACCTACTCTACCCCACTTACTGTCTTCTGTTAAAACGTCTGTCCTTTACTGCTACCAGCCCACACCAATTACTTTTAATCAATTATGGTTAAAATGCCAAGTAATGCTTGTCCTTCTGCGACAGATCACAGGGACCTGCCCCTCACTCCAGCCCCGGGATGTTAAGCCCCATTTATCATTGTTAAATAATTTTCAGTGCTGTTAAATGCTGGAACTGTTAGTGCTATCTGGAGCGTCCCTTGACTCTACTGTAAACCTCCTTTGAATGTTCTCTGTGTGTGACTCAGACTCTCACACCGGACTTTGTCACAGGCTGTCTGTCTGCTTGTGCCTGTCAGCTTTAAGCGGCTCTGATTTGGAAGCCTGTCAAAATGCCCTGGTTGTATCCTGGTGTCTTGGAACAGCGCACAGATGCCTTGAGCACACTGCAGTGCAAAGGCATGTGCATACCATCTCCAGCTCCAGAAGGTGCTCTACCTGACAGGGTGTTCTCAAATAGCTTGAAGAGGTTTTTGTATGGGTTTGCATGTTGGCATCACAGCCCTGGGTATACACCTCAGAAGGCTCTGCAGCCATTTCACCCAGGCCAGAGGGCAACACTTGCCCTGGTGGCCCAGTGGGATGGCTGCCATGGGTGCAGTTCACAACACTCCATCAGCATGAAGGGTTGTGAAGTTACTGATGCAAAGACATTTGCCACACCCCCATTCTTGCTGTATGAGCTGGCAGCATGATTCACTTTCTGAGTCAGCTTGCCCTCTGCTGCTGTAATGTTAGGTCCATTAGAAGAACTCCCTTGTGGTCTTTTCTGCCAATTTGGACTCTGGGGTTTTGTTTTTCATGACCCCCTGGGCTGAGCTGGTAGCTTGAAGAGGAGATGGCAGTTGAGACAGCAGACTCCTAGAAGCAGCATCTGCTGTCCCTGCAGAGGCAGCAGCCCTTGTGGTAGCACCAGTGGCAACAAGGGGGCAGTGGAAGAGTTCTTGGGACAGACAGGCTGGGGCTGAAAAGATGGGGAGCAGAAGGAGAGGATGCAATAGGGGACAACAGAAAGACAGAAGAGAGTGATCACTGATGCTGAAGAAAGACAGAAGGCTGTGAGGAGCCAGAGACGGAAAGGGTGGGATCCACCTCCCTGGAAGGGTTCCAGGAGTCTGGAAGGGCCAGAGGTCTTGAGAGTCTAGGTTTTGGACCTGTGACAATAGCCCCTCTTAGGGGCCGAGTGTCTCAACACTGTGGACCCTAGAGCCGGGATGTTAACCTCAAGGAACTGAGCATCCTAAGGAAGAAATGTAAAACTTGGGATGTGGAGTGCTCCCTAGCTCTGGTCCTCTCTGCTGCTGCTGCTGCTGAAAATCAGGGATTATAATGGCTGGATTTTCCTACTGACACTGGGGGTGAAATCCTTGAGGAATAATCCTCCAACCAAAGTACTGGCAGCCAAATATTCCTGGATTATTAAGCCTGGAGCAATAATCCTCCACTTCTCAGAACCTGAAGGCTGTAGGACTCTGGGTCTGCCATTCCAGACCATAGGCTTTCATCAGACAGAGGCTCAGCGCTAGTTCCAGAAGATCTCTTTCCTACCTACTCACCACTTCTGTCCAGGTAGAGTAAAAAGGACCCTTGCTACGTGTTTTGCAAAACTTTCTCATTGCTTTTTGTCTTATTCTGGGTATTCTAGCACTTTGATTTTTCTGATTGTCCTCAGAGTCATTTAGTCAAACCAAGGTTTCTGTTGAGAGGCTCACTAGCCATGCATTCTCCTCCCACATTTATTTGTGGATGTCAAGCCTGCTTCTATCATAGTGGATATGTATTGAAGACGAATGTAAAGATGCTCAGTATTTATGTCTTGTCTCTCAGAACAGTATTCTTTTCTCTCTTGTGTTTTTCATAGTGTGTTTTTACGTTCATATGAAGTTTGCCCCCAAGATAGAAGGTAGTCAATTATATAAATGATGTTAAAATCCATGATAATTTTTGAATGCATATCTAATCCTGATTTATTGTACAGTAAGAAAATTACCATGCAGACAATTAGAAAAATACCAGAAGAAATTAAATTGAATGATAGCTTTTAAAAATTATTAATTTTTATTTTATGCATGTGAACGTTTTGCTTTCATGCATGTGTGTACTCTGTGCATTCCTGATCCCATGTAGACCAGAAGAGGGTGTCGGGTCCTCTGATAATAGAGTTACAGTAAAAAACTGCTGTGTAGGTGAAAGGAAGGCATTATGTGTGTGCCTTGGTCCTCTGTAAGAGCAGAACATGCTCTTAAGCGCTGAGCTGTTTCTCCAGGCTTTACGTGAGCATTTTTATTGGTATACCCTGCTTTCTAAGTTCCTTCTTTCCTGGCCCCCAAAAGCAAAGTGTTATTGGAACACATGCAAAACGAAAACATTTTCATGTGACCTCTGGTCCTTTCTCAGCACAGCGGCTGAGCAATACTTTTGATGGAGACCAACCATGACGGAGTTCAAAGCAGCTTCCTGCTGCTTTTCCTAGTGCACACCTCAGTGAAGCAGTAAGACACAAGGGCCCTTGAAGTTGCTAGAACCTTGGCACACTCTTTTACTTCTCTTCCATCGCTTGATTCCACCCGAGGAACTGGAAATGTACCCTCATCTATAGTCCTTGGAGACTCAAGGATTCGCCAAACCAACAACACTCCTAAAGCTTGTCCAAATTAAACCCATGCCTTCCACTGAAGTAACCCATCCCTTATGTCAATGCAGCATGAGGGAAAGCGTGCGACAGAGGGGAGACAGGCAGACTGGCTGATAAAATACAATGGGAACAGACTCTGTAGGAATTACTTCTGCACAAGACCAAGAGAAATCTGAAAATTTATTCAGGGTACAGTTCAGAAAGTTAGGAAATAGAGAAGCAGAGCATTCCACTCAAATGGAGAAAAGATTCAACAGAGTTGCAGCAGACAGATATTTCCAGATGGCTGAACTGTCTTTAAAGTCACTATTTTGAAAGTGTTCCAAACAGATGTTTCAAAACACACACACACACACACACACACACACACACACACAGAGAGAGAGAGAGAGAGAGAGAGAGAGAGAGAGAGAGAGAGAGACTCAGAGAGACACACAGAGACACACAGAGACACACAGACAGAGATATGCAGACAAAGAGAGAGAGAAGAGAAAGAGAATCAGGGAGACACACAGACAGACAGATGCAGAGAAAGAGAGAGAAACAGAGAGAGAAAAGAGATAGAGACTCAGAGAGACACACAAGCAGACTTGCAGAGAAAAAGAGAGACAGAGACAGAGAGACAGAGTGAGTTAAGGAAGGTCCCAATGGAAATTTTAGAAGGGAAAGTATGAAACACAAAAGGTTGTGCTGTCAACTTTATACAAGCTAGAGGCATTTTGGAAGAGGAAACCTCAGTTAAGAAAATGCCCCTACCATACTGGCCCACGGGCAAGCCTGTGGTGCATTTTCTTGGTTGATAATTGATGTGGAGGGCCCCGCTCACTGTGGCCTGTGCCACCCCTGGGCTGGTGGTCCTGGGTTCTATAAGAAAGCAGACTGAGCAAGCCAGTAAGCAGCACCCCTCCATGGCCTCTGCTTCAGTTCCTATTTCAGGTTCCTGCCTCCAACCTTAGTGCTGGAGTGTGACTTGAGAACTAACTCTAGCTGAAATGACGCTTTCCCTCCCCACATTGCTTTTCGTCATTGTGTTTTGTCACAGCAATGGAAACTTAACTAAGGCAAAAGTCCAAACACATGTATCTATGAATGGGTTTCAAAACCAAAACCAGGATGAGGGGCTGAGGAGATGGCTTAGCAGATAAGAGCATTTGCTGCTCTTCCCAAGGACCTGAGTTCAGTTCCAACATTCACATTGGGATCAAAACCACCTTGGCTCAAGCTCCACGGGGTAGAATGCCTTCTTTTGGCTTCCTCCAGTTCCCACATGCTCATTCATAAGTGCACATTCACAGACAGATTTTCACATATTCACATAAATAAAAAATAAATATTTTAAAACACCAGAATGGAAACAAATATGGGCGAATGTGTGAATACATCGCTAGAAATTCTCAAAGCTGAAAAATAGAGAAAGATGTTAAAACAAAAATAGGCAAGCATAACTTTAAGAGCCTGTGAAGAGTACCAAATGCTTATGATTGATTTTGTAAGAATGTCATGAAGGGAGGAGAAAGGCTATGGTGATGTGAAATGGTAGCTGAGTGCTTCTAAAAACTGACAAACGTCTAGATTTATACTTTAAAGCATCTTGGGAATCCTAAGAATAGACACATAGAAACATACAACTGGACATAGCATAAGTGACCTGTAGAAAATTACAGCAGTGACAGAATCACAGAAAACTGGGGGGGGGGGTAAAATACCTGTTAGGGAGCCAGTTTTCCTGTTGGAAATCAAGAGTATCCAAAATAAACAGTTTTCTAAACATAACAAAAGAACCATGTACTATGACTACAACATCCAGCAAAGGCATTCTTCAGAGAAGCAGTGCGAAAATGACACTTACATATGTGGGTGCAGGTGGGTAGAGAATACTGCCTAATGGAGCCATACTGTAGAAGTTCTTCCGTCAGAACAGGCAGAACAGAGAAAACTTAGAACACCTGAAACCAAGAAAGAGCAACAGAAATAGATTCTATTTGGTCAATAATGCAACAATCTCTTATTCTGACCTTCCTTAAAACATTCTTGAGAGCTGAAATAAAAACTTAAAATGTTGCTGCATACAGTAGAAAAAGGGAAACCTGAGATGTCATATGGTGGTGAGATTTTGATATTCCATGAGAAGTGGTAAGATACTGATTCTGTGCAGTCTATTCAGATTTAAATATGCTTTATTATGAGATGGGCCGCTTTCTTTTTTTCCTTTTTTTTCTTTCATTTTTCTTTATTAAGAAATTTCTACTTACTCCACATACCATCCACAGATCCCTCTTCCTTCATCCTCCCATCCCCCAGCCCTCTTTCCCAAGCCACCCAGCATCCCCACATCCCCTAAATCGAGGTCTCCCATGGGGAGTCAGCAGAGCCCAGTACACTGAGCTTAGGCAGGTCCAAGCCCCTTCCCACTGCACCAAGACTGTGCAAGGTGTCACACCACAGGCACCGGGTTCCAGAAGCCTGCCCATAGACCAGGGACAGATCCCGATCCCCCTGCCTGGGTGCCCCCCCAAACAGTTCGAGCCAAACAACTGTCTTCCGTATCCAGAAGGCCTAATCCAGTCACATGGGGGCTCCACAGCCACCAGTCCACAGTCCATGGGCTTCCACTAGTGTGGCCGGTCGAGAACATGCCACTTTCAAAGGTTTGCAAAAGAGATACAATAGAACTACAATAGATTAGTTTTTGATAACATGAAAAATGCTCAAAGAACAAAAATAAGGCTTATTGAACCCAAAGAACTCAGTAAGAAAGAGAAATGAAACCAAGACAAAACAAACAGAAAACCAATTACGAAATGATATATACCAATACGAACATGTCATTAATACTATTAAATGTAAAATGTATATATTCATTTCTGTTAAAGATTGTGAAATGAATTGAGAAAAGAGAGACAGGAGTGGACTCAGCACACAATGCATTTCACATACAAATACTATATATAGGCTATACATGAGTGTAAACATATATAACTGGCAAACTTCAGTGATAATTAAAACCAGAGATGATCATAACATCTGATAATGTAGACGGCACAGCTGAGAAAAATTTCAGAGATGTTGAGGAATGAGTATGAACTAACGGAACTTTTGAATGTATGGCCATTCATGTGTGCAGTGCCAATCCCAAGGTTAACAATTTGATAGAACGCACAGATATCATGAGGTAGTTGACCTCATGATGAAGAATACTACAGTGCAATGAGTTAAACCAAACTCAAGCAAGGAAAAAGGCACCTGTGGCACAACCAGAAGAAAACCAGTCCAACTCCCTGAAAGTCCTCTCCTTGTGGAAAAATTCCATGTATTTCCTCAGCAATGAATTGGGACTGCACACAAAGCATTTTGTAGGAAAGGAAGCTTGTGACTCGGTGGCCACATGTGCACCCTCTGCCTAGCACCTTTGCAAATTCCAGTCAGCCAGGATGAAAGTAGGTGTTCTGGTCAGTTTTTGCCACAAACTGGAGTCATCGGGGGAGAAAAAGTTTCTGTTGAGGGAGTTGGTGTTGCATTTTCTTTTTTTAAACAAAAGTTTTTATTCTTCTCTCGTACAATTGTCTTGATTGATGGTTAATATGGGAGAGTATAGTATACTGTAGATGGTACCACCCCTGGCCAGATGGTCTTAGGTTGTGTAAGAAAGCAGGCTGAGCAAGCCATGGGGAGCAAGCCAGAAAGCAGCATTCTTCTTTGGTCTCTGCTTCAGTTCCTGCTTTCAGGTTCCTGCCCTGATTTCCCCTCATGATGGATTGTGACCTGTTAGTTGTAAAAAAAAAAAAAAATATTTCCTCCCTAAGTTGCTTTTGATTAATGTTTTATCTCAACAACAGAAGCTATATTAGAAAAAATCATTATTTATCCATAAACCACCATAAGTTAAATCACTTATGTACACTTATATAATGTGCCTTGTTAATAACTAGCTTCGTTCCTTTTCCATTGTGAATGTGGCTTTCTTTGGGCCATCTCATAGATATATAGGATTCCAAAGTTTCAATATAACATAATTTAGTTGTGTGCTTTCTTTTTTAAATTTATTTTACATCTCAACTTCAGTTTCCCCTCCCCATCTTCCTCCCATCTCCTCCCCCCACCCCCTCCACCCACTCTCCTAATCCATTCCTCCTGTTTCCTTTCAGAAAGGGGCAGGCCTCCCATGAATATCAATAAAGCATGGCATATCAAGTTGCTGTAAGACTAAGCACCTCTCCTTGTATTAAGGCTGGGCAAAGTGACCCAGTATGAGAAATAGGTTCCCAAGAGTCAGCCAAAGCATTAGGGACAGCCCCTGCCCTCATTGTTAAGAGTCCCACAAGTAGACCAAGATACACAACTGTAACATATATGTAAGAGGGCTTAGGCCAGTCCCGTGCAGGCTCTCTGGTTGTTCGTTCAGACTCTGTGAGTTCCTATGAGCCCAGGTTAGTTGATTCTGTGGGTTTTCTTGTGACGTCTTTGACCTGGTACAATTCTTCCTCCCTCTCTTCAGCAGGATTCCCTGTTTGCCTGTGAGTCTCTACATCTGTTTCCATCAGTTAGTGGATGAAGGCTCTCTGATGACAGTTGGAGTAGCCACCAATCTGATCATGGGAGATGACCAGTTCAGGCTATGTATCCACTATTACCAGGAGTCTTAGCTGGGGTCATCCTTGTAGATTCATAGGAGATTCCCTTGCATCAGGTTTCTACCTGACCCTGAAAATCTCCCCTTTCCAGTCATCTCTTTCAGTACTCTCCCCATCTACCCAACCCCTCAACCTGATCCCTCAAGTTCCCATCCCCATTTGCCCCCAGTACACCCAGGATATCTCTTCCATTTCCCTTTCCCAGGGAGATCCATGTGCCCCCCCTTGGGCCCTCCTTGTGACATAGCCTTCCTGGGTCTGTGGATTGTAGCATGGTTATCCTTTACTTTGTAGCTAATATCCACTTATGAGTGAGTACATACTATGTTTATCTTTCTGGGTCTGAGTTACCTCATTCAAGATGATTTTTTTTCTAGTTCCATCCATTTGCCTGCAAATTTCCTGGTGGGTGTCCTTGTTTTTAACAACTGAGTAATACTCCATTGTGTAAATGTACCACATTTTCTTTATTCATTCTTCAGTTGAGGGTCATCTAGGTTGTTTCCAGGTTCTGGCTGTTATGAATAAAACTGCTATGAACATAGTTGAGCAAGTGTCCTTGTGGTAAGATGGAGCATCCTTTGGATATATGTCCAAGAGTGGTATAGCTGTGTCTTGAGGTAGATCTATTCCCAATTTTTTGAGAAACTGTCATATTGATTTCCAAAGTGACTGTACAAGTTTACACTCCCACCAGCAATAAAGGAGTGTTTCCCTTGCTCCACATCCTCCCCAGCATAAGCTGTCATTTGTGTTTTTGATCTTAAGCATTCTGACAGGTGTAAGATGGTATCTCAGAGTCATTTTGATTTGCATTTCCCTGATGGCTAAGGAAGTTGAACATTTCTTTAAGTGTCTCTTGGTCATTTGAGATTCCTCTGTTGAGAATTCTCTGTTTAGATCTGTACTCAATTTTTAAATTGGATTTTTTTGATGTCTAGTTTTCATGCATAATTTCATGGTTTGAAGATTTAGGCCATTAAACTTGAGGACTATATGGACATTATTGTATACACAAGAGTTTCCACCTCCCCTCATTTAGAATGGTATAAAGGCAAGTCAAACAGCGTTCAACCTTCCCAGGGAAGAAGGATTGACTAAACAGTGGTGATGGTAAGCAATATTTCATCTGAGACCCTGTGAGTCACTGCTGGGTTATTTGTGTCATCTTGGTGGGCGTTTGGATTTCGGCTTGATGCTCTAATGATGTCATTTGGGCCCTATGAAAACCATGAGTCAGAGATCACAGACCTCAAGAGAAAAAGGAACAGCAGGAAGCATCAGAAACAACACTGCCCACTCCAGGGATGACCTCACCTGGTGCTGGACCCATGTCTCCCAACACAACCTTACAGCTTCTCTTGGCTGGAGGGTGCCTCTGGCTGTGCCTCAGTTAACCCACATCACCTCATTTCCATGTTGTCTGACCCATTTCTACTCCTTTTTTTCTTTTTCTTTTTTTCTTTTCTTTTTTTTTTTTGAGATAGAGTTTCTCTGTGTAGCTTTGCACCTTTCCTGGGACTCACTCTGTAGACCAGGCTGGCCTCGAACTCACAGAGATCTGCCTGCCTCTGATTGCCAAGTGCTGGGATTAAAGGCGTGCGCCACCAATGCCGGGCTCTCATTTCTACTCTTGAAACAAAGCTTTCTGAATGCTTCAGCACCCCTCCACCCATGAACATCACCTGAAGGCAGGGAGAGGAATGATTTCTGCTGTGCAAGTGGAGAGATTAAAGCCAACAGAGGCCAAGTACTAGGCCTGCAGTTCCACCTTGGATTAGTGAGCATCTGGTGGGACCTCTCACCTTGTAGTGTAGCACGACTCTCTCAAACCACTGGGGTGGGTGGTTTTTTTTTTTTTTTTTTTTTTGTGTGTGTGTGTGTGTGTGTGTGTGTGTTTCTTGTTGTTATTGTTTTGCAACTCCTCCTCTGATGTGATCTGTGGCTCCTAGTCTGTGAAAAATAAGGGAATCTATTTACCAAAACCTAGCTCTCAGCCCAGTGTTTGGGCCTTTTGTGGAGACAAAGCTAGATGCTGACAAAAGTGTGGGACTATTTCCATCCTCACAGAGGAAGGAGAGAGAGAGAGAGAGAGAGAGAGAGAGAGAGAGAGAGAGAGAGAGAGAGAGAGAGAGAGAGAGAGAGCAGGAAGTAGGGGCAAGGTTATAAACCCTCAAAGTCACCCCCGTTATGTACTTCCTCCAGCAAGGCTACACCTTCTAAATGTTCCAGAGCTCCCCACATGCAGGCCATGTGTCCAAATACATGAGCCTGTGAGGGACATTTCTCATTCAACGCCCCCATTCTTCCCCTTTGGAAGGCAATGTTTAGTCTGTGCTGTTGTGTATTAAAAATAGGTATCTCGTTTTTTGGTTTTACAGGAACTCACATATAAGAGATTGCCTTTAGTAATAGATGAAACTTGGACTTTTAATATTTATTTTACTGTGTATCTGTATGGTATGTGTGTGTGTGTGTGTGTGTGTGTGTGTGTGTGTGTGTGTGTACCTAAGTGTATGTATGGGTACCGTGTGTATGCATGAGCCTGTGGAGGTCAGAAGAGGGCATCAAATCCCTTGGAACTGGGGTTACCAGGGGGTTACAAATTTCCATGTGGGTGATTGGCCTTGAACCTATGTCTTAAAGACCAGTAAGCACTCTTAACTGCTGAGCCATCCCTCCAGCCAAGTCTTTGGAATTTTTGAGTTAGAATTGCTAGACTTCAGTGACTTTTGAAGTTTGGTTGCATGTGTTTTGCATTATAGGATTGCTGGGAGCCTGTGGGGTCAAGGAGTGGAGGGTTACTGCTCTAAGTGATGTGTTTGGCTATCAAGTAGGCAAGGGGTGGAGATGTGGTGGTTAATATTGATTGTCAATGTGACAGGATATAGAAGAACCCAGGAGAAAAACTCCTAGGCATACAAAGGATTATACAGATTTGGCTAAGTGAGGTGAGAGGACTCCCCTCCTGCCCCTGCTTCCTGAATGTAGGCAACAATATTCAATGGGCTGGGGTGATAATAGAATAAAATGAGAAAGTCACCTGAACACAACACTCATGTCCCTCTACTGTCTGCGTATGGACACAGTGTGACCTCTTGCCACCATGGTCTCCCTACTGTGAGGGACTTGGCTCTCGGACTATGAACCAAAATAAACCCATCCTTCTTTAAAATACTTTTACCCTTACTTCCTTGGAGGGTGGAGAGGCAGTGTGAAAGAGTGTATGTGCAGAGGTCAGCGGACAGAGTGAGCAGTTAGATCTCCCCTTCCACTGTGGGATACAGAGGTTGAACTCAGGTCATCAGCCTTGGTGGAAAGCATTTCTACTTGGTGAGGTATCTCCCCTGCCCCTTCACTTACATTTATTTTTTGTTTTGTTGTTCTTTTGTGCAGGGCATGAGCCAGGGGCACATGTGTTATGGTCCAAGAACAAATCATGGGGGCTGATCCTCTTCTTTCACCACGTGGGTTCCAGGAATAGAACTCAGGCCATCAGGGTGGGCAGCCAGTTCTGCTTCCTAGCCCTTCAGTTGCTTTTTCCACAGCAATGAGAATAGTAACTAATACAATCAGTGGTCCTATTTTGGGTACCTAACTAGATGAAGAGAAATCACCTCAAGACCTTACACAGTTGTCTGCATTCTCGTGTTCATTGAAGTAATAATAGTTAAGATTTGCAAGCAACTTAAGTGTCCATGGACAGATGGATGGATGAATAAAAGAAAATATATAGTCATACATATGTGAGTATACATTCATATGTGTAAGAGGAAACTTCAGTTACAAAAAAGGGAAGAAGTTCTTCAGTATGTGAAACCTTGGATGCAGCTAAAGGATATCCTAAGTGAAATAAGCCAGATTTAGTAAAACAAATACTGTATTGATCTCACTTATACGTGAATCTACAACAATGTAATTTACAGAAGCAGAGCATAGAATGGCAGTTTCCAGAAGTTTATAGATGAGGAAACATTGGTCAAAGTTTCACTTATAGGATGAGAGAATTCTGGAGATATAATGTACATCGTGGTGACTATAGTTAATATTATTCGATAGCATAGTTCAAAAATTTTCATAGAGTAGATTTGAACTATTTTCACTACCAAAATATAGGGGAGTGAGGTAATGGCTATGCCCTTTATCTTGGCTTTGGAACCCATTACACCAATGTATACTTACATCCAAAGCTTGTGCTGCATACTTTAGGAGACATTATTCTCAGCTGTTGATTATAACTGAAAAGTATGTGAGGTTCTGAAAGAATAATTTTTAAGTGGTTGAAATACACCCTCTGGGTGATACTGCAGCATTGGAAGTTATCTTTTCTGTCTTAAATAAAGCAAACCCTGCCTACCGTCTGTATTAGACATAAGTTGTTTCTGTTATTATATGTATAGCATTTGTTTGTTCTCTTAGGCGTCAGTTTATTTTTGTTCATTTAATGCAGAGACAATCTTGTTGCACCCACTCTATTGTAAAGCAGCACACCCAACATCCAATCATATATATATATATATAAAGAACTTCATCAGAAGACCCCATTTCAACTCTCTCTGCCTCTTGAGTTTCTAGGGCCGTTCAGTTCCTATGGTGGCCACTGGAGGGTGATATTGCACTTCAGCAGGCTCATATTCTGGAAGATTCCTTTCTCTTCGAGTTCATGGTTTTAACTCCTTTACAAGATCACACAAATGAAATGAAACGTATGTGCTAGATGTATGAAAGAAAATGAAAATATGATGACAGCACCAGTCTGGCTCCCAGACCTCAGTCTTCATCCCTGGTCTTGGTGTAGACCAGTCTCTCAAGGCTCCTGTTGTATTCCTGCCTGCTTCTGATGCATGACTCCTGTGGCTGATTGTGCTAATAAACCATCAAAAGATACAATGCTATTTGTTTTGTAAGTTAAACGATTAGACCTCTCTGTTTTGCCTAGGTATTCACATGTATTTGGATTCTTACCCCCAAAATGCGTGTAAGCTAACAGTTTAACAACCTTTCTCCCTTAAGAAGCATATTTCAAGTAATAAAGAGTTAATGGATGGACATCAATATACCAAGGGAATGAACTGCCAAACCAAGGCAGTGTAACATTTCCTGTTCCTGATAAGGTAGACTCAAAGCCCAAATTAGAAAAGAAGAGGGTAACTGTATATTAATAAAGAGAACAGTGTTTCACAGTGATATAAAAATTCTAAAGAGGTACTCACTGAACTTTATTACATCAAATTCCAGAAAACTAACATAAAGGCACACGTTGGCAGAAACACAATAATCATGAATGAGTTAAACACCTTACTGTCATCAATAGGCACATTGTTTAGAAAAAACTTCAATAGACATCAGACTCAAATGATTCTATCCCTCAGATGACTCCACAGAGGGTTCATCCAATAGCCGCAGCTTATACATTCTTCACAGGAGCCCTTGGCAAGTTCTCTAAAGAACACAGTGACTCAGCAAACACAAGGAAACTGAAATAGTTTCTAGCATTCGATCTGATCCCAACGGAATGAGAGTAGAAATCAACCACGAAAGAAACTACAAAAATATAAGCTCGTGGATACTGAGTAATCAGTAGATCACTGAATAAACCAGCACAAAAATTAAGACCTTCCTAGAAAAGATATAAAAACACAGCACACCAGGGAAACAACGGAGGCAGTTCTAAGCCAGACATGGAGGCACAGCCTGTAATCCCAGAACATGGCAGGTGGAGGTACACAGACTGGGGGCTCATGGCCAATCTCTGCTACACATTGTGTTTGAAGGCAACCCAGGCTACACGACACTCTGTCTAATAAAAACAGTGTTTCTAAGAAGGAAATGCATAGCTAAAAATGCTCACACTAGATCATCAGATATGTCTCAAATGCATAACCTAACAATATGGCTCAAGGTCTTAGAAAACATGTGTAAGCACAACCCGAAATTAGGAGACAAAAGGAAGTGTAAGGATCCGGGTAGAGACTAATGAAATGAGATTGCAAAGAGCAGTACATGGATCAGTCAAATGGATACTCCAGTCTTTGTAAAGAAAACAATAAAACTGGCAAACCTCTAGGCAAAGGAAAGAGGAGACCCAAATTTATGAAATTAGAGAGGGAAAGCAGGACATTAACACAGATAGAGATGAAAGTCAGAAGATCTTTATGGGTTTGTTTGTTTGTTTAATTTCAATAGATTACAGAAAAGGTTTCCACCAAATCTGACCTGACTTCATGATATAGACAATGGAGAAACTATGACTAGAAGGGACACATCTCAATATAATAGTATATGATCAACTTTTGGGAACAATATACTTAATGAGGGAAAGCAGGAAGCATGAACTCTAAAATCAGGAATAAGACAAGATGCTGTCTTTCCACGCTTATTGAATATAGTGCTTGAAGACTTAGGACAACAGAGGAAGGGAAAGAAATACAAGTATTCTTATTTGCAGATGACACAAGAAAACGTAAAAATATCACCAGAAAAGTCTTAGAACTGATAAACACTTTTGACAAAGTAGTAGAATCCAAGAGCAACATCCACCTTTGATTCTTCCCAGCAGATTCGATATTTTAAATTAAGCTTCTTTTGAGAATTTAATTACATTTTCACTCTCTCTCCATCTTTAGCTCCTTCTGTGCCTCCTCTACTCTCTCCCAAATTCATGACCTCACCTTTAGCCTTTAGTTATTGTTACACACACACACACACACACACACACACACACACACACACACACACACACAGCATCCTGAGTTCACTTGGTGTTACTTGTATGTGTGTTTAGGTCTGACCCTTTAGGTTTGGATAACCTATCCGGGAGCCTGTCCCTGGAGAAAACTGATTCTCCCTCTCTTCCTAGCCATTAATTGCCTCTTTATCTAGGCTTGTGGCCTTGTGAGATTTCATGCATCTAAGTTGGTATGTCAACTGGTGTTGTCATTGTGCAGATCTGGTTTAGGCAACCATATTTTTGGAAGTTCATGGGTGTAGCTTCTCTGTCCTATGTAGAAGACACTATCTCATAGAAGACTTCGTGGTCCTTTATAATATTTATAATATATTTATATTTTTATAATATATATTTATAATATATCCAAATATATAATATAATATAATTGGCCGTTATAATATTCACCTCCATCCCTACCCCTTTCTGCAATGTTCCCTGAACATTAGGATTGGGTTGTATCAGTTAGGGATGGGCACTCCAAAGTCTGTTGTTCTCTGTATTTTGAGCAGTGTGGCTTTCTGTACTGGTCTACATCTGCTGTAAAAAGAAGCTTCTTTGATGAGGGCCAGGAGCTAGACTTCTATATGCAGGTATAAGGATATTTCGAATGCAGTTACAAATTACAGAGGTTTAAGAAAAGGGCACTAATAAGTTCTCCGCTAGTGTCCATGATCTCACAGTCATGGGGAGTTGGCTAGATTTACAGAACCAAGCAGGAATTTCCTCCTGTTAGACTACTGTTGGTTACTCCTAAGAGACAAATGCAACTATTGCATCCTTGGGTATAACTTGCTGGGCTGGTCATTTTGTATGGTGTGTAGACTTTACAGTCGAGTGGGACCAATAATCACTTTGCTCCCTTGGCAGCTTGCACAATGCCTTCAGATACTCAGAGACAGCCCTCAAGGAGGACGCTGTCAGGTCGGTTCCAGTTCTGTTCCTCAAACACCTGCGTCTGAAGTGTGTGGTGTCTTCAGTAACAGAGTCCTACCTTCAACTTCTGGGAGGCAGCCGAGGGCAGTGATACTAGCCGATATTATTGTTATTATTTGGTAGTCTCTTGGTTTTCCCTGACCAGCAACAACCAGAAGAGAGGTTTCTCATGTGTGGTACTGGAGTTTTTGTGAGATAGTCCAGGGCTCTCGAAGGGAGACTTATACCCCAAGTGGTATAACTTCTTTAGATTTATATCTATGTATTCATACATATACAATCTTGGTGATATTTATCACTCTTCCTGCCACCTCCATTAGTTGTGCCCTCCTGCACCCTTCCACAATTAAAGCTCTCCCATTTTTTTTTCTATTTCCCCATTCACAGCACCTGTGTCCTTTAGAGTGCTCCTGCCCCAGTATAATGTATTCGGGTCCATCCATTTACCTGAAAATTTGATTATTTCATTTTGTCTTTCCAGCTGAATAGATTTCCAGTGTATATATAAATTGATATCCCAAATCTGTGGGACTGTTCATTCAGCAATTTAAGATAACTGTGCAGTCATTTGCAATATGTAAATAAGGATCTCTTTTATATTTATTCTATATGGATCAAAGATGCAAAAGTAAAAGGTGAAGATACCCAAAGGGTACATCAGAAAATATTTTATAGAATTTAGTGTTTGTGAAAGTAATACTAATAGCATTAGGGGCTGGAGAGACACCTCATCAGTTAAACACATTAGCTGCTCTTCCAAGGGACCCAGGTTTGATTTCCAGCACCCTTACTAAGGCTCACAACTGTCTAACTCCAGCCCAGATCCGATGCCCTCCTCTGGCCTCCAAAGGCCCCAGGTACACATGTGGTATGCAAACATACGTGCAGGCAAAGTATCCATACACATAAAAATAAAGTAAATACAATTTTAAAAAGAGTGGATGAGAAAATATTTCATAGAATTTAGTGTTTGTGAAATTTGATAATACCCATTTTATAATACCCAATTTAAATAAAACTTTACTTATAGAAATCGATCATAAACAATATGGGGAAATATTTTGGAGTAAACATATTAATTACATATGCACAATATAATAAGTTATGCCAAGCACCGTGAAAAAGTACTTATAGAAAAATGAATGTAAATAGTGAATACATATATAAGTTGCTTAAACTTATTTGGAATTTTGATACTTTTTTTTACTTTTCATCCAACAGATTATAAAGAAATGAACATGTTTGAAAACATGTAAAGTTGGTCAAAGTATAGGGAAATAGGCAGAGTAGGCATACAAATAAGTTAGGGCCAAATCTTGATGGGTATTTTTATTTTGACCAAATTTTGTCACAATATGAAGTATTATAACTTTTGAGATAGAAATTACATTTCTAGAACTCATCAAATTTATAGCTAATTCATACATTTTATTCTAGGAATTATACTAAAACTTTCACATGTACATTTCCCTATCAAGCTATAGGTACTATTTTTAATACTGACACTTACTCTATGGGTGTATTTTACATACTTTCTGGTAAGGAATAATATTGTATAATCTCACATCATTGTGAGATGAAGGGTGAATGCAGTGAAAAAAGATATATTTTAAATTTATGGAAAGTACATTTTAATATACTAAGGTTATCTTTAACATAAATATTATTAAAATAAAATTATATATAATCACAATAAATATAGTGATCAGTAAATTTTTAAAAGCTAGCTAATGTTTCATTAAGAAACTGACTAAAAGTTAGCCACCCACAGGCCAACACAGGCTCTGGGCCCTCAAGGCCCCAGGATGGCAAGAAGATATCCACAACCTGCTGCTCAAGCGGATGCTAGGTACTCACAGGCCAGCCTGGGCAGGAAGACATCCACCACCCGTCCAGTGCCATGGCAGGTGGGTCCCATTATGACGAGCAATATATGGTGAAGTGGGAGAGAAGAGAACCAGAATGGTCCATGAGCTGTGGAAAGAGGCAGAATGGAAGAAATGAAGGCGGTGAGGAACAGGCTGACATGGGAGGTCTGCTTGCCACCTGGGGCCATGGTGATGTCTGCACCAAGCTGCTGCCAGGGGCCATGTCTGGGTCTGTGGTCCTACCACAGCCAGGGTCTGTGTGGACATCGACGGCCCACCTTGCCACCAAGGGCCACAATGATGCCCAGTGTCTGGTTTGCCACCTGTGGCCATGTAGGTGTCCAAGGGCCAGAGTCGAGTTGATCTGAGTGTGATCTGGGTGGCCTGTGCACCTGGTGTCATCCAGGCCTGAGCTGCTGCCGAGGACCATGTCTAGGTCTGTGGCCCTACAGCAGCCAGGGTCTGTGTTAATGTCTATGCCCTCGTTAGTGTCCAAGGGCCATGCTGCCACCAGAGCCGTGCTGGTCTGGATGGCCTGTGCTACCACCTGGGGCTCTGGTATTGTCTAGGCCCGGGCTGCTGTCCAGGGCCATGTCTGGATCCATGGCCCTATAGCAGCCATGGTCTGAGTTGATGTCTGTGGTTCCTGTTGGCAACCTAAGGCCATGTGTTTGCCCAGGGTCAGGTCAGCCACCTGGGACCATGTTGGTGCCCAAGGGCCATGATGCAGCTGGGGCCATACAGATCTGAATAGTACATACTCCTTCCTGGTACCTTGGGGGAAATCCATGCTAGGGATGCAGCTAGGGGCCATGTTTGGGTTTGTGGTCCAACTGCGGCCAGGGTCTGTGTTGATGTCTGTGACCCCTGTGGATCATGTTGATCCTGTGGATCACGTTGATTTCTGGGGTCTGGGCCACCACCTGGGGCCGTGCTGGTGTCCAAGAGCCACACTGCTGCTAGAACCAATATCTGCCCTGCCACCTAGGGCAATGGTGATATTCAGACCCGGCTGCTGCTTGAGACGATGTCTGGATCCATGGTCCTACCGTAGCTGGGGTCTGTGTTGAAGTGGGAGGCCTGTGTTGCCACCAAGGGTCACAGGGAAACCCAGGACTGGGGTTGCAATCTGTGACTTTGTTGGTATCTGGGGGCCATGCCACCCCCAGAGCTATCCTGATCTGAGTGGCCAGTACTTCCACTCGGAGCCAGGATGTCATCCTGGTCCGGGTTGCTGCTGAGGGCCACGTCTAGGTCCATTGTTCACCTGCAGCTGGGGTCTGTATTGATGTCTATGGCCTGAGTCATCTCCGGGGGCCATAGGAACCATGCGGGATGAAATCAGAGGGCCATGCTGAGCTGGTCCCGCCCTTTGCTGGTCCTGGGAAAGCTAGTCCTGCCTCTCACTGGACACTGAAGCAAGAAAGCTGGCCCAACCCTCACAGTAGAACTGCCCCCCCACCCTCATCCCCCTACTTGGGAGAGATGGCCGCACCCCTCACCACAGGAGAACTGTCCCTGATGGCATGGGCATAGGAGAACTGACTCCATGCCCTCACCTGAGGTAGGTGGCCCCAGTGGCCAGGCGTGACTGGCTCAGCTACCACCCAGGCCCACAGCAGGGCCTGGAGTTGGCCAGTCCTAACATCTACCCCATCTAGGACCTGTTGTGAAGGGACTGATCCTGTGGAACAATACCCAAAGGATCTCCATGACTCTGGGCGACAGCAGGATACCTCAGAGTTTTGGTGGGGATCCAGTGATGATGGTGTACCAGAAACTAGCAGACTTGATCTAGACCAATGACTCACTGTAATGAACATTTGCTATTAAAGCTGATGGGACAAAAGGGGTATGCCTTATGACACACTGTGGCTCCCAGTGCCACCAGGACAAATGAAGAGGTGTTGGAGAGGTGGAAAAGAGGGAGAAATGAAGAGGTGGGGTTTTTTGGTTTTGGTTTTGGGTTTTTTGTTTGTTTGTTTGTTTTTGTTTTTGTTTTTCGAGACAGGGTTTCTCTGTGTAGCTTTGCGCCTTTTCCTGGAACTCACTTGGTAGCCCTGGCTGGCCTCGAACTCACAGAGATCCGCCTGGCTCTGCCTCCCGAGTGCTGGGATTAAAGGCATGCGCCACCACCGTCCGGCTGATTTGACTTTTTAAATTTTTCTTTTGTGCAGTGGGCTGCAGGGGTGAAGAAGGATATGGGGGAACCGGGAGGTGAGCAGAATTAGAGTGCATGATGTGAAATTCCCAAGGAACTGATAACAACATTATGTTTAAAATAAAAAAGAACTGCGTAGATTTAGTAACGAAGCTGATTAAAGTGCATGATTTTCACATTTTCTAATGTAGAACTTATTTCATAGAGTTTGTAGGAAATAAATGACATTACTCATGTAAATAATTCAGTAACGTTCAAACAGACTTATATTTCTATCATCATTGTTTAAGGGTTGTTATGAGGCTTGTATATGTAAAGTCCCAGATAGAAAATGTTCATTCAATAAAGTGAGAAAGGTTTTCTTTTCATTTCCTGATGTTGTAGTAAGACTACATCCTTATGAATCCTTATGAATAAATACTGAATACTAGTTATGAGTATATTTTACCTTTTAAATTATATTTTAATGTAGATATAAAATAGACACTTATGGTAAGTGAAGTCAAAATACTCTAAGTCTGTAGTAAAGAAATATAACTTTTAGAAGTAGTACATATATATGCAAATATTGAATTATTATCAGTCTCTCCTTTTTTTAAAGATTTTTTTTATGTATATGAGTGCTTTTCCTGCATGCATGTTTGGGCACTAGGTGTGTGTCTGGTGCCTGAAGAGGCCAGAAGAGGGTGTTGGATCCCCTGGAACTAGAATTACAGGCTGTTATTAACCACGTGATTACTGGGAACCAAACCTCAGGCTTCTTCAAGAGTAGCCAGTGCTCTGAACCCCTGAGTCATCTCTCTAGCCCCAGTATCTTGCTATTTTAAGTTCTATCAACACATAATTGCATATAGTTATGGGGTATACAATGATGTTTTGATGCATATATATATACATTGGAAAATGGTCAAACCGACCTAAGTATAGTAGTCATCATCCTAAACATTTATCTTCCTTTTGTGGCAAGAATATTAAAGTGCTCTGTTGCAGCTGTTTTGAAGTGTACACTGTTGTGCTATGGTGTAATACAACACTAGAATTGTTACCCCATCTCACTGTAATCTGTGACTTCTCATCCAACTTTTGTGCTTTCTGTAGCCTCTGATAACCATCTTTACCTCTGCTGCCACCAGATCAAATTTGATATTTTACATAAATGAGATTACAAATGTGTGTTCCACTTAATGTAATGTCCTCAACGTTCATGCATACCCTCATAAATGGTATTCTATCTTCATTTAAAACTGAATACTATTATGTGTATCTGCCACATTTTTCCCACTTATAATGATTCAATATTGTGGGTATCGTGGCTAAGGGAGCAGTGAATGTGTGATTGCAAATGTGTCTTGGACATACTGATCTCATTCCCTTTGGCTCTATTCCCAGTAGGAAGATTGCTGAATCATATGGGTTCTACTTTTAATTTTTTAAAACTTCTATGCTGCTTTCCATAATGATTGTGCTAATTTACAATCTCATTTATATGGTGGAAACATTCCCTTCCCTCCACAGCCTGGTCATCACGTATCTTTTTATCTTCTTCATAATGATCATGGTAACTGTTGTGAGGGGATACTTACATCTCATCTTAGTGTTAATTTGCATTTACCTGATTGTTAACAATGTTGGGCATTTCCTCCATACGTCTTTCAGCTATTTGCATTTTTTCTTTGGAGGAATGGTCAGTCTTTCAAATCCCTGGCACAATTTTTAGTCAGGCTATTTTTTTTGCTTAATATTAAGTTATGACATTCCTTATGTATTTAGAGCATTAACACAATATCAGATACATGGTTTGTAAATATTTCCCTCATTTCACAGATTGCCTTTTCATGGTATTGAATTTTTATTTGGCATGTAAAAATGTTTTAATTTGATATAGTCCTACTTGTCTAATTGTGCTTATGTTGCCTAAGCTTTTGGTACGATCGTCCCAGAATCATTGTCAAGGCAAAGATCAACAGGTTTTTCCTTTTTGCTTTCTTTTCGTGGTTTTACAGTTTCAGGCTTTATATGTAAGAATTCAATCAAGTTTGTGGGGTTTTTTGTGTATGATATAAGGTGAAGGTCAAATTTCATTTTTAATACAGGTTTTCAGTTTTCCCCCAAACTGGTTTATTTATTAAAGAGAGTATTCTTTCCACATTGTATATTTGTGACATCCTGTCAATACTCACCTGTTTATCAGTTCCTTTTCCTGTTGCTGCAGTAAAGCACCCCAAGAAAATCAACTAAATGGAGAAAGGGTTTATTTTGGCTCACAGTTCGAGGGTCCAGGCCATCATGCTGGAGAAATCCCTGGTGGCAGCAGTGTGATGCAGCCGCTCACAAGGCACCCTTTCTTGAGGAGCAGAGAACAACGGATGCTGGTGCTCAGCTTGCTTTCTCCTTTTTATTTAGTCCTGGACCCCAGCCCATGGGCCGGTGCCAACACTCGGGATGGCTTTTCCCTACTCAATTAACCTAATCTAGATAATTTTCCACATGTATTACTAGAGGCTTTATCCTAGGTCATGTCAAATTGACAATATTTGGGGCTTTTTTTTTTCTGAGACAGGGTTTCTCTGTGTAACAGCCCAGGCTGTCCTGGCACTCACTCTGTACACCAGGCTGGCCTCAAACTCACAGAGATCCACCTGCCTCTGCCTCCCAAGTGCTGGGATTAAAGGTGTGCACCACTACACCTGGCTTGACAATATTAATCATCACATGCTGTATAAGCATGAGTTTATTCCTGGAATCATTACTGCATTTTTTGGTCTCTCTATGTGTTATGGTAATACTATGAGAGTCTGATTACTTTACCTTTGTAATGTATTTTGAAATCAAATAGTGTTCCACTTTCCGTGATCATACTGGCTATTTCATGCTTTTTGTAATTCTATACCAATTTAGAATTTTTATTTATACTGTCGCTGAGAATTTGGTAAGGAATGTACTCAA
Source organism: Peromyscus eremicus (assembly GCF_949786415.1). Classification (NCBI taxonomy): domain Eukaryota; kingdom Metazoa; phylum Chordata; class Mammalia; order Rodentia; family Cricetidae; genus Peromyscus; species Peromyscus eremicus. The sequence goes on along the minus strand of NC_081439.1, from coordinate 14,775,488 downwards.
TCCATGGATGGCCTTCACTAATATGAACAATATAATGGCCTTAAGCTTTCCAATCAATCCATGACCATGAAAGTCTTTACCATTTTTTTCTTTAATTTTTTTCAGTAACTTTTACATTTTTAAGAGTACATGCTTTTAACCTCCTTGGTAAAATTTATTTTTATTCTTTGTGCTTTAAAATTTTTGTGCTATTTTTACTTTTTTTCCTTAATTTTTTTCTTACTATTTCTTACAAAGTAGCGGGTTTCCTTAGTGCACACTTAGTTTCAGCTGGCCCTCTCCAGCTCCCTTCTTCATGCCCACTTAAACCTTAGACTTCCCCCTTTCACTTTCATACCATATGCTCTATTTGTCAAATTTGTTTATATCTATATAGACACATCAGCTTTATTTTACTAGCCTTTGCATAGTTTTCCACTCCTACTTTTAATATCAATGTGTTTTGAGTTAGATTTTTGTTACAAATCCTGTTTGTCTGGTACAGCCATGGTGGAAATCCTTGCAGAGAGTCCTCAAAATCCTAGAAATAGAACTCCCATTCAACTCAGCTCTGCCATTCTTGAACTCTATATCCTCTTACAGAGATACCTGTTCAAACGTGTTCACCACTGTCTAGTCACGGTAACTAGGAATTAAAAAACAGATGAGTTGTTCACCAGCTGGTGAATGGATAGTGGAAATGTGGTCCAGAAGCACAATGGAATTTCGTTCAGTAGTAACGAGTTGTAAAGAAAAAATGAAATTATTAAATTGGCAGGTAACTGGATAGAACTGGAATGATCATTCCGAGTGAAGTAACCCGGACCCAGAAAGACAAATGCTGTATGTTCTCTCTCACATGTGGCTCCTAACTTCAAATCTTTACATTTGTATGTTTAACCTGGAGTACCCACTGTAAAGAAACTACAAAAGGACCATTGAGGTAGGGTTGGCCTTAAGGGATGGCGGTTAGAAGAACATAGATAATATTAACACAGAGAAGGGAACATTTTAATTAATTTATTTATTTACTTGAGTCAGGGTCTCACTATGTAGTGTTCTTGGGCTTGAAACTCACTATGTAGATCAGGCTGGTTTCACCCTCACAGAGATCCACTCTTCCTCCAGAATGCTGGGGTTAAAGGTGTGTACAACAATGTCCAGCCAGAGAAGGATAAATTTGAAGGTGGAAAGCTTAAGCAGGAATGGGGGCTAGGAGGGGAAGGCAATGGAGGAGGGAAAGAGAGGTCACCAAAACTAGGTATGCAAAAACAAAACACATGGAGACTTATTACTTTGTAAGACAATTAAAATATATGTTAAAATAGGCACATGGGCTGGAGCGATGGCTCAGCAGTTATGAGCACTTGTTCTTGCAGAAGACCTAGATTTGGTTTCCAGCATCCTTATCTAGTGGCTCATAAACATCTGTAACTCCATTTTCAGGGGATCTAATACCCTTATCTGATCTCCACGAGCACCAGGTATGCACATGGTACACATACATACATTCAGGCAAAACATTTATACACATAAAACAAAATAAATAATAAATCTAAAGTATTTTTAAGGAGTGTGTTAGAAGGGCAATATCCTGCATGCCTGGATAATATTGCTCCTGAAAGCCAGGAGCTCCTAAACAAAAAGTTTGAGACATCTTGTGCATTGTTGATCAGGGAAGCCCCAGAGGCCCTCAGACCGATACATGCTCTTGCCACTCTTCTTAGTTCTCTATCAAAACTAGCTGTTAGTGCCTTACTGTTGAAGGTACCACACATTTTGATTGCAAGATATAGAGAAATTAATCTGGAATTGAGCTGGAAACTCCTCCCTGCTGGATAGTTTTAATAGTGCTAGAAAATGCATTACAGGCTGCTAGTGGAGGAAAGGAATCGATGAAGTACCCATCTGTAGATCTACAACCTACCATGCCAACTAACTTCTCGGGAAGTATAGTTTCACCTGTGCAATAATGGTACAACTGTTATGGGGGTGACCAACAGCTCTCTGATTAGATTGGAAGCCTACTAATAGGAATTTATACCTGGTGCTGGAAACCGGATCAAAGACACAAGGCTTAGGCTTAGGTCTTAGGTCTTACTTTTGTTATTGAAATTTTCATGGTGCCAAGCTGATGTCTAAATAGTTATGTTGGTACCAATGGACAAATGCATACTCCCAGCCTTAATCAGAGAAGCCTCTCTTTGCAATGAATTGTGGTGAATGCAGAGATGCATGTCTACTCAAGCTGTGACTGAGTGCTTAGCCCTAAAGAGGATATTTATACCACCACCTCTAAGGCTCAGGGAACTTCGGGAAAGATGGGATGGAAGGAATGTAAGAGCCAGAAAATAAAGATAAAGGCTATGAAATCCTGACTTCTGGCATAGCAGAGCCAATGCACCTGTCACCCCACATCAGCTGTGACTGTCTGCACCAGGCCTACTAGGCTCAGCAGCAGTCAAACATGGATTAAACAGGGGAGCAAGCACAGGGCCTGCCTCCTGCTTGAATGAAGTATTGGCTACTGATGGATGGATTCTGAGAATGAGACAATCATTGTCTTCACTTGTGTACCCACAGAAAGCTCCAATAGCTAGTTCCAAACCTGTGTTCATATAGTTAAACTCAATGAATCTCAAAAAGAAACACGCATGCGCGCGCGCACACACACACACACACACACACACACACACACACACACACACACACACATATGGAGAGAAAGAAAGGAAGGAAGGACATGAATATTGAAAAGGAATTGTAGGAAGGAGAGGGACATTGATAGTGGTGAGAGAGAGATTAGATCCCTTGGGATAGTAATCAGAATGTCCTTTACACAGGTATGGCGCTGTCTAACAACAAATTCAATAAAAAGAGAAAAACCTTGTTTTGTGATCTTTGACTTTTAATTAGAACATTCATTGCCCCTTCGTACTAATTCAATTGCTGGTAAAGTCGTGTTTAAACCTCCCGGATAATTTTGTGGATTTTGTTTTGTCCCACCTGGTGCAGAGGACTAAATTGCAGCTGAGTGAAAGGTTAGCTCTCTCTAAATACCTCCAACAGCGAGGGTTCAGGTTACACAGGTCCAGCAAACTTCCCCTTTTGGGTCTCCCTTTTGTCTCCTGCTTTTAATTCCTTGGGCCACGGTGGAAGCTTTTTTTTTTTTTTTTGTTAATGTAATTCTCTCTGTCTTTTCAATATTGTGGCTAAGCTTTATTGGCAGATGAGCATATTTTCCTATGTAACTGGAGAAATAATATAATTTAGCCTGTCAAAGCTGGCCTCAAACTTATTGTTTTACTAAACCTTTCTTAAATAACCTTCTTTGCTCTGTCTCACGAGTAGAAAGCTACTGAAGGAACATGATACCACACAGGAAATTAAAACACTATTTTTAATACTTTAAATTATTATCAGAATTACTGATTTTTCAATTTAGATTTGTTGATTTAAAAAAAAAAGTACCGTAGGCCATTCAAAATCTGTCATTTGTATATTTAGCCCCCGCATAATTTTCATACGTTGTAATTTTTAAAATTATCTTCATGTTTAGGTTTCAGTACATTTCAATTAAGTTATCCTTTTTCTACTTTGTCATTATTTTAAGGAAATCTTAATTTGAAAATTAATTTAGATGATTGCTTACTCTCCTTACTCTCAGTCTTAAGCCATCCTCCTGGCTGAGACCCTCTAGATGCTGGAACTACAGGGGTGCGTTACAACATCCAGTTTCCCCGCCATTTTCCCTGTTTAAATTTATTTACACCTTTTTCCTAGCATCTTTTTCAATCCATACATCCTTACTGCGCTCATATTCTTGCTTAACACTTTGAGGGGAAATTTGAGAAACATAGTCCAAATGGGGGACGATTCATGAATTGAGGGTCAGAGATAAGGTAGCCCAATATTAATTGAAACTATCTTTTACTCTAAAGGACAGAGACACTCTGGCTTGCTGAAAATTGAACATGTCTTTCTGTTGGCTAGCTATCACTCTTCTGCCTTCCCAGTAATGTTACAATGAGTTTTTAATGTTACACATTCAGTCCAGCTGGATGTCTTCACTCCTTAGTTCCTATTTTTACTTTTATTGTAGTTTTATTGTTGTCTATCATTGTAGAACTAATTTACTTCCAAATTTAGCAACTTAACATAAATATGCATTATCTCACTCAGAGCCAAGCGTCAACCATGTAGTTGCTGTTTCACCGGTGATTTGGTACAGCGCTTTTCATGGTTTTTTTGTTGATTTAGAATGTAACTGTCACTCATCTGCTGTCTGCAGGCATCACTGGGGCTGGAGGAGCTGCTTCCAAGACAGCTCGCCCACACAGCTCCAGGCAGAGTCTTTAGTTACTCACTTTGAGTCACTCCGTAAGGGATAGTCAAACATAGGGAGAGGGGGAGACAAGCGAGGGAAAGAGGGAGAGAAGGAAAGGGAAAGGGAGGGAGACTAAGACAGGAAGATTGTTATGAGTTCAAGGCCAATGTGGGCTACATAGTCAGGGGTCCTGTCTCAAAAAAATAAAAATATCTTTCAAGGTATCTTTTGACCTTCATATATGCACATGCCCCCACCCCATAAATCAATAAATTTAAGACAAAAGGAGGGAAGGAGGTAAAGAGAAAGAGATCAAGGAAGGGAGAGAGAAAGAGACACAGACAGACAGAGACAGAGGAATCTGCATTGATTTCCAAAGTGGCTGAGCCAGTTTACACTCCCAGCAACAGTGTATGAGTTCCCCCTTTCCACATCCCACCAATATTTGTTGTCATTTGTTTTCCCGATAATAGTCATCTTGACCAGGGTGACATAGTTCATATCCACAATGGAGGTTTTTTTGTTTTTAAGGCATAAGGAAAATGGTATCATTACATTTGCAGAAAAGTAAGTGGAACGGATGTCATTATGTTAGATGAAATATGTCAGAATCAGAAACACAAATATCACCTGTACTCTCTCATATGAAGAATCTAGATATGCATGCACGCTCCCGTGTGTGTGTGTGTGTGTGTGTGTGTGTGTGTGTGTGTGTGTGTGTATGTGTGTGTACAGGCATGTGTGTGTATCTAGGACATGAAAGTAAGAGGAGGACCACGAAAAGGAAGAAGCAGATATTAAGGGAGGGGAGAGGTAGGAGTCTCGAGAACACAATGAATACCTCCTATGTGATATGGAAACGGCCGTGACCATATCTTGCCACATGAGCCACATTCTGTCACTTGCACAAGGGTTGTTTGTGTAGATTAAATGTAAATTTAGGGTTTTATATCTAGACATATAGCCTCTTCTTTTTTTCCTCAGGCCCCAAATATGAAACAAGGATCGGAGAATTTTCAGGCTTTCCATAAAGAATTCATCTTTAGTATGGCGGTGATGAAGATTTCAGAGAGTAGAGGTTTATTTCTCAGGCTTTTGCTGGGGGAAAAAAAATCCTTCATTTCTCACACCTCTGCTTTCATGGTTTTCTTCTCAGTCTCCAGTTAGACAACCCCCCTTTGTCTTTATTTCTTCATTTTTCTCCCAGGTGGCCCCTAAAATTTCCTGGCTCTTATCTGTTAGTTATCAGCCTCCACTTCACCCCTAACACAGTAAGACTGTTATAAATAAATTACTGGCACCTCTCAATTTAAAAGGCTAAATCTGACCCTCCTGGCCATTAACCATGTATCTAAAAGGCCATTATGCATTCTAGTGCTAAAAGACAGCACTCGGCAAGACTTACTGGCTGACATTGTATACGCATGCACATTTCCCCATGGGTGCATGGACAGTGTAAACCAACAAGTTAGTTGTTGCTAGGTGAGATGGGCACATGAATCTCATGTTATCTTATTATCAGACAACAACTGAACATGTTCTATATAATGTGTGTGTGTGTGTGTGTGTGTGTGTGTGTGTGTGAACAACTAGCAGAAATGTAACAAACTGAAAAATACATATAACATGTTACCATTCCTTCTAGAAAGGTGGTAAGTTGAGTTAGACACGCAGAAATAGCATCTGACCAATGAGATACATTGTAAATGTGTCACTGATTGTAAATACATAAGTGCATCATAGCTTTATGCCAGCTGTCACAAGCAGGCGTTTCAACTCTGATCATTCATGCGGCATTTAAAATCCTCACCAGATCATTAATCAAGTTTGGTACAGAAATAGGTGGACACTAGGAAAATTTGTTTTCGCCATCTTCTTTCTCTCTTGATGTCAGCAACAATTGATAGGCCCTTATGAAGCATCAGGTGCATTTTAGTTATGTTATCTAAATTAATCCTCACAATGTTCCTCTGAGATAATTATCATGTTTAACAAATGAGGAATATGAGACACAGGGAGATTAGTGATTGACTAAAGGTCAAACAGCTCAAGATGTGAATACATCTGCTTGTTCCATAGATTCTATTTTTACCACTAGATTATAATGCTCTCTGACATTTGGCATTCAGATTTAAAAAAAAAAAAAAAAAGGAAAGAAAACAGCTCCAAATGGGAAGATTACATTTTATGTGGAGACTGGTATTTTCCATTACCAAGAGGCTCAGCTACATTTTCCCAGGGACATAACGTGAAGACAGTGCAAAGAGAAAATAGCTGGGTGACGAGTGGGTTTGCTAAGCAACAGTTTATTAAATCTCATGAAACCATGGTGATGGAACACTGCGGTCCCAGACATGCACTTACTTAGCACCGAAGAGTACAGATGCAGCTATTGGGAACATCTGGGAAGATAAAGCAAGAGTTCCACAGGCTTTGAAAACAGAAAGCATCATCAATACTGTTATTATCACGACACGTGATGCCAAAAATCCAAGCAAATAAGCCTGCAGACACTTATAATTAAAAATGTCGTTGTTATACATGGAAATGAGTTCTAATATATGTTTAATTTTTCCCTGACAGTCTCTACCTCCTTTACAAAGCAGATTTAATTAATTTTGATTTTTACTTTTAAAGGTATTATAATTTATTGATCACTTTGCATTTTAGCACATTTTAGCATTCGCAGGATGCTTTCCTGGTTTCATTTTTGTTTATCATGGGTGTGTGTGTGTGTGTGTGTGTGTGTGTGTGTGTGTGTGTGTGTATGCCACAAGATAAAATTTATAAATATAATAAAACAGGAAATGAATTTAATAAGGGATGTGGTTGAGAATTTCACATATCTAATAGACTCACCCCTAGATGAAGAGCTATAGGCATTTAACAACTGCTTAGAAAGGATGATTCACTCTTCTCCAGGGACAAGCCCCGGCATGTTGTCCAGTCACAAGTGGTCAGCCCTCAAAGTATATACGTATGAGAAACACTAAACAGACTCAGCGGTTATGTATGTATTTATGTATGTACATATATATGTAACAATAATAATTAAAGAAGGTGAGATCATGAATTTGAGAAGTTAAAGGTGGAAGGAGGAGGGTAAAAATGATTTTAAATACAATACATGTATATGAAATTCTAAAACCTTTAAATAAAAAGTCTGATATTTGTTGTTTCTCTCTTATGTGTTAAGTAAGCATGTAATTGGTAGAGAAGATCAAATTTGTTTCAACAGGGTCAAACACATTCAAATCACATCATAAAACTCATTTTATCTTCAAGACAGTAAACAAAATTTTAAAAAATTCTTTGCTCATATTCATCCCTCTACCTTGTCTCCCCTCAGATCTTCCCTCACGTTGCTACCCACCCAAGTTCATTCTCTCCCTCTTCCTCCCTCCTTCCCTCCTTCTCTCCCTCCCATCAAGTCCATGTTGTCCTGATTGACTGCTTCTGGGCCTGGGGCGTATCCTGAAATGTGGTCGATACAGAGGATGCCAGGCCTTTGAAGGAAAATAACCTTTCCTCTCCCAGCAGCTCAATTTTTAAGAACTGTTAAAAAATATTAAGCTCTATTGGCAGTAATATAATGAGTTTATAGTTATGCTTTTATTTAGAATTGCTGCACAGAAATATAATTTGTCTCTTCAAACAAATAAAGAGAAACTTAACCATATTAAACTTTCAATTCCCTTAACACAACCTTTTTCTGTTTCACTGATTTTTTTCCTTACTGTTTCTCTATTCTGTATATCATTTTTCACTCCCTGTTTTCATTTCTTCCCAGTCTCTTGAAATTAAAAGTTAATAACTTGCCATTTTCTTTGTTTTGGAATCCTGCTGGTTTTCCGCTTGAATTTGCTATAAGCACCACTCAAGCCGCATCCCACAAGCTTTGTGCAGAGTTCTTTCCTTTCAGCTTAGGAAGAACTCATTCATAGCTCTTCTTGTTTATGTCTGATCTGTATATATTCGGGATTGTGTTGTACATCTTGCATATACTTGTGAATCTCTTAAATGCCCTGGTTATCAATTTCTAATTTAATTGAATTTGGGCTTAAAGAAAGTCTTTTTCATGATTTCAATCTTAAATTTATTGAGGTTTTCTTATGACCTAAAGTATGCTGAATCCTAGAAAATGTTCCGTTACTCTGCATATGCTACAATTATGTGTGGATTGGTAAATATATATCTAATGACTCTAGATGAACAATGTAGATTGTTTATAATATTTCTCAAGTCTCTTAGGTCCATATTGACTTCTATCTATAGCCTATAACCAGTTTTCAGCTGGTAAACTTGTCTCGAATTATTATTGTACAGATGCACATGTCTCCATGTCTCCATATCCTTACACCAGTCTTTGCTTCTGTGGACTATGGTACTGGCATGCGTGCGTGACTGTCATACCTTTCTGTTAATTAAAACTTCCATCATTAGAAAAGCTTCTTCCCTGCCGGGCAGTGGTGGCACATGCCTTTAATCCCAGCACTCAGGAGCCAGAGCCAGGCGGATCTCTGTGAGTTCGAGGCCAGCCTGGGCTACAGAGTGAGTTCCAGGAAAGGCTCAAAGCTACACATAGAAACCCTGTCTCCAAAAAAACAAAAAAACAAAACAAAACAAAAAAGCTTCTTCCCTTTCTCTAACAGTTATTTTCATTTTCAAGTCCATCTGATATATTCCAGTTCTCTCTTTTTTGTTTTATTTATTTTAATGTATTCTTTGAGAATTTCATTCACCCACTCTACTCTCTTATTCCCCTCTCACCTTCTAGCCTCCCTCTTCCAAATATGTCACTCTCCAAGTTCAGCATGTTAGGCTTTGATTTGTTTTGTTGGTTCCTCACTAAGCTTAAGCAGGTCTGCCCACAGGAGAATGGCTGTGAAGTTGGCCACTGCACCAAGGAGACTTATCTACGCCACTGACCGCCCTCTCCAGCTCCTATCAACTGCTGTTATGCTCGATTTTCATGTCAACTTGCTGCAAATTAGAATCAGTTGAGCATGGATACTCACTTGAAGAACTGTTGTGATTGTCTTGATTGCCATGGAAGACCCACCCTAATTGTGGATGACGTCTTCTGGTATTTGCCCAGATAAAAAAGGCAGCAGGATGATGATTTGCATTAAGAGACTGCTTTGGTAAAGACACGTGAATTACACCCAAGCCTAAAGTCAGTAAAATTATCACAGAAATAAGCTACAGTACATTGCACAGCCTCTGCTGGGCCCCTTGGCCCACAGGAGAGGCTCCACTCCTCCAGCAGAATCAGTGTTTCTAAGCCTTCTATGACTAAGGACCAGAGTCTCTTCCATAACCCTCCAGGTCTTCAGCACTAAATTGGGACAGATGAGGCACCTAGCCTTGTGGACTGAGCAACTGCTGGGTTTTGTCTTCTCCAGTGTGAGACAACCACTGTGGTACTTACTCCAACTTTTGAGACACCTGGCTTTAAGGGCCTAGCAACTACCAGGTTTTCAGCTCTTAGGTGTGATTCTGCTGTTGCTATCATTTCAATGTAAGTTGGTTTAATAAATTCTTTTTTAAAATGTATATATTAGATAGATATAGATAGATAGATAGATAGATAGATAGATAGACAGACAGACAGACAGACAGACAGACAGATAGATAGATAGATAGATAGATAGATAGATAGATAGATAGATAGATACTCATTCAATTGGTTCTGTTCCTCTAGAGAACCCTGACTAATATACTGCTAATAGATGTCTGAGGAGAGGTCAGGCACTATTAACCCTTCCCCATCTATGGCTGAATGCTCAGGGTACTAGTTTTGAGCAGTGTGGAGGGGCTACCCACCACCCCCACATTTCCCCAGAGAGCTCTTGAGTAGGAGCAGCAGGAAATATTAGATAGAAGGATATAGAGGGGGAGAAAAAGACAGCAAATACAGGGTAGCCTCAAGAGGGCCTGGAATCTATTCCAACGGGGCCTCGACTGTCTCTGCCCTAGGAATGCCAAGGGGTGGAGCAAAAGACCTCCCCCCAGCACAGCCAAATGCAGACCATTGCAGACACCTGGTACTCAGGCCCATGGTCCAATCATCCTCTTCATGCGGACCTGCTGGGTAAAGCCACTAGGAACCCTGAAAATGGGCTCCCACAGTGCAGCTGTGACTTTGAGTGCAACAACCCTGCTTGCCTAGAAGACATCATTTCATAGCCATCATTCCCATCACCTGGCTCCTACATTTTTTCTCTCCCTTCTTTTGTGATGTTCCTGGATCCATGGAGGGGACGTATAGATGTCTCATTTAGGACAGAACACTGAATAGTCTTTATTCTCAACACCTTAAGCGGCTGTGAGTCTATTAATTGTCGTTCACTGCAAAGAGAAGCTTCTCTGACCAAGGTAGTGAGAGTACTAGTCTGTGGATATATATAAACAAAAATACTTAGGGGAGTTTGACAACATGTCTATTTAGTAAAACAAAAGTAGTAGGTTCACCCGTAGGCCCATGCCCTTCTTAGAAATGGACCTTTGACTGGGTTCACAGGACTAGACATGAACTTCCTTTTGTGGAATGGGCCTCAGATCCAATCAAAGCAGTTGACTACTTCTGTAACAGCCCTTCCATTATCACGCATATGAGCACATCTTGCCTTGAGGACAGTAATATAGTGTATGGGGTTCACAGTTGGGTAGGACTGCTTATGACTCTCCCCCAGTTGTCATTATAGCACTTTCTCATACAGCTAAGCGGGGAAGCCTCTAGCTCAGTTCATGGTTTCTCTGTGTCCTGCAAGCAGTTTGTGGTGTCTTAGGCAACAGGGTCTTACCATCCAGTTCTGGTGGGCAAATAAGATCACTGGCAACAACCTAACTCCAGTTCTCTTTAGGTACTGCCTCAAAGTATACCCTTTTCAATCTTTGCTTTTGAACACATTTATGTCATTGTATCTACTAATGTCTTCTGTAGGGACCATAAAGTTTGTTTGTTTGTTTGTGACAGGGTCTCACTGTGTGTTCTTGGCTATCCTGGAACTCACTCTGTAGACCAAGCTGGCCTGGAACTCACTCTGTAGACCAGGCTGGCCTGGAACTCAGAGAGATCCTTCAGCCTCTGCCTCCTGAGTGCTGGGATTAAGGGAATGGGCTACCACACCTGGCAAAGGTGACCATTTCCAAGTCTTTTCTGCCCTCATCTTTTGGTTGGAATGGTTAATTCAATTTACATTTGTAAATACTGTTAGCATTTACATCTGGTATTTTATTTGCTTCCTCTATTTATTATGTTTTTTTTTAATTTTTATTTTGCAATACAATTCAGTTCTACATATCAGCCACGGATTCCCTTGTTCTCCCCCCTCCCGCCCCCCTCACCTTCCCCCCAGCCCACCCCCCATTCCCACCTCCTCCAGGGCAAAGCCTCCCCCATGGACTGAGATCAACCTGGTAGACTCAGTCCAGGTAGGTCCAGTCCCCTCCTCCCAGGCCGAGCCAAGCGATCCTGCATAGGCCCCAGGTTTCAAACAGCCAACTCATGCAATGAGCACAGGACCCAGTCCCACTGCCTGGATGCCTCCCAAACAGATCAAGCCAATCAACTGTCTCACCCATTCAGAGGGCCTGATCCAGTTGGTGACCCCTCAGCCATTGGTTCATAGTTCATGTGTTTCCATTCGTTTGGCTATTTGTCCCTGTGCTTTATCCAACCTTGGTCTCAACAATTCTTGCTCATATAAACCCTCCTCATTCTCGCTAATTGGACTCCCAGAGATCCACCTGGGGCCTAGCCATGGATCTCTGCATCCAGATCCCTCAGTTAGATGGGGTTTCTAGCACGACAATTAGGGTGTTTGGCCATCCCATCACCAGAGTAGGTCAGTTCAGGCTGTGTCTCGACCATTGCCAGCAGTCTGTTGTGGGGGTATCTTTGTGTATTTCTGTAGGCCTCTCTAGCACTTTGCTTCTTCCTAGTCTCATGTGGCCTTCATTTACCATGGTCTCCTATTCCTTGTTCTCCCTCTCTGTTGTTGAGCCAGCTGGGATCTCCCGCTCCCCCAAGCTCTCTTTCCCTCGACCCTCGCCCTTCACTACCCCCACTCATGTCCAGGCTGTTCATGTAGATCTCTTCCATTTCTCCGTCATTGGGCGATCCCCGTGTCTTTCTTGGGGTCCTGTTTAACAGGTACCCTCCCTGGTGATGTGAGTAGCAGTCCAGTCATCCTTGTTCCATATCTAGTATCCTCCTATGAGTGAGTACATACCATGTTTGTCTTTCTGAGTCTGGGGAGAGAAACAATCAATCAATGGGACCTCTTGAAACTGAGAAGCTTTTGTAGAGCAAAGGATATGGTCAAAAGGCAAAGTGACAGCCTATAGAATGGGAAAAGATCTTCACCAACCCCACATCTGACAGAGGACTGATATCCAGAATATATAAGGAACTCAAGAAATTAGACATCAAAATGCCCAACAGTCGAATTAAGAAATGGGCTATAGAACTAAACAGAGAATTCTCAACAGAGGAAACTCAAATGGCTGAAAGACATTTAAGGAATTGCTCAACATCCCTAATCATCAGGGAAATGCAAATCAAAACAACTCTGAGATACCACCTTACGCCTGTCAGAATGGCTAAGATCAAAAACACTGAAGACACCTTATGCTGGAGAGGATGTGGAGCTAGGGGAACTCTCCTCCACTGCTGGTGGGAATGCAAGCTTGTACAACCACTTTGGAAATCAATATGGCACTTTCTTAGAAAATTGGGAATCCATCTCCCCCAAGAGCTATACCACTCTTGGGCATATACCCAAGGAATGCTCAACCACACCACAAGAGCACTTGTTCAGCTATGTTCATATCTTATGTTCTTTTTTAAAATTGATTCTTTGTAGATTTCACATCATGCATTCTGGCCCACTTATCTCCCCTTCTCCTCACATCTACCCTCTGCCCTTGCAACCTCCTCCCACAAATCAAAGCCAAATTTATTAGAAAAACCGAAACCAAACCAAAGAAACAAAACAAAACAGAAAACAAACAAGCAAACAAAAACCAAAAAAAGAAGACTCTTGTCATGGAAGCTGTAGTACTGCCTGTTGAGTCACACAGTTTACCCTTTAGTCCATTCATCCTTACTTCCAAGTGTTCACTGCCTTGAGACATTGGTCTGGTCTGAGGCCTCTGGCTTCTGCTACACCACCAGCAATGGGCTCTCACTGGGGCTCCTCTTGGAGATCCTGTTGTCTTGTGTCATGGAGATCCTGTTGCTTTGGATCTGTAGGTTTGTCCCCTGTACATGCTCCAACAGTTCATAGATTAGGTGGATGCTGGGGTGGGCCAATCCATAGCGCTGGTTCTGGGCCTGGGTGGTAGCTGGGCTGGTCAACTCGCTGGCTTCCCCTTATCATCACTACCAGGGTGAGCTCTCCAGCACTGCCTCATCTAGCCCCCCCAAAGGCAGCCTGCAGCAAGGAGCAGAGCCAGTTCTCTTGCTCTGGGACCCTCTGATCTAGGTCCCCCTCAATCACATCACCAAGGCCAGCTCTACTGTTTTGTCTAGGCAAGTGCAGGGTTTTGCTGCTGTTTGCTGTAGGAGGAATATGAGGGGTGGCGGGTTCAGCTCTCCTACTCTCATGCTCTCAGGGGTGACTTACCTGTGGCCCCCCCATCCCTCTAATGTGCTTCCCAGGTGAGGTGCACGCCTACGGTGAAGGGTCAGGCCATCTTTCCCAAGTGCGGGAAGCTCTCCCCCGAGGGATAGGGCCAGCTCACCTGCTATATTATCCAGCAAGGGGCAGTGCCATCCATCCCATGGTCTGTGAAGGGTGGGGCTGGCTCAGCACAGAATAGTTCCATTGACCCCCATGGTAACACAGGTCACAGACATCATCACAGACCCCAGCTGAAGCAGGATCATGGACCCAGACATGGCAGCTTGGGCCCAGTTGCCACCACGGTCCTGTGGCAGCATGGGCCACCCAGATCAGCACACCCCAGCAAAGAATGGCCTCCAGGCACCAACATGTACCCAGGTGGCTAAACAGACCCCAGGCATCTGAAGACCCCTGGTGGCAACTGGAGCATGTACACCACCCCCAGACCCCAGCCTCCACAAGGCCACGGACCCAGACACGGCCCTGTGCAGCAGTCCTGGCCCAGACAACACCTTGGCCCTGGGTGACAGCTCAGGCCACTCAGATCAGGATGTCCCTGGTGGCAGCATGGCCCTCGGACACCCTCATGGCCACAGGTGGCAGCCCAGACCCTGGGCATCTATGTGGCCCTTGGTGGCAAAGTAGGCCATGGACATCAATACAGAGCCTGGCTGTGGTGGAACCACAAACCCAGACATGTTCCTAGGGAGTAGCCTGGGTCTGGATGTCACCTTGATCCCAGGTGGCAGCATGGGCCCCCACAGTAGCATGACCTGTTGGAGCCTATTTGTAGGTTTCCTAGTGGCTTTACCCAGCAGGTCTACATAAAGAGGATGATTGTACCATGGGCCTGAGTACAGGTGTCTGAGATGGTCTGCACTTGGCTGTTCTGGGGGTGGGGGAGGTCTTTTGCTCCACCCCTTGGCATTCTTTTAAATACCCTAGGGCAGAGACAGTCGGGGCCAATGGATTAGGATCCAGGCCCTCTCGAGGCTATCCTGTATTTTCTATCTGATTCTCTCCCCTCTATCCTTCTAACTAATATTTCCTGCTGCTTCTACTCAAGAGTACTGTGGGGAAATGTGGCGGTGAGGGATGCCCCCACACACACACAATGACCCTTGGACGCCAGCATGGCCCCAGGTGGCAGCCTAGACCTCTGGCCTTAGCATGGCCTTCTATGGTCTCAGGAGCCACAGACATCAACACAGACCCTGGCTGCAGCAGGGGCCCAGACCCAGACATGGCTCTCGCTGGTAGCCCCAGTCTGGACAATACCATGGCCCCAGTTGACAGCCCTGGATGTGGATGCCCAGATAGGCCTGGCCCCAGCAGCAGCACAGCCCTTGCACACCAACATAGTCACATGTCTCAGCTCAGACCCTGGGCATCCACGTGGGCCCGGCAGCAACATGCACCAGGGATATCAACACAGACACCGGCTGCAGCAGGACCACGAACCCAGACGTGGTTCTGGGCAGTGGCCCCAGGTGGCTGTTTAGCCCATACAGATTGGCATGGCTCCCATGGCAGAGCAGCCCGCAGACACCAACATGGCCTCAGGTGGCAGCCCAGACCACAGGCTCCTTCATAGCTCCCCGCAGTGACAGGAGCCACAGACATCAACACAGGCCTTCTTGGCTGCTCCAGGGCCCAGGACTAAGACCTGGCCCTT
Organism: Peromyscus eremicus; assembly: GCF_949786415.1. Lineage (NCBI taxonomy): Eukaryota > Metazoa > Chordata > Mammalia > Rodentia > Cricetidae > Peromyscus > Peromyscus eremicus. Next base: position 14,759,875 of record NC_081439.1, on the reverse strand, counting down.
GGTCATAGCCCAGGCCCAGATATCTCCCTGGACTCGGGTGGCCTGCTGGCCCTTCCCATCAGCTTGTTCCTCACCACTCTCACCTCTCCAGATCTGTCTCTCTCCCCAGCCCACAAACCATTCTGCCTATCCCTCTCTTCCACCTCCCCTCCCTGTACTCTCTCACCACAATGGTGCCTAACCACCACGTGCCAGGGCTCTTGGTTAGGTCACAGGTGGCACTTGCCCAGCCAAAAGGAATGGCATGTAACTGTTGCCTTTTCTCTCTCCCGTGCCCGGGCCTAGAGACCTTGAGCAGCACTTGGTATGATGGTACCTGATCACCCAGTGCAAGGGGCACCGGGTGCGATCGTGGTTGATTGAGATTCCCCCACCCCCAGAACAAAAAGTCTGGGGGAGCATCATCTGTGTCCTCCGCCATTCAGTTTCTTATATTCTTAGTCTCCCTTACTAGTCCATGATTACCTGTTTTTCTACTAGGCAGTACATATAGTTACAAGTATTTTGCTTTCTCTTTATGGTATATTATTGGATAGCTACCTTGGTGATTCCCCTTGTGGTTACTACTGACATCTTAAAACGATCTAATTTGGATTAGCGTTAACTTAATTTCAGTGATATGCATAGATTTTGCCCTATTACAGATTTATTTTCTCCTCCTTTTTAAACACAGTTGTACAGTTTGCATCTTTTTGCATTGGAGTGCCATCAGCATAGTTTCCCGATTACTGCTTCCTAGGACTGCCTTTTAAATTAGAAGAAAACATTGACAACAAAATGCTGCCTTTTATATTTGTGTGTGAACCTTTATCGCTACTTAATGTCTAACCATTTGAAATTAGTAATAAATGTCTAGTTGTTTCATTTTAACGTAAAAGGCTCCCTCTCATATTTAATTGTAATAAATGATGTTTTATGTTGCTAAAACAATTCTTTTGCGTCAGCCTCTCAAGTAGCTCTACAACCCGGTATTGCCCCACCTAGCCCCTTCTGTAGTTTTTGTAGAAAAGATTTGCTAGTGACACATTGCCTTAATCATCAGATAGTATCTTGTTTATTCCTCCAGTTTTGAAGGATATGTTTTCCAGGCGTGTATTTTTAGCCCCTTTCTTTCGTCATTTTGAACATGTTATTCACAAGCAATCCGGTTTCCATGGTTTCTAATAAGTTTGCTATACCTTGAATATGATGAGTCATTTCTCTAGCTGCTTTCAGATTTTTCTTTCCCCTTGCCTTCTTAATCTTTGTAAATTACATTTCTTTATTTAGTGTCTGTGATGTATGTGTGTGGGTGTGGGCATGCGTGTGTCGCAGCAAGCATGCGGAAATCAGAGGGCAACTTGTGGGAGTTGCTTTTCTTCTTGCACCACTTGGGCTCTGGAGACTCAGAGATTAGGTTTGCGGATAAGCGCCCTCACCAGCTGAATCATCTTGCTGGGTCCTTCATTTTTATTTCTAGTTACATTCGTTAATTGTTCATACTGAGGCACTCCAGTGTGATTTTTTCACAAGTGCACACAACACACACTGAGCAAATCCAACTGCCTTTGAAAACCTTCACCCATACACCATTCTCAGTCTTTATCTTTTGAACAGTTTCATTATGATGCTTCAAGCTTTGTATCTGTATGCTCACTCTAAGTGGAGTTGGTTGAGTTTCTGGGATGTCCAGATCTATACTTCTGGGGTTTTTTTAATCACATTTCCAATTTTTGGTTCCCATTCCTTCAAATATTCTTCCTGCTTACCTCTACTTTTTATTAGATTGTTACTATGCATGTTATTCTTTCCTTGTCTGATAAACACTGCTCTCTTTATTCTTTTCTCTTTCCATTCCTCATACTATATAATATCAATGACCCTATCAGTACCTTGCTGACGAGTCCTTTGTTGTTGCTTCTACTATTTAATTCTGCTTCTATGCACCTTTGTGAAATTGTTCATCAATTGTACTTCTTGACATTATAATTTCAGCCTATATATACATATATACAAACATATATGTATGTACGTATTCTTTGAGAACTTCATACATGGATACAGTGTATTTTGATCCTATCCACTCCCATTTCCCTCTACTTCCTCCCAGACCCCTTCACCATCTCCATCTCCCACCTTCTTGTCCTCTCATTTAAAAATTTGGCAGTGCTCTAAGTCCAGTGAGTGTTGCTTGTATGCACATAGATATGGGGCCATCCCCTGGAGTGTGGTTAACCTACCAGGAAAATGCTTCCTTTCCCAGCCACCAGCAGCTGCCAATAGCTCCTCACTAGGGGCGGGACCTTATCAGTTCCTCCCTATACGTTCTGGCTTGGTCTTGTGTGGGTCTTATGGAGAATCTTTGATTATATCATCTTTTGTAGCACACAATGGAATAAAAGTTATACATGTAATTAATAATTAGTATTCTGACCTTACAATATCATATAGAATTAACTGAATAGACTCAATATCATTATAAACATATATAACAGTAGAGGAGGAAATAAAAAGAGATGACCTGAGAAAAATAGCACCAGAAAATATTCACCATAAATCCTGGATTTGAATGTGGGGGGATATGGTCACAAGTCAAAGAGTGTAGGTGAACTATAAGAACTAAAAAATAGAAGGAAAAGGTTTCCTTCCACCTAGAACGAATATTTCTCTGCTGACAAACTGACTTTAGTGAACTGATTCTCATTTCTGATTCATGACTTCTAGAACTGTAAAATATCAAATTTCTGCTGTCTTAAGCCACAAAGTCTATAGCAATTTATTGCATCAGCAATAAGCAATTGATATATCAAGTCAATATGCAAATAATACATTGCATTTTTGTGTGTCAGCAACTAATAATCCAGAAGTTAAAAATAAAAATAGCATTCACAATATCATTATAAATAGAAATATTTTAGTATAAATTTGATGAGATATAGAATCTGGGAATTAGTGATTATTTTTATCTTTATACTAACTTAAAACTTTAATGAATAAAGAACACTCTCCAAATCACGGGATTGGATAGGCTAGGTCCACATTACATGCGACAGTTGAGCATGACAGTAGTTTAACATGATGTGACAAATATATTAGTCTTTTTTATTGTTGTACAAAGCTATTTATGTAGCTGATGTGCAAGAAGAAAAATATGATTGATAGGCAACACTTCATCGATCATCTTTGACTAGTTATTTAAAAGAGGCACTTGAAGAAACTAGTAGATGTCTTTAGTATATAGTTCATTTAAAGTATTTATATGTGCACTGCTGAAACAGTTCAACCCTCTTGCACTCCAAATAAAGTCTTTGTGCAAGCATCCAAGTTGCTGGTCACTCCACAAGACTGCTGAACTCAGAATCGAAGTTCTGAATTCATGTATTAACTAGGAAAAAAAGTACCAGTTACTGAAAAATTCATGTAGGCATACGTGGTAGTTCACTCTAAGCATTTCTTCTAAGTCCTTCACATTCATGACTAAAGCTCATCTACATTAGTAAAATTCTATCATTCAGGAATCAATGACTATATTTCAGAGAAAGGAAACCATTCATTTCAGTAATGGTATCACTGCTACATTCTAAAAAAGAAAACAGAATCAGAACTAGCAGAGCCAGTATCCATAGATACATGAAGAAAAAAACTATTTAAGGAAAAAAGTGTGCCTTACCTGAACAGCAGGAATTATGTAAGTAAAACACCATATTGACCCACACCAACACAATCCATGAGATTAGCCACGCCCAAAGTCTGTCTCAATAAATTTCTATGCAGTCAGAATAAATAAATTAACTAAGGAATAAATATTCTATTTGCACGGTTTTTATAATAAAGCTTAAAGTTTTTTATTTAAAATAATTTTTTTTTGGTTTTTTTGAGACAGGGTTTCTCTGTGTAGCTTTGCGCCTTTCCTGGAACTCGATCTGGAGACCAGGCTGCCCTCGAACTCACAGAGATCTGCCTGCCTCTGCCTCCTGAGTGCTGGGATTAAAGGCGTGCGCCACCACTGCCCGGCTAAAGTAATTTTTAAAAATCCGTGATAAGGGTTTAAATCTGAGAAGTGTGTCCATTAGATTCAAATCTGTATTTGTGAACTTACGTTGCACCTGCTTGTACCAATAATGACAAACAAAACACACTTTTACATACACTCTCACACACACATAATTGTTAAATATTGAACATGGCTTGCTTTCCTGATGCTAACCCGAAAAGAAACTACCAACATTCCATCTATTTCAAACATGTTGGCAGCAAACATTTGGTGAACACGAGGAACATTGGAGGAACAACGAACAAGCCATGGTGTCATGGTGGTGGGACAGATGTGAAAAAGAACCCTCTGAGATGCAAATGCACTTAGCATCTTTTTCTGTGAGACTATCTCAACTGCGAATTGATACTTTTTTGAGAATTTTGTAGATGAGTACTATATCTACATAATTTTCACCCTTCTCTTTCTGGCCCCCAGATCCTTCAAATTCATGACCTCTTCCCCTTTATTGTTTTTACACACACACACACACACACACACACACACACACACACACACACACTCACGCACGCGCACGCGCACGCACACGCACACGCACACACATGAACACACACAAGCTGCTTAGTCCGTTTAGTGTTCCTCATATGTGATATGTATTTAGAGCTTAGTATATGTACTTACTATTGGATAACCTATCTGAAGGCTTGTCCCTGAATAAAACTCATTCTCCCTTTCTCAGTAGCCATTTATTGGCTGTAACTCTTCATATAGGGATGGAACCTTGTGAAATTCCCCCATCCAAGCTGGCATGTCAACTGGCATTGCCCTTATGCAAGTCTTGCTTAGACAGCCATATTGTTGAGATTTCCTGGGTGCAGCTTCCCTGTCATGTCTAGAAGACGTCATCTCACAGCAGATGTCCTGGCCCTCTGGCTCCTGTAAGTTTCCCACCTCCTCTTCCACAGTGTTCTTGTGGCCTTTGGTGGCAGTCTGGGCTATCTATGCACCCCATGCTTAATTATCCTCTGCATTTTGATCAGTTGTGGTTTTCAACAACAGCCTCCATCTGCTGCAAAGAGAAGCTTCTTTGATGAGGGGTGAGAACTGCACTTATCTGTGGGGATAACTTCTTAGCTAAAAAGAAAAACTGTATCGGATAAATGTGCATACTTTTTATAGGCCACAGATAAAACGAGAGCAACTTGCTTACCTATGATACTGAGATTTTCATAGTGAAAGGTTGTTTGTGATCACATTTAAGTTTTACCCCCAAAAAATGTAGAAGTGGTTAATGAGATTTTTCTTTATACAGAAATGGAATGAATAAAAGGTGGCTATCATTTTTCTCAGTCATAAAAACATGTTAAAATACTGGCCTGTATAATACAAATAATATATACATTACTATATATCACAATATAATTGTATTTTCAAACTGAGAGAAGAATAATCTCATTTGAAAATACTTTAAAATGAGGGGAAAGAGGATTATAGTAAAACAGAAATTGTTAAGCCATTTCTTCAAAACTGTTTAAAGATCTTTGAGGATAAGATAAGGAACCTACCAAAGACAAATAAAGCCACTACTTAAAGTAGTAATGGAAGATTTTAATTAGAAATATGCTACTGCAACAGGAGAAGTGGACCATCCTTAACTGAAGATAACTTTGCTTTGTATGAAAGTGACAAGGAATTTTATAGCGACAAGAAAGGATTTAGGAGGGGACAGTGAATCTAGACCAGAGTCAGAAAAAATGCAGTTACTACAGCAGAAAGAGGAGTCTAGACCCTGTGACACTCATCTGGATTTGATGACTTCCAGGCACACACTCAAGTGACACTCCCCTCCTCCCCCAGAGCAGGATTCAGAGGCTCTAGGTATCTTCAAGCATTAGGTCAAACAAACAGCAAGTACTTTTTGGCAGATGGGAATTTTCTCAGAAAGGCTCTTTGATCAGGTGTGGGGGTGGGAGTCTGGGGAAACTGTAACATCATCCTCTGGATGTGGCCTTGAGTCGTTAGAAAATATGTCAGCTTTTATTCGAGTCTTTAGGGGCCAAGGTTGAGACACACTGAAGAAGTATCTGAGGAGTCTAGCTAGAAACCAGTCAAAGAGCTAATCATTGTTCAGGCCAGGAAAGAGGGAATTGACATGAGCTCAATCTCACACACAGACTGCAGCAAAAGCTCCCCTCTCTAAAAGCATGGCCTCTATTCAGAAATAAGATTTGCTTTAAAAAAAAAAGAAATACCAGAAAAATGTAACCAAGCTAAAAGGGACTTTCTCAACTTCATTACCTAACTGTGAGTTATCTGGAATACAACTTCAGTTTCACAATTTTAAATAATTTCTGAATTTAAAGCCCTTCTCTCTGAGAAACAGAAATTTAAAATGTGAATGACATCAAATGTGTTTCAGAGAATTACAAATTACACAATTTTAGATGCAAAGAGGCTATATGAGGAATTTATAGATTCAAATGACTAGATTGACAGATAAGAAAAGACTATGGAAGACACAGTAGACTGACATTTTTGAAAACCCAGAAAGTAATTCTTACAATCTAAAAATACTAGCTAGTAAGAAAATTACATGTCTTTTTAAATTTTTATTAGTTCTTGAGAATTTCATACAATGTGTTTGATAATATTCAACACCCTCAACTCCTCCTAGACACACTCCCCTTACTTGCTCATGTAATTTTTGTCCCTTTTCTAAATTTATCAAGTCCAATATATGCTGTTCATATAATCTTGCACATGTTGCCTTCACTGGAGTGTGGTCAACCTGCCAGGGGCTACATTCTGAAAACTAACTTTTCCCTTCCCAGCTATTGTCAATAGCTAGGATGGGACTTCATGACAGTAATGGGTTTCTATACAACTTTTTAACAAGGTCTTTAGTGTTGTCCTTCCCCATATTGCCTCCCGCATGCTGCTCTCCCATACTCCAACCCAATTTAACCCATTGTTGTGAGGGATGGAATGAGAAATCTCCTCCATAGGCTCAGATATATGAGGTCCTCAGTTCGGGGCACAAGTGGTTACAATTAAGAGATAGCCTTGAGTCGCAGAAGAGAATTTAGAGTTTGGACTTTTAAACAGTGTTGAGACTGAAAGACTATGGGGACTTTTGAAGTTGGACTAAATGTATTTTGCATTACAATTGGCCATGACTATATGGGAGCCAGGGAGTGGGTTGTTTGTTTTCCTGATGTTTAGTTTTTTTCTTAGTTCTTTGTATACTCTTGATACTAACCCTTAGCCAGTAAAGGTCTGTTGTTGTTGTTGTTGTTGTTTTCCATTCTGTAGGCTGCCTCTTTACTCAAATGATGGTGTCCTCTGCTGTACAGAGCTTTTTAGTTTCAAGAGGTCCTCTTTAGTAATTGTTGGTCTTAATGCACGCTATTGGGATCCTCTTCAGAAAGTTGTTTTCTGTACCAATGAATTCAAGCACAGTCTCTCTCTCTCTTTTTCTTATATTCAGATACCAGGTCTTAGGTTGAGTTTCTTTTATTTGGGTGGTCTAATGATTTTATTGGGATTACTTACAAGATCATGGGCCACTGGTCTCCAGAATGCCCATGGCAGCATCAGTGACAATGAATACAGGGTGAGCCCTGGAGTGCCTCGCACAAGAGGCAGCACCACTGAAGAGCTTTCAGCTCCAAAGCAGTTGTGTGTCTCTTATACAACCTTGGGGAGGCCGATAGTGAAGCATAGCTTTCTGAGTTTCTTGGGTCTTAAAAGTACTGTATTATATTTTTCCATAATCTGATGTGTTTCATCAGTTTACTGGAGCTACATAACCTTGCCTGAATCTACTTAGCCTTGCTCTTCCCCTAGAGGGGAATATTTCAATTCTGTTGAGGTTCTTGATCCATTTGGAAACAAGATTTTTTTTCAGAGTGAGAGAGAAACATGCATGTCATTCTTCTACATGTAGTCATTCCATTTCATTTCTTCTCCTCTTCATAAAAAGTCAAGTGGCTCTAGGAGTGTATCCTCATGTATAGGTCCTCAAGTCTATTCTAGTGATCAACGATTCTGTTTTTGGTTCTGATTATGTCAGTATCATTCAGTGGTGTAATTTGACCTCTGGGATGGTGATACCTCCAGTAATTTTATGTCATCATTATTCAAGATTGCTTTAGATATCCTTGATCTTTTATATTTCTGTATGAAATTTAAGATTAGGTTTTTTCACTTTCTGTGAGCATTGGATTGAAATTTTAAAGGGAACTGCATTGAATCTGTAGATTGCTTTTAATAGGATGGCCATTTCCATGGTATTAACCATATAAACCCATGATTGTGGGAGGAATTTCTGTTTTCTGATATCTTCTTCAATTTCTCTTTTCAGTGTCTTTAAGTTTTCATTGTGCAAGTCTTTCATTTCTTTGGTTAGATTTATTCACAGATTTTTCAGGCTATTGTAAATAATATTGTTTACCTGATTTCTTTCTTGGTACATTTGTCATTTGTGTAGAAAAAAACTACTGATTTTTATAGGTTAATTCTATATCCTGTTACTTTGCTGAATATGTTTATCAGATGTAGTTTTTGGTGGAGTCTTTAGGGTCCTTTATGTGTAAACTAATATCATCTTCCTTTCCTTTTTGCATTTCCTTTACATGTCTTCTTGCTCTAGCTAAGACTTCAAGTACTACACTGAATAGGAGGGAGGGAAGAGTGGGCATCCTTGTGTTGTTCCTGATTCTGGTGGAAATGTTTTGGTGCTTGTTCATTTAGGAAGATGTTGGCTGTGGGTTTCCTGTATGCCTTTATTATGTTGAGATGTGTCCCTTGTATACCTAGATTCTCCAGGACTTTTATCATGAAGGGGTATTAGATTTTGTCAAAATCTGCTTCCACAGCTAATGAGATGATCATGTAGTTTTTGTCCTTTAGTATATTTATGTGGTGGGTTATGATTTAAGTATTTTGAACCATCTATGCATTGCTGGGGTGAAGCCTATTTGATCATAGTGAATATTCTTTATGGTGTGTTCTTGAATTTAATTCTCAAGTGCTTTGTTGAGAATTTTTGCATCTATGTTCATCAGAGATATTGACCTGTAATTTTCTCTTTTTTGCCAAGTCTTTGCATGGTTTTTGTATCAGGGTAATTCTGGCTTTGTAAAAAGGATTTGGAAATGTTCCTTCCTTTTCTGTTTCATGCAATAGTTTGAGCAGTATTGGTGTGAATTTACTTCAAAGGTCTGGTAGAACTCTTCGATGAATCCATCTGGCCCTGAGATTTTTTTTTTTCCATTGGGAGATTTTTTTTCATTGTTCTTAAGAAATTTTCTACTCACTCCACATACCACCCCCAGACTCCCCTCCTCCCACCCCCCAGCCCTCTTTCCCAAGCCACCACACATCCCCACATCCCCCAAATCAAGGTCTCCCATGGGGAGTCAGCAGAGCCCGGCACACTGAGCCTAGGCAGGTCCAAGCCCCTCCCCACTGCACCAAGGCTCTGCAAAGCATCACACCACAGACACCAGATTCCATTAGGAGATTTTTAATTACTGCTTCTATCTCATCAGATATTATGGGTCTGTTTAAATGATTTATTTCATTATGGTTTGGATTCATATTGTGGGGTGATGAGTGTAGCTGACTATTTTCTGTAAAATACTGGTTGTGCATTTGCATGCCTTCTTTTGAAAAATGTCTGTGTAGGCCCATTGCCAATATTTATTAATATCTTTGTACTTTTGCTGTTTGGCTTTTGGAGTTTCTTAAATAATTTAAATATTAATCTCTTAACATACGTTTAGTGGCAAACACTTTCTCCCAGTGTATAGATTGTCTTATCAATCTCTTGCTTGGTGCCTTTGCTGTATTTGATATTGTTCATTTTTTTCCTATATTTGCTTTTGTTATTTATCTCATATCTTTGATATTTATCCTAAAACTCTTTACCTACCCAAATGACATAGATTCTTTTCCTGAAGTTTTTTTTGATAGTTTCACAGTGGTTACCAAAATGGAAAGTGTGTAAGACGGTGGGAGAAAATCTTTTTGATTACTCAAGCAGTAAATACTAACACCTGCTAGCAGGGAAACTCTCTGCTGTTCTCTTGCACAGTAGGATGTTTAGAATTAGCAATGGTGTCTTTTATATTTTAAAAATATCTGGAAGAGACATTTCTGGACATTCTCATTTAAAAGACATGATGATGTTGACTTCACCCATACTTACATATCTAACCATGTATACATTATATCTATGATCCACGTATGAGAGAGAACATGCAGTTTTTGTCTTTCTGAGCTTATGTCACCTCTCTTAGCATTACACTCTCCAGATCCATCTATTTCCTGCCAATTTTATGATTTTAGTTTTCTTTATAGCTGAATAAAATTCCATTGTTCATACATACCACATTTTCATTATATATTCATCAGTTAATGGACATCTAGGCTGGTTCCTATTCCTTATTATGAGCAAAAGGACACTTGAGACATGAAAGAGGAAAAAAGGAAAAGAAACTGAGGAGGCAACAAGGAGGGTTAGGGGAAGCAGGGCTTAGGGGGGATGAGAATGAGAGAGAATCACCAAAGCATACTTTGTTCAAAATATCATAATGATTTCTAATACCTTATATTATGCTAATTGGTTAAAAAAAAGACAGGCTGGGCATGGTGGTCCATGCCTTTAATCCCAGCACCCAGGAGGCAAAGGAAGGCAGATCTCTATGTGGTTAAGACCAGCTTGGTCTAAATACCAAGTTTCAGGTCAGCTAAAGCCGCATAGTAAGACACAAACTCCCCTGCCCCTCACAAATGGCATGAATGTGGACAGGAACTTGTAGGGAGGAGGATGTGGGTAATGGGGGTGAGATGGCGAGGATGACAGGAATAAGAAAGTATGAAATTGTCTAAGAAAAAATTTAATAAAAGATTTTTAAGACATGATAAGTATTTGAGGAATGGACATGTTAATTATGTCTTAGAGTTTCTATCCCTGTGATAAAACACCATAACCAAAAGCAACTTGGGGAGAAAAGGATGTATTTCCAACTTACACTTCCACATCATAGAAGGGGGTCTAGGCAGGAACGTGGAGGCAGGAACTGAAGCAGATGACAAGGAGGGATGCTGCTTACTGGCTTGCTCCTCATGGTTTGCTCAGCCTGCTTTCTTACAGCACCCAGGATCACTAGTCCAGGGGTGGCACCACCCTCAGTGATCTGGGCCCTTCCACATCAATCATCAACCAAGAAAATGCACCACAGGCTTGCCCGTGGCCAATCTGGTGGAGACATCTTCTCAATTGAGGTTCCCTCTTCTGAAATGACTCTTGCTTGTGTCAGGTTGATATAAAACTAGTCAGAGCAATTGCGTTGATTTGACCAGTACATAATGAATACCTGTATCAAAACATGGTGCTGTAGTCCAGAGGTACACACAGTGACAAATGTAATAGCCATAAATAACATTTATATTTTTATATAAATTGGAATTAAAACAAATAACTAGGGGCTTAGGAATGTAGCCTAATGGTAGAACACTATCCCATCACACACATAGCCCTGCAACTATCCCCAGAACTACAAATACATTTCTAGATCAGACAACAGAAAGCATTATAAAAATGTCGTTAAACTTTGAATACATACTACTTAATTATCATCACTATTATTACTATTTGTTATTATTTATGAGTCATATTGTAGCTTTGTTTGAAAACATCATTTGTGTAAGTGAACAGGAAATAATAAGTAATTTCATAGGAATCCTTATGATTCATAGTCTATGTTGTTGATGCAAAAACACAGCTCTCACCTCAAAGGGGATAAAAGGTATTCTGGAGCTAAATAGGAATGACCATGACCCAAGAAAACAGATTAAAGTAGCCCCAAATACCATGTTCCAATATGGCAACAGTTTCAAGAAGTTTTTAGACATTAAAGAACAGCTGAGCATGGTGGCACACGTCTTTAATCCCAGCGCTCAGGAGGCAGAGGCAGGTGAATCTCTGTGAGTTCAAGGCCAGCCTGGTCTACAGAGTGAGTTCCAGGACAGCCAGGGCTGCATAGTAAGACCCCATCTCTAAAACCAATTAAAGATAAAAGAAAGAAACAGATGAAGACACTTTAAAAATACGTTAGTGGCATTATCAGGTAGATAGATAAAGCATGGAAATCTATAGGGCTTAAATGTCAACTGATGATATTCTTAGCCTTTGGTTTGGGGGAAGCTAGACGCCTGTTAGGGTTTACCTAATAGTCACAAAGATTACACACAGAGGTAAGTAATGATGGCTAATAAAGGGCTACGGACCCAAGATAATTTAGCTCCAGACCTGCAACATTCCTACTCTCCACAGGAATAAATCATAAAAGTTCTAAATCAGTTAACCATCCTTACAAATCAGTAATAGAACTGAGGTTCTTTTTGTATGGGAACTTAGGATGTTCATGCAATAATGTGTAAGTGTATTACTACTTTATTTTCTTGTCTCATATATACACTGTTATTCTCGTTGATATTTTGTTGAAGCGATAACATTTAGATAACCAAAGGAAGAAATACAGAAAAATAATTAGTTGAAATAAATACCTATATTTATAGTTCATGTTAAAGTGATAGAGCACATATAGTACATATACATGTTGATAACTATGCCTTTTTGCCTCCTGTGGCTGGGTTAAGAGGTGATGCTCTGAAAAAACTTGGTCATCTTGAGTCAGGTGTAGTAATCCCAGTGATTAGGAGGCAGAGGCAGGATGATTATTGTAAGTTCAAGTTCAACAGGACAGCCAAGGCTACAGAGTGAGACACTGCCTCAAGAAGAAAGAAGGAAGGATGGAAAGAAAAAGGAAGGAAGGAAGGAAGGAAGGAAGGAAGGAAGGAAGGAAGGAAGGAAGGAAGGAAGGAAAAAAAGACTGGAGATCTTGAACTTTATATTCTGATCTGTAAGATTTCTAAAATGTCTTCTTACTTCAAGCAAATGGTTTGACATGAGAGACCCTGAGTCTAAATTGCCAGTGTATCACTCATTTTGACTCCTTTTGAGCTACTATTAGTATTTCATGACCCCAGATAATTACTTGTTACATAGTAGGTAGAGGTTCTTCATATTGCTGATAACATTTTTTTAGTATCTTTTTCATTTGCTTTTGGACATTCAGATGAAATCTATTTGTGTATCCACTTTTATTTGTTATTTCCAAATGTTAAAAAGTCAACATTCTTAAAGCAGTCAGAATGAGATCACCTCAAATAAGACCATGTCAAGCAATTCAGCATTTACAGCAATTATTTCTCCATCTACTTATGCTGCTTTATACAATGGTGTGATTCATCTGGATGACAGGTGGTTGGTCGGAAAAATGTCATTTTGTTACAAAAACAACAACACTCGAGGTAGTTTCTACTTTGTCTGAATGCCAATTTATAATAATTTTATTTTCTGGGTTTTTTTTATTTAGGAAGAACATAGAACTGAAGAAATGTAGGGACCCAGTCAGTTTTATTCAGTTCCCCCAAAATGAAATACAAATGATAGTGTCACAAGTTTTGGAGATTTGAGACATCATCTGTTGTGTTTATCCTGGAATGCTGGCTTATTTTAAAGAGAGCTAAATCTCATTGGGGCTTTTCCTATAATTTTGATATGTCAGCTTCCTGAACAATACGGAAGAATCCATCGCATGACACTGAAAAGTGCAAACTATATTCTCTTGCATTGTACAGCTTTCTCAGCTGTGTTCTTACCCAGCTTATCAGGCCTTATGTACCTCTCGTATCAGTAGGGAGTAATGGAAGACCAGAAAGAGACAGGACTGGTCCATATTCACAAGGCAAGTAAAGAGACTCTTCCCTGTAGCCTTAGTCAGGGCAGGCAAAGTCTACAGTCTCCCATTTGGGATTCTGCCTCAGAGACATGCAAGGAAAAGAGTAAAAAAAAAAATCATGCCTCTGTGTTGTTAGTTCCTCATGATTTTTCAAACTGCCAGCCCCCCAAACTTCATATGATCCTCCTGCTCTGGGCCATTTCCTGTGAAGTGAGCAGGCTTTTTACTCCCTACGCTCCTACAATATGTACTGCTTCACTACAAACCCCAAAGCAGTAGAGCCACAGGAACAGGCAGTGAAACCTCTGAAATAGGACTCTGAGCCTCAGCTCCGGTAAGGTGCTTTCTCTCAGTATTTGCTACTGTGATGGAAAAATCACTTCTCTTATTAGGACCAACCACACCTCATAGATGATACACAGCTTGCCCACAGTTACAGAGTTAATAATGATAGAAAAGTATGCAAAATCTTTTCTCTTGGCACTCAGGAAAATACTCCTGTTAACCAATTTCCTCCGAGGGAAACTGACTCTTCTTTCAATTTCTCACCTCATAATCACCATAGGGGAACTGGAGCACTATGGTGTTTCTCCTTCCCAGACCACACTGGTTTGTGCTCTTAGAAAATTCAAACAGATGAATCTATTTGAAGCTCTAACCCAGTGGTTCTCGACCTTTAATACAGTTCCTCAGGTTGTGGTGAACCCCAGCCATAAAATTATTTCATTGCTACTTCATAATTGTAATTTTGCTACTGTTGTGTATCATAATGTAAATATCTGATATGCAACCCCAACAGGGTCGAGGCCCACAGGTTGAGAATCATTGTTCTAAAGTCACTGACTAATGTTGGGGAGGCATGTATTGGATGCTACTTGGAACTCTGGGAGAGCTGAATCCTCATCATGAAGTTTCAGTGGAGATGGCAACTTTCCCAGAGAAATTAATGTTGTAGTCAACATTTTCATTGGTAAATAGCATTCTCGAGAAGGGCAGCAAGCCCTAGTCTTAGCAGTTTTCCTGGGGATTGTAACCTTGAATTCTATTTCCATCAAATGGAAGGAAACTTCTCCTGGGCTATGAACTCTTTCATTACACAAATTGCTGTCCTTTGTGCTTCTTATAATACATCCTAGCACAAGAATATTAATGGAAAGAGTTGATTTGTATTTCTTGAATGTGTGTTTCTACATATGAACTGCCAAAGGAGAGATGTTGGGTGAACTGAGCAGTAACTCTGAAAGAATTCTGATGTAGAAAGTTGGTCATTTTTCCGGTGTAGTTGGAAGTTTTCCTGTGTCCTAGTCAGCTGGCAGTTGAGATAAATCTCTCCCACTCACATCCCCCAAGTAAACACACAGAGGCTTATATTAATTATAACTGCTTGGCCATTAGCTCAAACTTATTACTGACTAGCTCTTACACTTAAATTAACCCATAATTCTTATCTATGTTTATCCACATGGCTTGGTATCTTTTCTCAGGTCTGCCTTGTCTTCTTGCTTCCTCTGTGGCTGGCAGGAGACTCCTGACTCAGCCTTCCTCTTCCCAGAATTCTCCTTGTCTGCTTATCCCGCCTGTACTTCCTGCCTGGCTACTGGCCAATCAGCATTTTATTTATCAACCAATCAGAGTAACACATATTCACAGCATACAGAACAACATCCCACAGCACTTCCCCTTTTCCTAATCAAAAAGGAAGGTTTTAACTTTTACATAGTAAAATTACATATAGCAAAACAGTTATCAAGCAAGAATTATAGTTACAATACCTAGTCTATTTGTATTTGGCAAAACTTAAAAAAATTCTGTCTATCCTATATTGTGAGTCTAAAGTTTCATATCTTTTATCATAACCAAGGGAAATTATAACTATCTAGTCTTTAACTACATCAAAGACCCCAGAAGGATATAATATCACCTAAATATACAGGAAGTGCTTTGCTTCCAAAATTCTGGAAACGACAGAGACAGCTGGCTGCCTGGAAAGTCACCCAAAGTTCCTCTGCAATGTTGGGGCATCCATCTTCAGCCCACAAGCCTAGAGTCTCTCAGTTGCTTCTCCCTGTGTCCTGTAGAATGTCTGGCAGTCTCCCCTGTGAAGCAGGAACCTGAAAAATCATCTTGCCTTGTTTTGGCAAAATTTAGTGGTCATTTTTCCATGGGTCCTGCATGTCCAGTTGATACAACATTTTGTCAAGCAGTCCAGGCAAGAACAGTTTCTTGCCCAAATTGCCAGTTCTGCCAAGAAGAAGATAAACTCCATATGGAATGTCTTTGATGTCCATCTTCCTCTTTGAAGTAAATCGGTGCTGCTAGGAGCAGATGTGTCTCATTGTCCAGGAAAGTCTAAGTTTTTAAAACATTTTAAATTCCATATTCTGTAGGTCTTTGAAGTGTTTGAAGATTACCTACTTAATTGAAATATGTCTATGTATACCTAGAAAACTTAACTAACATGACTATAAGTTTGATTATCATAGATGACTAATTATTAATCTGTATTTCTCAACTATAAACTACAATTTCAAATGAGTTGCACAAACAAAATACTTTAAACAAGAGTAGAAACATACATACAATATAACAAAATTAACTTTAAATTGGTATCAATAAAACTAAAATCCATAGCAATGTAAAACATTTTAAACAACTTTTTACTTTTTATCTTATCATATCTATAATATCCCCTTTTCTTCTTTAGAAAGGGATTGCATTTATAATCAACCTGCTTTAAATAAAAATAAACATTGATAAACAATTTTTTGGGAATTTGGGCATAGCTTCTCATATTACTTCCTGCTGTTTGCCTTGAAGCTGTTCTGGATGTTGGGTCATCTGGGCCATGGTGTCATCAGAGACCTTTCAGGGAGTCTTGGCTGTTCAAACCATATTAGCCTAGAAGCAATCCACAGGTTCTCATCTTCTGTGGAAACAAAAGCAGAACCTCTTTTCCAAAGCAATATATCCTTAAACACAAATTTTGAAGTCAAGATCCCTTTAAAATATATGTATTGGTTTAACTGAGCAGCCTTTACAATCAAATGTCTTTCTGCAGTTAAAAATACCAAATTCAATATAATCCAGACTCTCTGTGTGATTTCCATCTTTACGTGGCTTATTCTATTACTTTTACTGTCTCTTTAAAGACTTTATTTTTTAAAAACTATTTCTTTATATAACTGTATATATTCATTTTCTTCTCTCTTCCAAGCCTTCGTATGTTTTTACACACACTATAAACTGTTTAGGGTTTATTTAATCTGAATCTGTCTTACTGTGAAACTATTGCTTTAAACTGCAGTGGCTAGTACTGAAGCGGCAGCCTTGGCTGCTGACTCCACCCACCTCAGCTTTCCAACATGGCAGAACTAAGTTTACTGCCAGCTCTGGGGGAACCATGCTCATCACTGACTCTGAAGCAGTGGGTCTATGCTTCCATTCAGCAGCATGTAGCCCAAAAACCTTTTCTTTTTTTCCTTTTTTTTTTGTCTGTACTACCAAAAGCTATATCCACCACACACCATGCTGTGCAGCTTGCAGACGCCACTATATACAGTGGCAGGAATCTGCCATGCTGCACTCAAGCCCATATGCCATGAACCCTCCATATTGTAGCTCAAGTCCACATGCCATGATGTATCTATTTTGGCGCCTCTATATCTCAACCCAAATGAGACATGAAGTAGAAAGCTGACTTTGGCTCCATTATTGTGTGTTTAGAAGCCCGTTTTAAACTCTTTTAGACCTTAAGAAAATTTGAGAGCCCCACATTGGTATGCCAAATGTAGCTGGAAGTTTTCCAGTGTCCTGCCTGGCCCACAGTCAGGACAAATCTCTCACCCACAGTCCCGCAGCCTTTATAAAATAATCACACAGAGGCTTAATATTATTTATAACAGCTTGGCCATTTGCTCAGGCTTATTACTGACCAGCTCTTCTACTTGAATTGACCCATAATTCTTATCTATGTTTAGCCACATGGCTTGATACCTTTTCTCAGGTCTGCCTTGTCATCTTGCTTCCTCTGTGGCTAGCTGGTGACTCCTGACTCTGTCTTTCCTCTTCCCAGAATTCTCCTTGTCTGCTTGCCCTGCCTATACTTACTGTCTGGCTATGGGCCAATCAGTGTTTTATTTATCAACCAGTCAGAGCAACACATATTCACAGTATGTGGAATGATATCCCACAGCATTCCTGTAATCTATCAGGCATTATACTACCTTCGATTCTAAGGTAAGAACCAAGGACAAGAAGTGTCAGTTAATGCTTGCTGTAAGGACCTGTTATATATATGGATGCTTATCGGTGTACCCAGGTTTATGCACAGATAAGCTCATCACAGATTGAAAATACCATATGTTGAAACATCCTTAAGACACCTAACCACATGGTAGCTTAGCCATCAAGTCCACTGTGAAGTCATGGTGGCTTGTGACTGGGTAGCTGGCTGCAAGCTATAGATCATAGTTGTTCAACTTCTCCAAGCTCTACCACAGCAAAAGGCCAAAGCCCAAGGTTTCAAGATTTCTTCCCACTGAATGAGTATGGCTTTCACAACTCTGTAAAGTTAGAAAAGTATTAGCCAATTTGTTACGTTAGGAACAGTCTTTACTGTGATTCAGTGTTCATCACAGAGAGGACTTTTAATTTTCAATTAACAAAAGACACTGCTAATGCTCAAAGAGGCTAAGTGTTTGATCTGAGCTCAAGTCTATCAAAGCTGGATTACATTATTTACGCTCCCTCTCCCTCACTCTTAAAAATAATAGCCCTCTCTCCACTTCAGCTCCCGGGTTAGTCCCTAATTGGTCCCCTAGAGGTTGATGTGAAAAGAATTTCTGTTTCTCTAACTCCCTAGCCCACCTAACAGCAATGATTTTTTTTCTACTGGGACATCAGGTCAGCATGTGCCCCTTGTGACAAGACTTATGAGGTGGTTAAGGGAAAAGGCTAGCAGAGGAATGATTGAGCCCAAGTTACCTAGACCTTTAAGTAAACAAGCAGAGGCATTATGGAGATAGTGAAGGGGAAGTTGGGAAGCTGGAAAGATGGATGGAAAGGGGGGAAATGGAAAAGAAATCACGGAGGAAGTTACAACTATATCTTTAGAGCAGCATGTTCTCAACCTATGAGCTGTGACCCTTTTGGGGTGTCAGAGAACCCTCCCACAGGGGTTTCATATCAGACATCCTGCATATCAGATATTTACATTATGATTCATAACAGTAGCAAAATCACAGTTATGAAGTAGCAACGAAAATAATTTTATGGTTGGGGGTCACCATAACATAAGGAACTGTATTAAAGGGTCGCAGCATTGGGAAGGTTGAGAATCACTGCCTTAGAGGCTGTGGCACAAGGGGGAATCAGAAAGTTTTCCTGCTCATTGCTCCCCTCCTCAGTACAAACACTGAGACAGTATGCTCACCCTGTGGTAGAAACTTTAGGTCCTGAAAAGGTTAGTGAAGGCAGGCATGATGGAAAACCCTCTGAGCCTTCAGCCACAGAGGCTGATACTCTGTTGTTTCCTGAATTATTCTATTCCTCATAATGTCTTTTCCTCTAAGATGTGTTGGAATGCTCTAACTGCCTGTGCCCCACTTTTCTATGTTCAAGCAACCAGAGGAAGGTGTCAGAGGAAAGAGAATGGCCCTTAGGTCCTGGAGAGGTCAAACTCACATCTTTACAACTGTGATTTGGTTTTAGTAAATGTACTAAAAATGGAAGTTAGGGCCCTATGGCAGATTGCTGCCTAGAAGAAATAGTAAACGTGGCCATCCTGAGCTTTCTCAAGCAGGCATTTAACTGAAGAGATTGGGCCATCCCAGAGACATGGCCTTATTCTGCTAGAAGCTGTGCTGGAGTTAACTAAGGATCTTCGTGCAGGGTTTGGAGGGAGTTGTCATGTATTGAATGTTGCAGTTCTAAGGACACTAAGCAAACTCACTACAAGCAGACATTTCTCACCAGAATGTATAGCTCCACCATGGGAGGAAGGATTCTTCTTGGTACAAACTAAACAGGACATTAGTCAAAAAAAAAAAACAAAAACAAAAACAAAAAAAAAAACAGAAAATTAGCTCAAACTTCAGTATAAGTTAATGAGGACCAATACAACTTGACAACACAGACTTTCCCAACATGTCAATACTAAGAGATGTCTTTTCTAACAGGCATTCATGTGAAATGTCAAATGCAATTAAGTCTAGGCTATATGATGTCTCTTGAGAATTTTACTCTAGAAATCCATCTCCTCTTGTTCCCTATAAGTTACTACACCTGGTGTGGATACACGCTCGTCATTTAGCAGGGTACAGGCAACAGGATGCCCACGAGTTCCTCATCGCTGCCCTAGATGTCCTGCACAGGCACTGCAAAGGTGATGATGTTGGCAAGGTGGCCAGCAATCCCACCCACTGTAACTGCATCATAGACCAAATCTTCACAGGGGGCCTGCAGTCAGATGTCACCTGTCAAGCCTGCCACAGTGTCTCCACCACTATAGACCCATGCTGGGACATCAGTCTGGACTTGCCTGGCTCTTGCACATCCTTCTGGCCTATGAGTCCAGGGAGGGAGAGCAGTGTGAATGGGGAAAGCCACATACCAGGCATTACTACCCTCACGGACTGCTTGCGAAGGTTTACAAGGCCAGAGCACTTAGGAAGCAGTGCCAAAATCAAGTGTAGTGGTTGCCAAAGCTACCAAGAATCTACCAAACAGCTCACTATGAAGAAGTTACCAGTTGTTGCCTGCTTTCATTTCAAACGGTTTGAACACTCAGCCAAACAGAGGCGCAAGATCACTACATACATCTCCTTTCCTCTGGAGCTGGATATGACACCGTTTATGGCATCAAGTAAAGAGACCCGGATGAATGGACAGTTGCAGCTGCCGACCAACAGTGGGGACAACAAGAATAAGTATTCCTTGTTTGCTGTGGTTAATCACCAAGGAACCTTGGAGAGCGGCCACTACACCAGCTTCATTTGGCACCACAGGGACCAGTGGTTCAAGTGTGATGATGCCGTCATCACCAAGGCCAGTATTAAAGATGTGCTGGACAGTGAAGGGTATTTACTGTTCTATCACAAGCAGGTCCTGGAACATGAGTAACTTCATGCAACTCTCTCTCTCTCTCTCTCTCTCTCTCTCTCTCTCTCTCTCTCTCTCTCTCTCTCTCTCAAAGTAAATAAATGTAAAAAATAAAAAAAAAATTTAAATGTGAGGGAAATAAATACACAGCTTTCTGAAGCTACACAAAAACATACCTAAAAGGACAGATGATAGCATTTATATAACAGCAAGCACCAGGATGTAAATAACCTATTAAACACAAACCAGAATGTTGTGGAATATTATTTTAACTAGGCAAAGATGTGTTACATTTGTTTATGCTGCAGAATAGTACTTTAACTTGTAAAGGTGTGTTGTATTTGTGTATGCTGCATTTGTTTAGCAATGTAAGGATGTGTGTTTAATGATGTAAAGATGTGTTGCATTTGTTTCACCTTGCCTGCCTAAGGCACCTGATTGGTCTAATAAAGAGCTGAACAGCCAATGGGTAGGCAGAGAAAGGATAGGTGGGGCTGCCAGGCAGAGAGAAGAAATAGGAAGAGAGATCTATGCTTGGGAGAAGGAAGAATGAGAGAGAAGGAGGAGAAGAGAAGAAGGGACACACCTGGGCAAGAAGCCAGGCAGCTACCAGACAGACAGACAGACACAAGAAGCAGTGACAGTAAGACACACAGAAAGGGAAAAAAGGAAAAAGCCCCGAGGCAAAATGTAGATGAAGAGCAACAGGTTAAGTTAAAAGAGCTAGCCAGAAACGAGCCAAAGCTAGCCTGAGCATTCATAACTAATAAGAAGTCTTTGTCATGATTTGGGAGCTGGGTGGTGGCCCAAAAGAAATAGCCTGGTACACCAGGAAAAATCAGAGTAAGAAGTAGCCAGTGACAGTGTCTACATGCTGTTAATGATGTGGAGGTGGCAGAGGTTACTTCATCCCCATTAAGGCCTCAAATGCTATGTGACAGTTACCTTTTTATTTTATAGGAAAATAATGGAATCAAATCTAAAAAAATCAGCACTATCTTATTTTAATGGTGGAAACATGTATAAACCAACAGCAGACTTATTTTCTACCATACCCACGTTATATACTGAATTCAGCATGAAAAGAGGTATAAGCAGGGTTTAATGTTTCATTTTTCAACAGCTTCACACTGATTATGTGAAGGTTTATAATATGAATTTCTATTCTTGACCTTGTATTTCAGATGAACTTACAATAAGAATATTCTATCTTAAAAGCAATCAAATAAACTGCAAACTAAATTTCACCACTTCTTTACAAGACTCAAACAGTTGGAAATGATAAAATGAATAAGCCCATACCTGCACTACGGAACTATTAAGAGAACTTATCAGTGGACAGGAAGCGTGAGAAGTTCCCAGATGAGGGGCAGGAGATGGAGCCAAGACACTTGTTCTGATAAACCAAGCAAGTCTTAGCCCACAATGAGAACAAAGATTACTCCAAATAGATAACTGATTGCAAGAATGCTCTGTGCCCTGGAGACATGATTGCTTTGCTGCATCAAATTGGGTTACACCTAGACTTACCTAGCAGGAATCTTCGGTAGGTCTGCTTTTAAAGAAAATTTCAGTTAGAAAGTGAATATTGGGAAGAGAATGAATTTATCATATTGAACTGCTATGAAATTCCATCAGAATGGACAGACAGTTCAAAATAATAAAGGCAAATTTGCAGTGCTCTAAGCACATAGAATGTCAGACTATCAAAGACCTGGTGGGCTCAAAAGCATGTGCCCTACTCTGGAGTAACTACTGCACATACACTCTTGGACTCCTTGAAGGCTTCCATGTCTGAGTACAATCTGACCTAACTCAATATCCAAAACAAAGTTCAGCCTTAAGCAAGGGGTGCTGGGAGTGCAACACTCTCTGTGGATTGGAGTGCAGCCAGTATGTGCTGTTTAGTGATCATTTGCTGACCGTAATGCCTTCATGGGAGTTGCCTGAGTGACCATGGTTACTTCTCCTGATGCTGAGCCAAGATTTTAGCCTTTCTTTTCACTACACATACTCTAAAATGTGAGAAAAATCTCCTTTCAAGCTTCCTTATATATCTGACCAGTTTGAAGGAGAAAGCTTGAAACTAAAGAGTGGGACTCAAAGGACATTTTGCCTTGGATTGCCATGTATTAAATGAAGATAGGCTATTTCCACATGATCCAGTGAGTCTCTTCCTGAGTAGTTGAAAACATAGGGAGCTATGCACTGAAAGGCTGTTGTTTACACAATTACTGTTAAAACAGAAGCCTATGACTTCTTGGTCTGCTTCTGAACTCCTGTCAGTAAGAACCATTCTGTTCTACTCAACTTTAGCCACCAGTACCTCAGGCTCCATGATATATATATATATATATATATATATATATATATATATATATATATATATATATCAACCTTCCTAATGCTGTGACCCTTTAATACAAGTTCTCATGTGGCGACCCTTAATCATAAAATTATTTTCATTGCTACTTCATAACTGTAATTTTTCTACTGTTATAATTGTAATTGTAATATAAATTGCAATTATAATATAAATATCTAATAAGCAAGATATCTGATATGCAACCCTTGTGAAAAGAGGTGGGGACTCACAGGTTGGGAGTCGGTGAATACCCCTTAAATGATCATCCTTTATTCACTCAACCAGGACTGGAAACAATAAAATCAAGGCTGCCTCTAGAAGTGTGAAGATATATGCTTTAAGACTTTTCCTGAGGAAGCATGTACACATCTATTCACCTCAGATAGCATATCCATGACAGACCAATGAAACAATCCTACCCAAGTTAGGCTCAGTGAATCCATGGTTTCATTGGAATTATCTATAGGAGTATGGATGAGGGGTGTCTTAGTTAGGGTTACTATTGCTGTGAAGAGACACCATGAACATGGCAACTCTTATAAAGAAAACATTTAATTGGAATTGCTTACAGTTTCAGAGTTTTGGTCTATTATCATGACGTGACATGGTGGCATGCAGGCAAACATGCTAGGGGAGACATAGCCGAGTGTCCTACGTCTTGGCCCACAGGCAACAGGAAGTGGACTGCCTCACTGAGCGTGGCTTGAGCATGTATGAGACCTCAAAGCCCACCTCCACAGTGACACACTCCCTCCAACAAGACCACACCTACTCCAACAAGGCCACACCTCCTAATAGTGCCACTCCCTTTGGGGGCCATTTTCTTTCAAACCACCACAAGGGGTTACTTAGAGGAACACAGATAACTCAAAGACAGCTGCATCACCAAAGAGCCCCCCTTAGCATTGGTGACTCCCCCAAACCGCATGGCTGGAGTTCCCTATATAACTTGTAGGCAGTTCAGCAGGCTAGAGACTCTTCTCTAACCCACAATTGTTCCTGCTTATACAGCCTTGAGAAGGAAGCCTTATAAATCTTTTTCAGGAACTTTCTGAGACTTATGAGTTGTTTACTTCCTGTCATAGTTGCTTTTCTGTTGCTGTGATAAAATACCATGACAAAAGTACATCAGGGGGAGAAGGGATTTAATCTGGCTCACAGTTCTAGGCTGCAGTCTGCCATCACAGAGGAGTTACAGCAGGAAGAGCTTGAGACAGCTGATCACATTGCATTCATAAACAAGAAGCAGAGAACAATGAACGCTTATACTCAGCTCCATCTTTCCTTTTCATTGAGACCGGGGCATAGCCCATAAAACGATGCTACCCACATTCAGGAAGGGTTTTCCCATCTCGAGCACATTTTAAAAATCCCTCACAGGCATGCCCACAGGCCAACCTTATTTAGACAATCTCCCTCATTGAGACTCCCTTCTCAGCTGATTCCAAATCCAGCCAAATTGACAGCTGAAATTAACCACCACACTTGCTAAATCTTAAGAAGCCTCATTCCAGCATGGGATGTTTTGAGCTGGAAGAAACTGCTCGAGAACAGACCTAATCACAGTAAGGATGCTGTTCTCCATGGAGCAGGCATTGCACATGTCTACAGAAAATGAGGGCTAGGTTGATGAGGATTCCCATGAAGTGCCATTTACTCCGGCCCAGTCATCTGCTTTGCTTACCCTTCGCCTTCTACCCTAAACACAGTTAATCATTATAATCAGCTGGAGGGCAATTGGTTTATTCAGTTTTGTACTGAGAATGTATTTAATTTATACTGTATTTAGCTCATTGCAAAATGCCTGGGGAAGGCTATAATATTAAATTCACTTTTGGAGCCAGGCATGGTGACACACACACACACACACACACACACACACACACACACACACCAGCAGCACTTGAGAGGATGAGTCAAAGGAGACTGCCATGAGTTGTAGGCCAGTATGGGCTAACGGGTTCCAGGCCAGTTTGGATAAAAGAGCGAGATCCTATCTAAAATAAAAACAAAGTCAAACAAATAAACAAATTCACACTGTAAAGCAAAATATAACATCTCCCTATTTTCTTTTAATGAGAATCCCTTCTCTGCACAGATCATTTCTGGAAGACACTCCAAACAGAGTCTCTCCACATAGACTGACAGCAAGCTGGACAGACAATGCAAGAGAGGTGAGGTTTTTCTGTACAGAACAAGTCAGAGGACGGGGATAGTCAATAAACTCATCAAGGGCTTGGAACTGACACAAACGGGCCCCAAATTCATGTGCCCAGCTCTGATTTCAGTGACTTTCTCCCCAGCAGCCATCTCCTTTCTCCACAGATGCAGGAGTCTGGGCCTCACTGGGTGACATTCCGCTGGCAATCCTGTTGCCAGTGACACACTGCCCCGCCACGGAGTTCATTCACTAGATAAAGCCATATCCGATTCCACAAACTCCACCAACAAGCTGGCAGATGTCCAAGTCTACAAGCCCCACGGTGTCATTCCCCAGTAGGCTTACAAACGCAGACTGTCAAGCACACGTTTCATCCCTTCTAGCCAAACAAGTACAAAGTATCCATTTGCCTTTTAAGAAATAAGAGCGCCTGGGAGCGGCTGGAGCCATGGCTCAGCAGTTAGGAGCACTTGCTGCTCTTCCAGAAGAACCAAGTTAGGTTGCCAGCACCCACATCAGGCAGATCGCGACCACCTACAACTCGGGTCCAGGGGATCCCACGCCCTCTGCTACGCATGCACACAAATTAAAACCCATCTTTAGAAAACCACATGTAAACATCTTTTCCATCACGTATTCCTTCAACATGCACTTATTAAATGCCACTCTCACCTGCTGCTGCTTGAAACACACTTAGAGGCAAAGCCTGTGCTTACTATGCAGTCAAGGCTTTTCATTGCATTCACACAACTCTCTGAAGCCAGTACTTGAGTTACATCCACTTTAAAGGGGAGTTGGGGTGGGGGTGGGGAGCCAGGCTCTGAGCAAGTTCACGCTTCAGATGACACAAGAAAAGCAGAATGCCTAGCTGTGGGGCCTCCCCTGGGGGAGTAAGGACTGACTCATTACTCTTTGGGGCAGGCCAAAATCAACTTGAGCGAGGAAGATGCCTGGGAGCAAGCAGGTGGAACTCAGACAGTGCAGAATGGAGGGGAGGCATTTCAGGCAGAGGAATCTGAGCAAAAAGAAGGAGCGGACAGAGGTCAGAGTGTGCACCCGGGGAACAGGGCAAGGCAGGTGTGCTGGCTCGCTGGCCTAGAAAGCTAAGATCCAACTGCACTGTGCCATCTCTCTGCTCCCCATTCCCATCCATTGTCTGAAGCCTGCCAGTGGTCTCCCTTCAAATGCCTTTCTGTCTCTCAGTCCCCATGGCAACAGCCTTAAAGCTCACTTTCATCCAGCTGCTTCTTATTCTAATTGCTTCCTCTGTGGCCTGCCAGGAAGTATTCTGGCCCTCTGTGAGGCTGCGCAAATCTAGGTCTGATCTTCTCACTGCCCCGCTTAATTGCCCAGGCCAACACGTCCAGGCTCTGCGCCTCTCGCGCACTGCGAGCTGCCTCTGCACTCCCATCTCCTCCCCTCACCCACCGCTTTGGTCATTAAGTCTATTATTCAGGTCCCTCATGGGCCCACGAATTAATTAGCCACACAGAAACGCCTTCTGAAGCCCGGGCGGGAGAATGAATGTGCTGCGTAAGCCAAGACAGCCAAGGAGGGCTGGGGTCAGCTGACCCCTTGCAAGACTATGCTCCGCCGCGCCCCTCCCCCACCCCTCTCAGCCCGCCTTTGGGGAGAATGGAAGGGCCTGCTGTTTGCCAAAACCCAAGGGGGAAAAAAAATGTAAAATGAAAAGGTTGGTCACCAGCCCTTTCCCTCTTGTTCAGTCTGCCTCCCCCAGTCTTTCCCTAGACTCTTCTTTGCCTGCCAACCTCCCACTCTCTTTGCCTGCCAAGGGAAGCTGGTAAATGAAAACTGCCCACGCATTCTCTATGGGAGCCAGCTCTGCAGTGCTAGAAGTGGGGCGGGGCAAGTTCTTCCTGGCGGAATTGTGGGATGTAGCCTGCCAGGAAGGAAGTCGGGAGGGCTCAAGGCAGGCACAGCTGGCTGGGAAACTGCCCCATGTGACATAATCACACATTGGCCCAAGGTGGTATTGTTGTTGCCAGTGACAGGGACCTTGTTGTTAGTATCCTCTGTGGAGATGGCAGCAATGGTGACCTCAGCTGGAGCGGCATAGGGTGCAGGTAGACATAGTAGAAACATAGGTGCTTGAAGCCACAGGTTGCTAAGGCTTCTTTATTGTACACTGTGTACACTGTTTCCCTCTGCCTTTCAATCTGATGTAACCTCTACACACCCGCCTGACTTGAGTGTGTGAATTCCATCCCCCTTTCCCAAGCTATGACTGGATACATGCTACAAGAATAAAATAGTGGGTCTTATTGAAAATCACAGAAACGAATTGAGAGGCTTCCAACAATACATGTGTTCTGATGGCTTCACAATGCCCAACGGCTTCTAGGACCTTTAGGACCTTCTTTGGCTCAAGTAACTTGGAGAGGTCAAACAACCTGGTGGTACGGAGTCTCAGTCCAAATAGTTTTCCTCTAATGCTTTCAGGAACACAAGATGAGGTCCTAGCATGTGGACACTGAGTTCTTCACAAGGATTGAGCACCTCCTTCATGGGTTCAACCATCTTGAGAGAGACCCAGAGCTTTGCAGAGACCAAGAACTTGGGGAACCCTAACCTACTACATGGATGCAGCCACCTGGCAGGACCCCAGTGTGCAGCAGAGTTCAACTACTTCACTGGATGTGAGGATTTGTGGAGGCCTGAGTGTCTGTGCGGGTCCATCATAGATCCAGAAGGCCCAGTGGGGCCCTAGCACCTGGCAGGCCTTAACAACCGAGAGGGCTTAAACAAGGTGCAAAGACTCGGTGAGGCTCCTTTTACACTCCCAGAAGCCATGCTAATCTATAGAGCCAGAGCGTATTAGAGACTTCAAGCCTAGCCAAATACTTCAGAGACTCCAAACACCTTTGTCCAAGGCTGGAGCAAATGGGGAGCTCCAAGCCCTTCCAATGGGACAGGTACATCCTCAGACTACACTATTTTAAGAGAGCAAAACATATCCAAGCATCTAAGTACACTAAGTGACCCTAACAAGCCAGAAGTCAGCACTTCTGAGATCCCAAGCGCTTTGAACGCTCAATTCACAGCAAAGGATCCCAGCACCTTGAAAGCCTCAAAGGTACCAAGAGGCCCCCAGTACCTCAGAACATCTGAGCAGCTCCAAGGCCATGAGAACCTTAGACTCCCAACATCATTAAGGCCCACCTCTCTCAGAAATAGTGAAATGCTCTGAAAGCGCTAAGTATCTCAGAGATACCAAATGCTTCAAAGTCTTGTACTGTCTTAAAAAGCCCTGACTGTGTGAGGGGCCTTACACTTAAAAAGCCCGGACTGTGTGAGGGGCCTTACACTTAAAAAGCCCTCTGCACGTCAGAGAACCCAAGCATATTGAAAGCCTTGAAGGATCCAAACACCTTCACCTTAAGTTCCCGGGCACTTTGAATTCCCTGATTGGTCATGTCTGCATCTTTTAGTACTTCAGAAGCTTCTGGAAGCTCAGAACAACCCAGAACTTCAGAGCTCCTTAGGTCTTCAGAGGTTTCACATACCTCTCAGAAACAATTTTAAAGGCTTGGGTGTGACTTGGGGAGCCCTAAAAAACTAAGATTCCCAAGCATCATCAAATGTAAGAACTTCGAAAATTATCTCCCAACCATGAAGTTAGACATTATTTTGATGATGGGTACCTGTGCTAATGAAGGGTTCATCTTCGAGGTTCTACAGAAAGTAGGGGTATGACTCAGAAAGAAGTACAGACAATTGGGTGAATGATGCTAGTATACTGGAGTATGTATTCTTTCTGAGAGCAAGGCTAACCAGGAAAATAACCAAATCCATTTTTAAAGGAAAATTTTGAGTAAAGCCTATAACAGAGACCCTAGCCACCACAATACAATGGGAATGTGAAACAAATAAACGCCAGGCCAGAGCAAACCAAAGCACTGACTCGTATCTGCCCCCGAATCCATGTGCATGCCAACGTTCAGATTTTCATAGGTGTCTATACAAAAGCTGGTTCCAATTTCATCGATACTTCTAGTAATACTATGGACAGCAGAGCCTGCAGCCATAAGCATTACTTGGTGATGACAGCCAAATAGAAAATCAGAAGAACCCCAAGGGGACATGTGTTACTGATAGGAAAGGGGAAACAGGGAAAGAAAACCAAGTATTTGGTGCTGGTGTTTAACATTGTGTAGGTGACTTTAAGATTTAAGTCTTATTAAATAATTTTTAGCCCTTTTCACATAGTTGGATTTCACAATTTATAGTCATCAGTTCAACTTCAGTAGAGGATCAAAGTCATTTAACAAGTGTTTGAACAGTTAGTTCATCATACTATATAATATTTTGTGTATGATATGTGTGTGACTTTAAGCAACTATGCTTTATATATTTGGGTGGATTCATCAGTAAAATAGCTGGGTCATACATGAAGAACAACATGAGATAAAACAAAATTAATTTATATATGATCCTCATAAATTACTTGTGTTTGCTGTATATAAACTTTCTGCTTTACTGGTCTCTACATACACTCACTCCCACATAAATGCACATACATGAAAATTCAAACCTAGAATCCATACATGAGAAAGAACATGCAGTGTTTGTCTCTCTGAGCTCATTTAACATAATTGGATGTCTTTCTGGGCTCATTTAATGGTTTTTCTAATTTCATTTTTCTTTACAGCTGAATAAAGTTCCACTGTGTCACATTTTCATTATCCATTCATCAGGTGATGGACATCTAGACTGTTTTAATGCCCTAGCTATTGTGAGTAGAGCAGCTATGAACATGGGTGAACGTGTGTCCTTGTGGTAAGATATGGAGTCCTTTGGGGCATATATCCAGGAGCCAACTAGTTAGGTCATATGGTAGATCTATTTCTAGTTTTCTGAAATACTGCCATACTAATTTTCACTATGTTGAAACAACCTGGACTCCTAACAACAATGCATGAGGGTTCTCTGTTCCTTCATCCTCACCAGTATTTGTTGTCTTTTGGCTTCTTAATTTTAGCCATTCTGACTCTAAGATGAAATCCCAAAAGAGCTTTAATTTTCATTTCCCTGGTGGCTAAGGCTAGTGACAAATTGTAAAATATTTCTTACCCATTTGTATTTCTTCTGAGAACTCTCTGTTTAGTTTCTAAATTTTGATAGCACAGTTTTAATTGGCTTTTTTTGGTATTTAGTGTTTTCCCCCCAGTTCCTTGTATATTCTAGACACTAATCCTCTGTTAGACGTTTGGCTGGCAAACAATTTTCCCGTTTTGTAGGCTGCCTTTTGAGTCAATTGACATTTTTCTTTGCAGTACAGAAACTTTAATTTCACGAAGGTCTGTGTGTTGATTGTTGTTCTCATTTCCTGGGTGACTAAAGACTTATTCAGAATGTTCTTACTCAAGCTTGTATCCTAAAGTGTATTTACTACTCTTTCTTCCAGAATTGTCAGAGTTTCAGTTCTAACACTGAAATCTTAGATTTGTTTGGAATTAATTTGGGTGACAGAAAAGACTTAATTTATGTATTTTATATATAGATATCTAGTTTCCCAGCACCATTTGTCAAAGACGATATCTTCTTTCTCATGTATATTTTTGGCATCTTTGTCAGAAAATCAAGTGCCTTTAGGTGCATGCCATTGATCAATGCATTGATTTCCTGTCAATACCATGCTGTTTTTACTACTGTGGCGCTGTAGTATAACAAGATCAAGAATGGTGGTTCTTTTTGGCAATCCAAGATCTTTTGTGCTTCTGTAAAAATTTTAATATTTCTTTTTCAATTTCTATGAAGAATTGCATTGGAATCTTGAGGGTGATTGCATTAAATCAGTAGATTGCTTTTAGTAGGATAGTCATTTTCCACACTATTAATCCTACCAATTTATGTGCATGGGAGGACACTCCATCTTCTGTTATCTTTTTAAAAATTCATTCATTGTTTTAAAGTTTTCTTTGTATGAGACTTTCACTTTCTTGGTTAGGGTTATTCCAAGATCATTTTTTTTTTTATTTTTAGCTGCTTCGAGTAAAATTGCTTCTCTGGTTTCTTTCTCCATCTGTTTGTCTTTGGTATTTAAGAAGGCTGCTGATTTGGGTATGTAAATTTTGCAACCTGCCACTTTGCTGAAAGTGTTTATCAACTCTAGGGATTTCCCAGTGGAGTATCTAGTGTACAGAATCACATCATCTGCAAATAGGGATACTCTGACTTCTTCCTTTCCTATTTGTATCTCTTTTTATTTCCTTTTCTTATCTTATTACTTCAGCTTGGACTTCAAGCTTATATTAAATAAAGTGGAGAAAGTAGACACCATTGTCTAGTTACTGCTCTTAGTTGAAAGACTTTGAGCTTTTCTCCATGTAACAATATGGTGGCTAGTTATTTGTCATAGATAAGCCTCATTATTTTGAGACACATTCCACCCACCCCTAGATTCTCCAGAGGTTTTTTATGAAGGGATGTTGGATTTTGTGAAAAGCCTTTCCTGAATCAATTGAAATGATCACATGATTCCTGCCCTTTACACTTACTGATATACATATATTGAACCGTCTTCATATCCCTGGAATTAAGTCAATTTGATGATGGTGAATAATCTTGTGGATATGTTCTTGAATGTGATTTGCTAGTGTTTCATTGAAAATTTTTGAGGCTATGTTTGCCAGGAGATTGACCCATAATTTTCCCTTTGTTGTTGTTGAATTTTCATCTAATTTAGGTCTCTCAGGATAATACTAGTTTCATAAAGAGTTTGGAAGTGTTCCTTCCTTTTCCATTATACAATAATTTGAGTAGTATGGGTGTTAATTCTTTGAAGGTCTATTGTAGATGAATTTCTAAACAGTCTTACTAAATAAGAAACACAGAGCCAAATACAGGGGTGAAAGCCTTAGAGATCAGAGAAATAGTGATAGCTACCAACCTTACCTCTCCAGCCCTGCAGCTACCAAAAGTGAGCTACTTCTTGTCTTACCCACGCCTTCATTGCCTTACTGTTCTGCCCTCTCATTGGCTCTTAGCCCAGCTACCTCACTTCCTTGTCACTGCCTGTCTTTACAGACCTCCAGGTCTCTATGGTTGGTATTGGGATTAAAGGAGTGTGTCACCATGCTTGGCTGTTCCCTAGTGTGTCATTGAACACACAGAGACCCTGCCTGCCATGTGATCGGATTAAGGGCATGTGCTACCACTGCCTGACTTCTGTGTTTACTTAAAAATGGCTGGCCTTTTCCCCCTTGATCTCTAGGTGTGCTTTATTTATTAATATACAAATAAAATATCACATTTCAGCACAAATAAAATATCACCACATTTCCCCTTTTTGTCTAATAAAAATAAAAAAGAATAAAAAAGTTATGACTAGTATAAGAAAAACTATATACAATAAGTACAACAACTACATACAAAATATACAAGCAATAAATACATCAGCAATGTCTAGTCCATTTGCATTTGACAAATTCAGAGAAAATATTCCATTATCTATTCTATTTTGGTGAATCTAAAATGTACCTAATTCACTTTCTATCCTAACTTGTATTACAAACAGAAAATTTTCCTATGATGTCTTTCAAACTCATACACTTTACACCTCTTAGTGAGTTTCTTTTTGAAATTTCTTAACAAGGAAAACTAACTACAACTATCTAATCTTCAACTCCCTTAGAGACCCAAGAAGGAAATAATATTACCTAGTAAAACAGGAAGTGCAAACAAGCAACTTCTAAAAAAATGTGAGTTGACAGAAACAGCCAGCTGCCTGGATAGTCACCTGAGGTTTCTCTGCAATATTGGGGCATCATCTTCAGCTTATAGGCTTAGTGAATCTGACAGACTCATTTGTGAAGGAGGATGTACACAAGGCCTACAGCTCGACCTCACATTCAGTGCGAGTATTCCATGTACCAGATAAACTTGAATTCTGTCAGTGTCCTGTCATGATTCAGGATTGTAAATTCTGGAAATTGCTGTTGTTTTTGGATTTCAACTGCCTATTCTTCTCAGCTTGTGGATGGCTTCATCTCAGTGTCCCATTCTTCTCCATATCCCATTCTTCTTGGTTTGTGGGTGGCTTCATCTCCTTTATTAAATGACAGTCTACCATTGAGAGGTTAGACTCTGTCAGCCTAGTTACTCTTTCAAGAATAACTGTTTCAGCTACTGTTCCACTGTACACCAGAAGCCATCGGTCCATTGCCTGTTCAGCTGCCTTCAAAGAAAGGGGCACTGTACCTTTTCTGGATTACAAAGCCACTTCAGTGATGGTGCCATAATGTCCTGGCCTCAGAGGATGTCTATTGCTTTGTTTGTTTTTTTTTTGTTTGTTTGTTTGTTTTGTTTTTTTTTTTTTTTTTGGTTTTTCGAGACAGGGTTTCTCTGTGTAGCTTTGCACCTTTTCCTGGAACTCACTTGGTAGCCCTTGCTGGCCTCGAACTCACAGAGATCCTCCTGGCTCTGCCTCCCGAGTGCTGGGATTAAAGGCGTGCGCCACCACCGCCCGGCTAGGGATGTCTATTGCTAAAGCTGCAACCACACTTGTTTTGGCAAGGATCAGTAGTCCTTTGTTTTGTGTCCTATTTGTTCATTTTGGACAGCATACTGTCAGCAGTTGATGCAAGAGCACTTTGTTGCCCAGTGGCTAAATTTGTCTCAATGAAAGTTAACTCCAAAAGCAGTTTCTTTAATGCCCATATCTTCTCTGAAGTAGATTGATGCTGCCAGGAGCCAACATGTCTCATATTCATAAAAAAGAAAAATTCTACTTTCTTTTTTGATTAGACGGAAAGGAGGAGGTGCTGTGGGATGTTCTATATGCTGTGAATATGTGTTGCTCTGATTGGTTGATAAATAAAATGCTGATTGGCCAGTAGCCAGGAAGGAAGTATAGGTGGGATAAGCAGACAAGGAGAATTCTGGGAAGAGGAAGGCTGAGTCAGGAGATGCCAGCCCACTGTCTAGGGAGCAGCATGTAATGGCACATAAGTAGAGCCACAGAACATGTGGCGACATATAGATTAACAGAAATGGGCTGAGTTTAAGTGTAAGACCTAGTCAGTAGTAAGCCTGAGCTAATGGCTGAGCAGTTTTAATTAATATTAAGTCTCTGTGTGATTATTTTACAAAAGGCTGCAAGACTGTGGGTGAGAGATTTGTCCTGACCGCGGGCCAGGCAGGACACAGAAAAACTTCCAACTACAGTCTATGTAGAACTGTTCATGGAATCTCTCTGACACTGGGCTTTTTTTTGTTGGGAGATTTTAAATTACTGCTTCTATCTCACTGGATATTGTGGTTCTATTTAAATTATTTACTTCATATTGATTTAACATTGTTAGGTCATATATATCTAGAAATTTATCTTATATGTATCTAAAACTTCATCTATTTCTTAAGAATTTCAGTTTGATGGAATATAGATTTTTAAAGTATGTCCTTATGATTCTTTGAATATCCTCAGCATCTATTGTAATCTCTACCATTTCATCTCTAATTTTATTAATTTGGGTCTTTTCTCTCTTTCTTTTGACTAATTTTGTTTTTGTTTATCAGTTTTGTTTATCTTCTCCAAAAAACCGCAACCCTTTGTTTCATTGATTCTTTTTATTGTTTCTTTCATTTCTATTTTCTTCATTTATTTACTAATGAACTGGATCTTTATTATTTCTCTCCATTTACTGCTTTTGGGATTAGTTTGTTCTTGTTTGTCCAGTGTCTTAAGGATAATCAGCAGGTTGTTTATTTGAGATTTCTCTGATTTGTTTAATTAGAAATAGATTTTTTTCATACAATATATTCTGATTATGGTTTCCCCATTCCCCAACTCTTCCTAGATTCTCCCACCCCACCCCCACCCAAATCCACTCTCTCTCTCTCTCTCTCTCTCTCTCTCTCTCTCTCTCTCTCTCTCTCTCTGTCTCTCTCTCTCTCTCTCTCTCACACACACACACACACACACACCAACAGGAATCTAAAAAAATGAAATAAGATGAAATAAAATAAAAACAAACCAGAATAGGATGAAGCAAACAAACTACCAGAAGAAAACAAACCAAAGAAAAGGCACAAGGAATGCATACAGATGCAGACACACGTTCAACACACAGAAATCCCATATGAAAACACAGCACCACAAACCATAATGTATATGCAAAGACTTGTAAGGAAAAGGAAAAACAATGCCCAGACAAAGCATTATGAGAAAAAGAACCTCCAAAACCAGTGTTGAGTTTGTTTTGTGTGGGCCATCTATTGCTGGGCATGGAGCCTGCCCTTAAGTGTGGGTTTGTATACCCATGAGACTGTTGGTGAAAACTAAATTTCCCTTTGCAAGTGTTTGACACTTGGAGATAGCTTCTGGGATAGGGATAGGAGCTCCTGTCCACCTCTCCTCTCAGCACTGGACCCCACTTAGCTTCTACCTGTGCATGTCCTGTGTATGCTGTCACAGTCTGTTAGCTCATATGTGTGTCAGTCTTGTGTGTCTAGAAGACATTGTTTCCTTGGAGTCATCCAGTGCCTCTGGCTCTTACAATCTTTCTTGATCCTTTTCTGCATAGATCACTGAATCTATAGGGGAGGGGGTTGGTAAAACAACCCATTAAACTGGAACACTGGGTGTTCCAAGGTTTCTCACTCTCTCTGCACATTGTCCCTTATGTGTTGCTGTTTTTGTTCCCATGTACTGCAAGAGGAAGCTTCTCTGATAACAGCTGAGTAAGACACTGATCTATGGTTATAGCAGAATGTCATTAGGAGTTATTTTATTGTTATATTCCTTTAGCAGAACAAAAATATTTAGATTTTCCCTAGGTTCCTGGCCTATATAGTCTCGGGTTCTTGGCTACCTGAGCAGTGTTGGGTATGGAGTGGACCTTAAATCCAGTTATCCAATTAGATATTGGTTGGTTAGTCCCACGAAGTGCCATCATTTCACCAGCATATCTTGCAGGCAGGTCACCATTATAGATCAAAGGTTTGTAGCTTGGTTGGTGTTTACACTTCTCCTCTGGTAGCACACAAAATAGCTTTGAGTAACATGAACATTAGTCAGTAGAACTGAAGATTCTCTGTAGGCACCAAGTTGATTTCCCCATGTTCACTGAGTTGTGTAGGTATTGTCTTCAGCAATAGGGTCTTACCATCAGTTTGCAGAGAGCAACCAACAGCCTTGGCAATAAACTGGGTTGTTTGGGAGTGTCCATGGGGCTCCTTTGGTCAACAATTTAATTTGATGTAACTCATTCTCAGAACTGGAGGCTTTCATTTGGTGATGAGAGATGTCCAGTTGGGACTCTGCCTTCCCGGTTATTTGGTGATTCCATTTAGATCACCTTCATATATGTATATATTTTAGGAAACCTCTACAGTATTAGCCTTTCATATGACTTCTTAAATGTCCCTGAGTTTTACTTATCCCTCCCTGTATTGCCTCCAGTATTCCCCCTTTTTCTCCCTCTCCCCATTTGATCACCCCATTCCAGTACGCCCATCCACCCATACACAACTATCTATTCTATTTCTCCTTCCTAGGGTGGTTCAACACTCCCCCCCAGTCCCTTACTTTATACCTAACCTCTGTGGTTATAGGGATTGTAGCCTGATTATCAAAGATTTAATAGCTAGCACCACATATAAGCAAATACATCCATATTTGTCTTTAGAGTCTGGGTTACTTCACTCAGGATTATTTTTTTCTTTTTTTTTCAGGTCTTAAACCTGGGGTAATTACAGCCCATCCCAGGAGCAGACCCTGCACTAGAGGAGTGGGGCAGGACAGGTAATTTTTTTTTTGGATTTTTTTTTCTAACTCCATCCATTTAAATCTGTATTTAGTTATTTAATTTTTAACACTTTTAATATGAATAATATTACATCATGTAAATGTACCTAATTTTTTTTATCTATTCATCCACTGACGGACATCTAGGCTGTTTCAAATTTCTGGCTATTATGAATAGAGCAGCAATGAATATGGTTCAGTAAGTGTCTCTGTTGTAACATAAAGGCACTTAATGCTGTAAACTTCCTTCTTAGAACTGCTTTCATTGTATCATATAGATTTAGATATGTTGTGTTTTCATTATCACTTAATTCTAGGAACTCTTTTATTTCTTTGATTTCTGCAATGATGCATTCATCATAAGTGATGTATTTAATCTTCATAGTTTTGTATATTTTCTGTAGTTTCTCTTGCTGTTGATGTCTAGCTTTATCCCAATGTGGTCAAATAAAATACAGGATGTTGTTTCAATTTTCCTACATTTGTTGAGGCATGCTTTGTGCACTAATATGTTCTCTATTTTAG
Organism: Peromyscus eremicus; assembly: GCF_949786415.1. Taxonomy (NCBI): domain Eukaryota; kingdom Metazoa; phylum Chordata; class Mammalia; order Rodentia; family Cricetidae; genus Peromyscus; species Peromyscus eremicus. The sequence goes on along the minus strand of NC_081439.1, from coordinate 14,722,174 downwards.
AGAAGATCCTATTTGGTACCAAGAAGAATGTGTATTCTTTGGTATTTGGGAGAAATGTTCTGTAGATACCTCTTAGATCCTTTTGACCTTTTGATGCTATTTAGTTCCAGTATTTATTCTTTTTTGTACAATTGATCTGTCCTATAGTAAGAGTGGTATATTGAAGTAACCCACTATTTCTACATTGGAGTTGCTCTGTGATTTTAAATATATTAGTGATTGCTTTATAAAATTGGATGAAGATATTTTGTACATATAGATTTAGAAGCATAATTTTCTCTTGATAGATTTATCTCTTGGCCAGTTTGAAGTCAATTCTTCTGATAAGAATTAGTTTGGTGCTGGGCGGCGGTGGTGGTGCACACCTTTAATCCTAGCACTCGGGAGGCAGAGGCAGGCGGATCTCTGTGAGTTTGAGGCCAGCCTGGGCTACAGAGTGAGTTCCAGGAAAGGTGCAAAGCTACACAGAGAAACCCTGTCTCAAAAAACAAACAAACAAACAAAAAAGAATTAGTTTGAAATCTATTTTGTCAAATACTAGAATATCTGTGCCTGCATGTTTCCTGGTTCCATTTGTTTAGAGTACTCTTTCCATCCTTTTATCCTACAACAGTGCTTATCTTTGGGAGTAATGTATGTTTCATGGAGGCAGAAGAAGGGATTCTATTTTCTAATCCAATCTGCTGGCCTGTGTCTTTTCACAAGTGAATTGAAACCACTGATAGAATGTTGCACAAATCCTAAATGGTCTTAAAATAAAACCCAGAGCCAGATATCGGGGTAAAAGCTGAAAGATCAGAGAAGCAGAGCAAGTCACAGCCACCACCTCTTACCTCACCAACTCCTCAGCCTGGAAGAGCACTGAGCTCCTGTCTACTCCTGCCTTATATTCCTTTCTCTGACGAGCCACATCACTTCCTGTTTCAACCTGTTTAGTGCTGGGATTAAAGGTGTGTGATCTCAAGTGCTGGAATTAAAGGTGTGTGCCATGACTGCCTGGCTCTGTTTCTCTTTTAGACTGAATTAATTCATGTAGCCCAGTGTGGCCTTGAACTCATAAAGATCCACAAGGATCTCTGCCTCTGCCTCCCGAGTGCTAGGATTAAAGGTGTATGCCACCACTGCCTCTATGTTTTCTCTAGTGACTTGTTCTGTCCTCTGATCTTTAGGCAAATTTTATTGTTCAAAATATCACCACAATAGAATTGTTATTGAAACGGAATGATTACTCTTGTTATTTTGTTGATTTTGTAGTGTTTGAGACTTTCTTAATCTTTGTTTAATAAGGTTTATAGCATCATTTATTTTTTCCTATTGTAGTACTTTGAGTCCGTTTACCTTTCTCTTCATACTGAATGAAATATTCCTTCCAGTGCCCTCTATAGGGCTGCCTCAGTGGTCAGGAATTCTTTTAGCCTGCTTTTATCTTAGAAAGCTTTTCTTTTGCTGACAATTATGACAGATAGTTTTGCTGGGTATGTTAGACTGAGTTAGCAATTGTGATCTTTTGTGTTTCAAAGACATCATTACTATCCCTTTTTGCTTTCATGGTTTGAAATGAAAAGTCGGCAGTTGTTCTGATGTCTTTCTATGTGATCTGGCCCTTTCCCAGCTTTCAAGATGCCTCCTTTGTTCCGTACAGTTAGTACTTTAACTATATGTTGAGAGGAGTTTGTTTTCTTGTCTTGTCTGTTTGGTGTTCTGTGTGGCTCTTATATCTGAATGGGTCTCTTTCTATAGGTTTGGGGAAATTTTTTCCATGATTTTATTAAAAATATTTCTTATACCATTTGCATGAAATTCTCCTTCTTCTCTCAAGTCTGTAATATATACACTTCACCTTTCATGGAGTACCAGGTTTCTTAGATGTTCCATCCATACATTAAAAATGATTATTGACCTTTGAATGAATGGTCTGATGCCTTTATTTTGTCTGATATTCTATCTTCCACATGATCCATCCTACTGATGAAGCTTTTCTCTGAACTGTTTTGTTTGGCCTGTTGTGCTGTTCACTTCCATCATCACTTCAGTTGGGGTTTTCTTCAGTATTTGTTGCTCTTTATTAAATTCTATTTTCATATCATTCAGGCATATCTCTTGAAAAATAGTATAATTTTTTAAATAGTTTTTAACTATATTTATAATTGTTCTTTTGAAGTTTGCATCTGAAATTTCATCTAAATTATTGTGATCAAGGCTCACTAGTATGGGGTTGGTAATTTTTGGAGGAGACAAGCTGTCATGTTTTTTTCCTTTTACTTGTGCCTCTGTACTGGGATCTGCCCATCTAGGGTGTATTTGTTACGTTTCTGTTGCTGTGATATAACATGATGACCAAAGCAACTTATAGAAGGAAGAGTTTATTTGGGCTTACAGTTCCAGAGGGATGACAGTCCATCATGGCAAGGAGGCCTGGCAGCAGGCAGCAGGTATCATGGCAGGAACAGGAAGCTGAGGGCTCACATCTTGAACTGAAAGAATGAAGCAGAAAAAGAAAACCGGAAGAAGGCCCAGGCCTTAAGCCCTCGAAGCCCATCCCCAGTGACAGAATTCCTCCAGCAAGGGCACACCTCCTAAACTTCCCTAAACAATGCCACCAAAAGGGCCACGTGTTCAAATGCTGGAGATTACAGGGGACAGCTCATTGAAAGCACCCCATGAGGATGGACTGATGGTTAAGATTTGTTGTTTTTGTTCTTTAACTGAGGTTGCCTCTCTTCTTTCAGTGATGTGCAGGAGAGACCAAGTTGTAATACACTTGTGGAGATGATTTTATCTGTTAGACCAAGGTTCTAGCACCAGGCTCTATCTCCAATCTGTTCCTAGAATTAAGTACAATCAGCAGCAGTGCTAATATTCAGTAGTTAATTCACTCTAATAACATAGCTGCAGATTACTACAAAATAGACACTTGTTGGTTACCAATTAGTTTAGGGAGAAAGGGGACCCCGTGAATGCAAAGGAAAAGGAAAGAGAAGGAGGTAAGCAATCATGATAGGACTGTCACAGGATGAGTATGAGGTTGCTAGATGGAAAGTACAGTAGAGGGATGCATTCGGGAATGGGGGTAATTGAAGCAAAAGAATAGATAGGGTGAATATGTGGGAGATGTAGCTAGTGGGAGACTAAATAGACGCGGTAAAGATATGTACCCCCAAATTGCAAACCGAGTAAGCCCCTGAGCTTTGGGTGATGTAACAGCAATAAGAGGAATGAGTACAGGAAAACAGAAGTGAAGAAAAAATAAAAAAGAAACAAGAAAAGAAAATAGAAGATGAGAGCTAAAAGAGTAAAAGGCATGAACAGTAGGGGACAGTGTTGGCCTGCTACAATGCCCTCCTAGACTATATAGATAAATACATACTGCGGAAGGAAGAAAGCTGGCGGCGGAATAAAATAAGGAAATCATAGGCAGCAAAAGAAGAGCCGTAGTGGGGAGGAAGAACCAAATGGAAATATAAGAAAATGAGATCACTGACATGAATATTGATTTCCTCTCCTGGACGGATGAACTGCTTCGTCTCCCAGGTCATGGTCCAGGCCCTGGTCCATGTTCCTTTTAAATAGTCCTGTTCTTGCCAGGTGAGCTACCAGCTCCCCTTGGATGTGGAGTGTTCTTGACTATGCTCTCTGAGCTGTGGGAAGCTAAGTCAAATTCTACCTGGCTGTTAGTGCTGCCCACCCAGAGGGGCAGGAGACGCTGGTGGCAGGGCTGTGCCCAAAGCTAACAGAGCTTGTGCTTAGTTCCTGCAGATTCACCATGCTGAGTTGGACCACTGCTGGGGGGTCTGAGGGCAGTTTCAGAACATGCCTTCTAAGGAATCCCGACTAGCACCGAATTTGTAGACGTCAGTTTTCCAGGGGAAAAGCACCTGGATGGAAGCTGCCCTTGCTTTGGCTCTAGTTCGAGCAGCAATTCCAGGCTGATGGAGAAAACTGTTTGTGGGTTTGCCTGTAGAAGACTGTTGGTGTGTTGATCTGATTGACACGGATTAGACAAAGGGTGCAGATGGAGGAAAATGTAATATGCCTGTTCTCATTAATTCCTAATTGGAATCACTTATTCAGTGGAGGTGGCAGATGGCATGAAAGTAAAATATGCCTGTTTTCATTAATTCCTAATTGGACGCACTTACTCATTCTGAATTGGTTTGTAGTCTGCCATTATATCAAAAGGATTGTCAGAAAAAAATAGGTAGCTGTGGGGACCCGCAAAGTGAAAAGGAGGAGAGGAAGAGAAAATTCTCGAGGCTATGTCAATTGGAGTTCTCAAGGTAATGTTGGAGTGAGAGTAAATCTGGAGTGACTGAAGGCAACACAGAAATTTAGGGAATAAGAAATTCCTCAATGAACTGATCAGGTGTTGTTAGGGGAAGTAGCGAGCAAGAAAGGAGAAGAGGGAAGAGAGCCAGTGCATCACAGGCTGGCTGTCACAGCTTACAGAAGGCAGTGATCATAAAATCATGAACAGCCATGATGGCCCTGGGACACTTGGGAGAAAAGCCCTGGAACATCTGGCCTTCAGCATGTGACAGGAGCCTGAGAGAAGATTCAACCTGTAAGTTCACAGCAAGGACACTTACAAGTTTCTCAGGTGTTAACACTGTCTTGCACTGTACAGTGTGCAAAATGCTCAGTGTGTGTGTGTGTCTGTGTCTGTGTGTGTGTGTGTGTGTGTGTGTGTGTGTGTGTGTGTGTGTGTGTGTCTGTGAGTGAGTGTGTATGTGTGGGTTTTCGGGGTCAAGGTAATGTTGGAATTTCCCTTTGAGGTAAGGTGGTGACTGCAGGTATGGACATACAGTAGCCTGCTCCCCATTCTCCTTGCTACCTGGCTGAGAACATGTGGGAGAACTCTCCAGCTTTAGAGCTGACCACATTTACCACAAGGAAAGACCAATGAACCAGTTTTACAGAAGTGCCAGCTAGCTCAGGGCTGGATGTGATTTATGATCATCTAAAACCTGCCTGAGTCTGTGACGGCTCTCTTGGGCACAAAGATCCAAATGCCTAATGTGGTTATCGCTGTGTACAGGCCAAGAAGCTTCATGAAGACCCTAAGCAGGAGAGTCCCTACATGGGGAGAAAGAACAGGAGTCAGCCTCCAGCTGTACTGTACCACAGATTGCTGCTGGAATCCCAAAAGCTTGAGCAGGAGGCTCTGCTCAGCTTGAATGTGGAAACCAAGGCTTGGGTGGCCTGCTTAGCCCAGGGGTGGAAGCTTCAAGGGGCTAGGCTCATCTCCCTGCAGGTTCAGTCCTCCCACCACACCGTGGAAGCCCTGCAAAGTGACCCTCCCTTCGGTGGAGCAAAAGGTGAGGGAGGGCGAGATTTCCAGTGGCTGTGAGATGAGTGACAGGACTCGGGGAGAGGCAGGAAAGGGGGCTCACGGAAGAGGGCGAGCCAAAGAGCATGCTCACTGTACCATCGACACAAATTCTTTCAGCCTTGAATTCTGTGGAGATGAGACAGCAAACTCTGATGCCTTGCTTCAGTAAACCTGAAGGCCAAAGTGGTCCCACCCCTGCAGCGTTTCCAAGAAATCAGTGGGAAAGCTGCGGTTTCCATTTGCAAGATTGAAGGAGAGGGAGTGAACACCTGGGTCCTGGAACACTCCAGTGGGTTAGGGAACAAGGTCTTGTTAAGGGAAGAGAAGGGAGCAGGAGGGAGAGACTGAAAGGGACAGCGATGGGGGATTGCCAAGGCTAGCAAGAGCACCGAGCTGGCGTCAACTGAGTACCTACATGATGCCAGGCACTTCTTGGGCTGTTTCCATGCATTGTCTCTAATACATGGGCCAGCCGCTATTTTGAGGTAGGGGTCTCCAGGCCAGGTTGACAACAGCAGAAGCTAACATCACTGCCACAGGCCTCTGGGGTCCTCACGTCTGCAAAAAATGTGAGCCTGGATAGGAGGAGGCACTGTGTGGCTTGTGCAGTGTGACCTGACATGCCTGATAGGAGGACCACTCATGACCCAATGTCTTCAGCGTGGAGCAATTGCTGGCAGGGGAAGGGAAGCACAGGAGGCAGGCAGGAAAGCCAGGCCAGAGATGAGCACTGAGGACTTCCTGGACACACCCCTGTATGGTGGGAACAGCAAAGGCCCTCCACATTTCAAGGAACCTCTACAGATATCCTGAGGAACTGGATGTTACATGGCAGGGAGGAGCGAGCCTGATTCTGGCTGTTCCCTCCACTACCCCACTTCCTCTCCTCTGGGAAGTTACTGACCTGTGGTCAGTAAGGCCAGGGATAGGGAGGGCTGCAGGGCAGAACGGGGGAAACAGTTCGAGAGGTCATCAGAAACTGAAGACAGCCCATGTGGGATCCAGATGTCCCTTGGTACTATGTGAACTGAGTAAGTACTGGCAAAGGTAACTCTGGAATTTGTTGAATGCTGTCCTTGTTAGGTTTCTTAATGATATGATGAAAACCATGACCTGGGAAGAAAACCAGTTTATTGGCTCACACTTCCACATAGGAGTCCTCACTGCAGAATGTCAGGAGAGGGACACATACAGGGCCCCAAACTGATGATGATGCAGAGGCCATGGAAGGGTTCTGCTCACTGCCTCGATCTCCACGTCTTGCTCAGCTGTTTTCTTACAGAACCAGATCAGGGGTGGGATCACCCACAACGGACTGGGCCCTCACACATCAATTGCTAATTAAGGAAACGGCCTACAGGCTTACCTTCATTCTCATCTTATGGACGCATTTTTCCCAAATAAAGTTCCCTCTTCTCAGATGACAGTAGCTTGCATCAAGTTGACACACAAGTAGCCAGCACAAAGGGTCTGTGCTGCAGATATGCAGGTGGCCACAGCTTTGCTGGAACTAAGCTGGGGGTAGCAGTCGAATGTACATGGAGAAGGTCAGTAGACAAGTAAGAATCCTGAGCATGACAGCATCAAGGAGAAATGACAGTTGCTTAGGAGCTGGAGAAGGGCACACAAGGGATGAAGGAGCAAAACCAAGAGTCCTCTCTGAGCCATAAGAAGGAAACTCTGTCAAGAGGACCACAGTGACCACACTACTTAGAACGACAAAGGCAGCTGAAAGGGGGCGGAAAAGCAGCCATTGCCTCCAGCAATAGAGAAGTCTCTGGCAACATTAGTAAGATCGACTTCATCGCAGGATTGGATGACAAGCCTGATCTGGAGAGGGTTAAGAGACAACGGAGGCAGAGGACCAATGAGTATATGAGCATGTTCAGTGCAGTGTGGCTGTGGGGGGGGGGGTCGAAGGTGGGCACAAGGTAGGAGACGGGTGCACCAGATGGCTGACATCGGGGTAAAGAAGCCTGTGGAGAACACGGTGTGGAGGGAAGGAAGTGGTTGGCACAGGGGTGGCAGAGCTGAACTGATAGTTCAGAAGGGCAGAAGGGCACATTTCGAACACCCATCAAGGGTTGCCCATTAGCAGGATCTGGACACGTTAGAGGTCTGTCAGGCACTCTGGACCCAATTAACTCGGTTGCCTGTGGTCAGCCTGCAACCTGTGTGTTGTACCAGGGTCTGTTGAGCATCTATAACTGCCAGGCACACTTTAGGTACCCAAGTGCTGTCTCCTGCCTCAAAGCGCCCAAATATGGGTGATATCCAAATGCCCATTTCTCAAGTGAGAGAGCTGCTCACAAGGGGAGGGTGTGGACTGGCAAGAGACAGAGAAAACAGAGGGGAGAGGGGACCGAAGGCCTGAGTCCACACACTGTCTGTCCAGATTTTTGTAAGCCTAGTCTGGGACCTTCAGCAAAATCAAAAGGCAGCACTGACGACCGTCAGCCTCTTGCAGTAGGACGGACACCCCAGTTGATGAAGCCCATCGTGGTCAGTGATGCCACAGAAGCCACAGCCTCTAGGCCTGGCACCCGCCCCACTTTCCTAGAGGGCACTGCAATTTCAGCGTGCTGGCACTGTTGTGTGCCTGAGGCTGAGGAGCCCAGGCTCTCAGTGACCTTATTCCTTGCATCAGTCCCTACCTCTGACAGCTTGCCACTCACACAGACAGCCCAGAACAACTCACAGAACTGTCCTCACATGGACATTTGACCCCCAAGGCCCTTTACCTGCTCCAGCTGGCCCACACAGCATGAGTTTTCTCCTTAGGGATTGTCATGCGTGCAGAGTCATTACTGTGGAGCTGAAGGCCTTTCATTTTGTCACCTGCCCACTCCAAACCAAACTGTGTCAAAGAGTGATCCCACCTGACCGGACCCAGGAAATAATCTCCATAGGAGAAGCAGAGCTCCAGGTGTACGGACAGTCAGGCATTAATGACAAGTTGGGCAGCTGTGTTCCTGGAATGCAGGCCCATCCCTGGACAGATCAACAGCCAGTGTCCTCCTGTGAGCTGCAGAGCTTAGGCTAGAACATACTTGAGACAGAAGGGAAGGGCCTATCATCATCAGACCCCCAGGTTTGGAAATGAGAGGGAGGTGTGTGTGTGTGTGTGTGTGTGTGTGTGTGTGTGTGTGTGTGTGTGTGGTGTGTTTCCAGATCACCTTTTCCACAGCACACAAACCACCTTCCCTGTGACTAGCCAATGTCCTGTATGGAAATGAGAGTGAAGCTCTATGTGGAACCCCTCTTCAGAGCACTTGGACATTTAGTGACTTTTCGGTCTGGCTTCCCCTTAACTGTCATGATTGAACATGTCTCTCACTATTATCAGAGAAGGGCTCTTCTAAGATTCTACGGGACCTGTCCTAGCCCCTGGCCAAGCGTTTCCTGGGCTAGCAGGAGCTGTCATGGACCTGTGTGATGCTGGGCACTGGAGAGAAGCTGCCACGGCTGGTGTGGGTGCTTCAGAATTCCTGATGGTGTCAGTTGACAGAAAGGATGCATGTTGAGAGAGCATTGCTAGCCCCTGGACCAGGGTTTCTACTCCACAGAGAGCTTGGGGACATTCTGGAAATGAACTAACACTTGCATCTTTAGTTTACATGTCCCAAATCATGTCCCAAATCATGAGCAATGCCTCCTTAGTTGCGAACATGTTGGGAATAACACACCATGGGCCTTGAAGAACTCTTAGAGCAGCGAACCTCAACCCTTGGGTCACAAACACTTAGAGGTCTTATGGCAGACATCCTGCCAATCAGGAATTGACATCACGACTCATAACAGTAGCAGAATTACAGTCATGAAGCAGCAAGGACTATAGTGTTATGGATGGGGTCACCACACCATGAGGGACTGCATGAAGGGCGGGAGTATTGGGAAGCTTCAGAACCCTCTTCTCACACTGAGGCTTCGCACTCTGGGGTGAAGTAAAACTTACTCTTTTCTTCACATCAGTCCCCGGCAGATCAGTACTTCTGCTGAACCAATCAGAGGAAGAGTGGACTATTAGAACAAAGAGACCTGCTTAAGACATCTAAACCCGGGTCCCTGTTTGATTTTGTCCTCAGAAAGACTCTGGCTGGGTGACACAGGCCTTCCTAAATGTGCATTGTCCCTCAGACCTGGGTAGACACTGGGCAAGGCAGCGAGATTCCACAGGAGGCACTGGCCTCTGCCCTGGGCTCCACTAGCCTTTCATCTAGATCAAGGAAGGCCTGGCTGGATGTGCCTTTGTAGCCCACAGTTGTAGAAAAGTTCCTGACCACGGTACAAAGGGTCTACACGCCCTGAAAACCGTGGAGGCATAAAATACTGCTCTATTCCCACAAACGCAGGTTGCCTAGGCTAACATTTGTGCTGGCGGCCTCAGGATTTAGACAGGAAGGTGATAGCAATGCTAATTAAAATAGCAGCCACACAAACACACGCACAGTCCTGCTGTGGGAGCTCACATCCTTTTAAAGCCTCCTCCCCATATTCTGTCCAAGAGTGGAAGCCCTTCCCTGGCGGCAGCTCATGCTATTAGCATTGCTGACCTGTCTGATAGAGATTCCTACATTTGTGCTTGGGAGGGTCCCAAAGAGTGACACATGCCACTAAGCAGGCTCTTGTGTGTGCTAACTATCCACCAAGTCATCAGAGAGATCCTTGAGAGAGCCTTGCAAAAGCCTCTAACACAGACCATGAGACTCATGGTGTTGGCCCCTTCTTTATGAGGGTCAAGACCCAGACGCTGTTCCTGCCTTTATCCCAGGGACCCAGTGGCGACAGTACCATTCCTCACAGTGTACTGACTGGGAACTTGTGAATCAGCTCTGCTGAATCCTCATAGTGGCCCCGTCAGGAAGGCTGATCCCACAGGGCCTCATTGCATATTCTCTATCTCTGTCACAGCTTTCCCACGGTTCAAGGGAAGTCACAGTTGTTACTTGACATATTGCAGCCACAGTAGCATGACTTCAGATAATCTACAGGATAAAAATTAGAAAGAGACACTCTAGAGGAGTGTCTAACATCAGCAGATGGCTATGAGGCTCAGAAACCTGGCCATGTCACTTGCTGCAGTTGAAACAGATACACATGAAGGTTAGTTCCCCCCTCCCACACACACAGCACACAGGCACACAAAACCATCACACAACCCCTACACACACAGACACAGACACACACACACACACACACACACACACACACACACACACACACACCACACCACACCAAACGTGACACACACACAGACCACACAGGGATCCCACATGCTTGTTTTCTCATATGGACCCATATGAATGGGGTTCCGGAGATATAGCTGCTTGGGTGGATGGATGGCAGACATCACAGCTGACACACCTGTCCTTACCTCGGGCAGTCCAGCATTGATTTCTGCACCTGAGCTTTCAAAACAATGAATTCCCTCCACAGATACTGAAGGGAGAAAGTATTACTTGCCTCTAGGGACTGTACCGCAGGCCAAAGATAAAGCAAACGATCACACCCCCAGCAGAGTCAGACTCATCTGCACAGTTCTCGCCTGGAGCCAGTCTGCACATTGCCATCTGCTGGTACTGTCCCCACCCCACAGACCGGGACTCAGGTCATCCTTATTTGCCCATCATCAGGCTGAGGTACGATGGAGGTGGCACACAGTCCAGCCGGTCAGGGATCCCCTTTTCTCCACACTTGTTTCCCTTCCTGCTCTGGGGCAGCATCTGCTTTATCACACTCATTCCCTGCATTTGGGCTGCAGCCCATGTCCTTGTTATCCATTACCTGTGCTTGGCCTCTCACTGTGGGCCCCGAGGCACTGACAGAAACCAGGGAGCCAGCTGCATGTGGAGGACTTGCTTCACTTTGGTACCTGCCATGGCTGCTCTTGGCGTCCTGGCCTGTACCCCGTCTCCATATTCCCGTTGGCCTAGGTCCTCTCTCATCTTGGCTTTCCTGTCTCTCTTGGTTCCACAGGAGGAGATGGATCCACAGATCTTTGGCTGACAGTGCTCAGAGGCATGTACTGGGCCCCGAGTGAGAGAAGAACACTCCACACCACCTAACACTCATACCCCACTTTGTCTTCCAGGCCATCCTGGAACACTTGAACTGCTCCTCGAAAATGGATGCCCATGTCCCTTAGCCACAGACAGCCACTTCACATATTTTGGGGTACTCTGAAGTTCAGAATCATCAGAGCCCAATTTCTTATTAATGTGTGTGTGTGTGTGTGTGTGTGTGTGTGTGTGTGTGTGTGTCCGTCCCAGTGTGGTGGTTGTTTAGTATCTCAGGCTCTATATCACATACATTCAGGTATGCTGAGCACATTGGACATCAAGTTTTCAGTGACCATGCCTACTCACCAAACAAACATACCACGTGTTCTAGTGTGCCCTCAAACAAATCTGCAAATTCACAGGTACTTTTGAGGAACACATTGCAAGCATCATATGCAGTCTCTGCTGCAGTAAGACAGGAAGGATCACAGAGCCGTATGAAGCCCACCAAGGGATGTTAATGACTTATTTGCACCTCCAGCTACTACCCTCCAGGTAAGTCACTGAGGAAATCACACTACAGGGTTAGTCATATGACACACAGGTGCACACGGAATCACACAGACACTTGAGGAGAAGTTACCAGTGAATAACAAATGATTGATCTTTGGAGAAAGAGGGAAAATTAAAGATGGGATCTAAGCCTGGGCTGTGGCCCTTAGCTTTGCCTGGAAAATACAGTGAAGAGGCACAAGATCTCAATGGTGTGGTCTGGATCTTACAAGACACAGAGCCGTGGCGCTCTGCTGTGGTCATGTTTCTGTATCTGTGTCTGTCTGTCTTCCTGCCTCTGCTCTTTTACTTATCTCTACTCCCTCCCCTCCTTGTCTCCTTTCTCCCTCTTTTCCTTTCCTCTCACCTCCACCATACTGCTTCTCTGAGAGGGAGGAAATGTGTGAGGGACAGTATACTTCCTCTTCCTGAGTAGCAGGTACTCTGAGATGGTGGCACATATACCACCTTAGACAGGACACCAAAGACCCCACTTCCTGGTGCCCAAACTGCGCAGCTCACGTGGTCAGAAAATGGTCACTGGCTCACAGATCATTCTCTGCGCTCTCCTGGCTGTTCAACCTCCTTGCATGACCACCGAGACACTGCCCTGCATGACGAAGGTAGACACTGTTGTTGTGGAAATCAGGCTTCAGAATTCCCACCACAGAACAAGGCAGAGTGTGCAGTGAGTCTCTAGAGTATCCTGTACCTGCCATGGCAAGGAAGAGGAGAGTGACATGTGAGGTAGCAGGTCTTTACCTGGGCTAGAGTGTAGTTGACGGGACACGGTGGACCCCCATCCATTCTTGCCTGCTAGAGATCATGTCCATCACCATGTACTGTGGGTGTGCAAGTATGTGAGCTCTGCTCCAATGGAGACCTGTGAACAGTGAGAGTAAGCTGCTTTGTTCACAGAGTGTGGTACTCAGGAAGAGGCAGACTGGCCATGTATTGGGCCTGATGACACTAGGGCAGGCCTTGCTAGACTTTTTCGACCCCAGAGCATGTTTCATCAGAGGAAGTTTTTCAGGACCCCAGACAAGCAGATATATGAATCAGGTACACAAATCAGACATTTACAGATAATAAATCATAACGATGGCATATTATGATAGTGGCTGTCAGGGAAGGCACATTTAGGGCCTGAGAGCCCAAAAGGTGCTTCCAGGAAGTGTCCACAGTTAGTGGCAAAACCTCCCCAGAGCTCTTGCATTCAGCAGGCATTGCAGGCCTTGTACAAGCTGTACTCTACAGGCCTGCTCCAGCTTTGGCACATAAACGCCCTCAGAAGACAGCAGCAGCTCCCACCCTGCACATGGACATCCAACTTGACCAGTTTGATTCAGACCAACTATTCTCAGCCTCTCTTCCCGACCTGGGTCAGGCCTGATGGCCCCCCCACCAACTAAGCAGCATGCGGACCATCTAGTGGAAAGGTATACCTCAGGAGGTCTGGCTGATGGAACCCACTGGGAAAGGGTTCACACTGAGGGATTGCTAGTGTGCCCCACTCCGGGAAACAGCCCGAGTAGGAAGTCTTCCCACAGCCTACAGGACAGTGTGCAGGACGAGCTTAGAGTGTCTCCAACACTTCTTCAGGTTGCCCTCTATGCCCTCCCACTTCCTGAAAGATGGATCAATGCTAATGCCGACTATGCAGGACTGTTAGCAGTTTTCCAAAGCAACAAATTTAAGTTGACCAACTTCTTAAAGACGTCGGTCCTGTCCTAACAAGCATTAGGAAAGGAATTGTATTTCATGGGATTTTCTTGTCTTCTGGGCTCCCAGGGAATCTAGACAGGACATAGTCCTTGCCTTTGCTCCCCTTTGCATACATCCTGTCTTTGGTTCACCTGCTTACCTCGGTAGCTAAGCATGTCCATTACTCAAGGGAAGCTGAAGGCACAGACGGAAATCACCGTCTTGCATTTCGTTTCATGGGGAATAGCAGAGTCTACCCAGATCAGTCCTGAGAGGACAGTCATCCATCTGGGGCTGGCAGCGGGGGCTATAGGCACCTTCAGGAGCTCTTGTGTCCTGAGAGACAGTTTACTTCCCAAGTAATAACAGTGACTTCCTGAACCACCTTGTGACAAGCAGAATGGAGGTGACGGTCGTGCAGATAATAGCTGAGTAAGACTTCTTCCTTACATACATAAAATTTGGGTTTCTTTCTTTTTCAATAATTACTTAGTCTATGAATTGATAGAAATAGGAGCTAACTTAATGGTTCAACTTCTGTGAGTATTTCCTAATAAGCACATTTCCTGTCATGAATTAGAGCAGACAAACAGAAGCACCAGGAGACTACAGACATGCCCACACTCATGAATAGAGACAGATTTTAAACAAAAGCACAGGCCTTTAAGCTCTAGCCTGGATGGATTACTTCCCTCTTTAAGTTAGACTGCTTCAAAACAACACAGGGTATTTCCATAGATCTGGAGTGCCCCCATAACTTGATGGTAAGTTTCTGTTGCTGAAAACTCCACACATTTTGTTTGCAGGATACAGAGAACTCAAACTTGATGAAAAGGAATCTCTGCAGGCTAATAAATACCCCACAGCAGACCAGGAGGCAGAGTGCAGGTTGTTTGGGAGGCTGGGGGTGAGAATAAGAGGACATCAGTATCTATCCTGCACTGCACCCGGCATCCAACCACAGTGACCTGCCAAGGCAGAGGGTGTATGTAACACTGGTAACATTGTTTATGGGGGTAACCAACCACACTCTTGGTTGTATTGAAAGCCTGCTCCACAGGAGGAAATTCATGCCTGGGACTGTATGTAAACTAGCTTCAGAACCATGGCCAAGGAAATCATAGGCCTCAAGGGAGAACCTATTGATGTTGCTTTAAAAAGCATTCTGTTATCTCCCTGTCCACTAAAAACGCATCTGTTTATCCCTCTGTTTGTGCTGCTCTCGACACTGTGGCAATGGTACTGCTTGATGGAGAGACACAACACTCTTCCAAGTGTTGAGAATGAGAGACTCTGAGTCCTCAGACACAGAGAGAGAGGACACCTACATAAACCCTGCACCACACCCCACCTGACCAAACACCCAAGGGCCAGGAAACATCCCAGAAGATGTGCCAGAAAGGCTATCAGAGCCAGAGAACAGGGAGGGGGTGCTTTGAAAGGTTGTCCTCTGGACATGACATGGCCTTTGCCCACCTACATGAAACCAGGGCTAGATGAAACCAGTTAAGAATTCCAGCACATCGGGGGAGGGACTCCATCCCTAGACCAGCAGCTATTGGCAACTGAGTGCTGGTGTGGATAAGGCGAGTCAGTTTTCTTTGGAATGTGGCCTTTGGAAGTTTGTCAGGGCCCCAGTGGATGACCCCAAGGCTCTGAGCATATGGACAGCATGAGCTACACTCATGGAGAAAAATGAATGAATGATTAAATAAGAAAATGAGCATTAAGTCAATGAAGACTCCTGAAGTTGTGGTGGGGATGGGATGACATTGGTTTCTTTACCACAATAGTTTCTCTTGGTTCTGTTTGTTTGTTTGGTTGTTTTTCAAGACAGTGTTTTTCTGTGCAGTCATGGTGCCTGTCCTGGATCTCTCTGTGTAGACCAGGCTGGCCTTGAACTCACAGAGATCTGTTTGGCTCTGACTCCCGAGTGCTGGAATTAAAGGCCTGTGCCACCACTGCCCGGCTGCTCTTGGCTCTTAAGCATTGTTACAGCATACTGCCCTGTCTGTTCTCAGATCCTCTCAAATGACGAACTCGTGTCAGCCAGCGTTTACATGAACTCTGAAACTACTAGAGTGTTAAGGACATTACAACTTCAACAAAAGTCGGCACATGGAAAGGGATTGAAGCCCATAGCTCACCACTACTGTATTTACAATTGCACAGATATGAAGGCACAAAATCTGCACATTGGCTCTTGCATTTCAAGTATATACTCCAGTGGGAATGAGAGGGGATCAGTTACATGGGTAAAGGATTTTCAGTCCCTTCCACTTTAGCCACTAAATTTGAAGTAACTGTGTTAAATCTACAGTCTGTTTACATCGTTTTCTCCCTATGTAGAAATCAGGAGCCTGAAGGAAGGGAGTCACTTTCATCAGAGGAATTTCTGGGTCCCTTTCAGGCTGAGTGCTAGCCTTCTGGTCCTGAGGATGTGTCTGTGCAACTTGGGTGGTGCTTCCTTACTGGACTGCTACTTTTCTGAACATGTGGCTAAATGAATAGTGTTCAGCATTATTGAGGTGATCTGCAATGTGAGTGTCCAGTATGAAATTCACTATTGCAGCAGGCTTTAATATTCTTCCTCAGAAGCTGTCTGTGGGCTGAATGGTACTCCACCCTCAAATTTAGTGTTTCAAAGTTCCAAACTTTCCTAGCTGTCATTAGTCATGATTAGGCCATACTGCATTGGGGCAGACCTCAATACCAACTCAACTGACTTCTTCATGGAAAGCATGGAGGGCACGCAGTGACAGAGCCAGGGAAGCAGAGGAATGCACTGGGAAAGCACAAACTGCTTTCAGGTAGAAGCACCTCCCAGGGCAGGAGCAGCAGGGATGGCTGCTGGAACACAGGACGCTGTCTCTCTAGGGGTATTGGAGGACTCACCTTCCAGCCAACGCCTTCCTATTACACTACCCACGCCTAGAACAGCGGCAGAACACTGTCTAGTGTTTTCCTGAACTAACTCCACTGGTGAGCATTTATTAGAACCCTTGGGAGAAATGAGCACTCACCATTGAAAGAGTATTTGGAAACATGACTCAAGCTCTTGTGTACTTAGTAGATCACACATTGTATGTCTCAGACACTGGACTCTTACAGAATTGCCATCAAGAAGTGCACACACTCATACACACAAACACACACACACACACACACACACACACACACACACACACACTCCTTGAATGGATGTTATATCAAATAATAATATGTAGAATTTCTACAATTTCTGTCCAATCAGCCCATGGCCTTCTTGTGGCCTCCCTGTGTGTCTGTCCAAACCACTTGTAGACTGAACTACTCCAAATTCCCTGTCAATTCTTCAGGGTAAATGAACTGTGCTCACCAAAACTCTGAGATGGCCCCTGAACCCTGGCGTGAGAATACTGGCTAACTAGGACAAAACTTTTTGGTTGAGGTGGTGGTAATGGTTGTGTGGACCCGACAATGGGAGAGATTGTTTCAAGAAGCCCGAGTTGGCCTTAAAGTCACTATGCAGCTCAAATTCTGATCTTCCTGCCTCTGCTTCCCCAGAGCTGGGATTATAGAGGTGTGACCCCATGCCAAGTTTACAACGTGCTTGTCAAGATCCCTAGCAATGGACATTCTGGTCTCCTCTGATACAGTCTTAACCTCTCCTACCAGAGGACATGGGAGTGGTTTGGGGATTGGGGGTGCAGGTATGAGTCCATATGGCATCTCTCAGCTAGACTGCAGTAAACTATCATCTCCCTGCATTAACTGAGGCCTCCATATTGGGGGGTTACAGCCCCCCCACTGCAACTTTCCTACACATCCACTTACAACATTTTCATGAACACATGGGTGAGGTCACTCACTTAAACAGAATTCTCCCTGTGTGTCTCTGTCTCTGGCCTGTATCCCTGCCTCCACCTCCCCCAAACACACCTCCATTCTCAGTCTCTCTTCTCTCATCCTTCAGCCCTCCTTCCGTCCCTAACTTACTTTTCCTCAGGTCTTCCAACCTCATGTGAATCCTGCTACAACTTCCTATGGGAGGAAAGAATTTTGCCTTACTCTTTCACTGTTGGAGACTGAATTCTGCTTCACAAAGGCCTCTCCCCGCCTCTTCCCCAGCATGCCCCATCTCCTAAAGGCAGCACACATACTGTCCAACCCTAGTGCTATTGGCAGACCAAAGATCCATGCAGAAGAAGGGTAAATTGTGTTTCTCATATAACTATAGTGTCCCCATCATCCAGCTGCTTACGGACGTTGCCCAACCCTGGCAGACACATCTGTGGGGACCATGATCGTCACTGATCCATTTCTCACTAAACAGAGGCAGAGACAGTGAGCTCCCAAGGCCAGGTGGGCACCTGGCATCCACTGGTCAAGTTTTCCTGTGATCCCCCAGAAAACCTAAGTGCTGTAGGGCGTGAGGCAATATGTAGTAGATCTGTGGAATTTTAAAGTGATGTTTGAGCTGTCTGTTTGTCCCTAGAATTGAGGTAAAAGTCCTCCTGCATCCCATCATCGCCACACCCCATTGGGAATATTTAACCTTAGGTCAGGGACAAGCAAAGTTTCCTAATGATCCTGCTGGGGGTTATCACAGTCTGGTCCACTGAAGGGTCAGAAGGAAGCAACCAAGAGCAGTTAGAACTGGTTTGTGTTTTCCAGAGAAATGTCCTGAGACAGAGATGTATGCACTGGGGGAGGTCGAACCACGGCACACGGCAATAAAAGGCACGTGGTCCTTCTGAGGCCCTTTGTGTCTATTTGCTCACCTACTGAAAACAGGCTGACTAAGGCAAAAACGTGGGTAAAGACACTTCAGAAAGGAGAACAGTGCTCTTCCAGAAGCATCCAGGGTCAACCACCTGGCTCATGAGACAGCGAATCCTTATCTCCTCCCATCCCCCACCTGTCCTTCTAAACCAGGACCCTGTGAGATAGCCTTCCTCCCTAGAAACAGCTTGTCTTTCCCCCAACAAAGGAACGAAGTTCGTTGTGAGTCTGACAGGCATAGCACCCAAAAGAATAGGCATAGACTTTCCCATCCCCTGAAAACCTTCCCTGGGATAACTGGGACCTAGAGAGAGGAGTGGACTGTGGGTGATGTTGAGGAACTCCTGCTCATTTTCTTGACTATGCTATGGTTCGGAGGGTATGTTTAAAAATGTCCTTATCTGTTTATTCCTGGAGGAAAGGATTTGGCTCCTCAGCAGGGCCCAGGAGGCGGGGATGATGATGGAGGAAAGATGAAACAAGAATTGAAAAAAGTTAATGATTGTTGAAGCTGATGACTCTTGAGCCTAATGGGTACATGGAGTGCACTGATTACATTGTAGCACACTTTCTGCTTTCATGGGTTTGAAAATTTCCATAATAGATTATCAAAAAATTTTGAAACACTCAAATACTCAGACTAGTGAGGGGCCGGCAGTGGCTGGGGGCCAGAAATCAGGACAGGAGAATAGCAAACCTGCCCTGTCGTGG
Source organism: Peromyscus eremicus (assembly GCF_949786415.1). Taxonomy (NCBI): domain Eukaryota; kingdom Metazoa; phylum Chordata; class Mammalia; order Rodentia; family Cricetidae; genus Peromyscus; species Peromyscus eremicus. The sequence continues at coordinate 14,703,115 of NC_081439.1, read as the reverse complement.
GAACAACAGCAAATGGAACACAAACATATCCTCAGGACAGGTCTCTAGGCCTCCTTCCAATCACAGATGCCAGCACACAGAGGAAGCCACCCTCCACAACTGAGAAGCCACACACAGGGAAGGAAGGGAATGTCTTCCTAAGCTTTGATTGAGACCTTATTTACATGGGCTCCACTGATTGTCATTGCCTTTGAAGGACAAACAAGCTATATATATTTATATATCATAATGTACGTCTCAGGGTAAGGCAATTGGCTGTGGTGTACTTTAACACACACACACACACACACACACACACACACACACACACACAAACACACACACACGCACACGCTCAGGCATACACACACTCTCACAGGAACCCGCAGTAAGAAAAAGCCAGGTGGCAGAATTTTTTTTCTGAGTTTACCAGAGAAGCCATCAAGACAGACATAGGTTTTACAGGGTCACAAGGCAGGTACCCTTTTCCAAAATAGTCAGGACCCTTTTCAGGGCAACAGCAACTTAGTAAAGGATCCTTGCACCAGGAAGGTCCTTCTGGCTAACAGCTGCTCTGTCCCTGAAGATCCACTTCCTTCCCAGAGGTGGGGGTGACAATCTTTCCAGAGTGCAGCATCAAATACCATAGCTAGGGGTGAGACGAGGTACTTAGCACCTGAGTCAAATTCCCAAAGTCTGTGTATGTGGGAGGCACACAGAAGTGCTTGGGAAGATGGTGCTATGTGTGTGGGTACATGTCTGTGTGTGGATGCATGTGTAAAGTCCAATTTGAAGAAGTGGGGATCAAAAACCTCCCTCTGTGGGAAATGAAGAGTTGGAAGCACATTCACTCCACATCATCTGCCTTGTAATACAATCTACATATGACAGGAATCAGAGAGTTTGAACTTCTTTGTTGCTCTTTAGTGGATGTCAGTATGCACATTTCTGCATTCAGAAAAATCACACTCTAACCCTAAGTCCACACCCATGAATATTATACATACCCACATACGTGCCTGTGAAGAATGAAAGCAACACGCACCCCCTTTTAAACCTTGAACATATGTTATAAGTGGCCAAGACGACCCCAGAAGTGTTGGTTGTGTGTGAGAGTTTTCCCCTTTACGTTCCTCAGCTGTAAAAGCAGGCATAGGAGTGAATCCCACCCAGCTTCAGAAACACTGAAAACAGCCCAGCTTGCTTAAGCACACATGCACAAGTATTTGCAACAGGCCCCTGAACTCCACAGCATCCTGCCTACACAGGCCGCATGGATTCTAACAGCAGAGGAGAAGGCCTCAAGTCTCCAGTCACTAGAACCCTGTGAGGTGGGTGGTGGACACAGCAGGTCAGGAGCATGTGGTACAGGGTTGAGACCTGACACACAGGACACTTGCTCCTTCTACCATCCAGCTCATGCACAGTGCCTCAGTCCATAATTCGTGCACACACCAAAAAAAGAGGGGGTGGCAGAAACGTACATGGACAGGCAATACAATCAATTCTAATTGAGGAAGCCTGAGAGGTAGAGAGGACCCACACTGATTTCCATGACCACTTCCTCCTACTCCAATGGACCACATCACAGATGAAAATGGCAAAACCTTTGTGTCAGGTGTGGTACAGAGGGCATGAGGGTCAATAACCACCATGAGACACCATAGTCCCGCTGAAAACAGAGGCCTCTGGGCTATCATAGACTGGTCACACTGAACCAAAACACCACGTTGTTCCTTTCCTACAACTGCTCTGTGGAAACAAGCAAAGTTTGCCTTCCTGAATCAGAAGATCAAAGAGAGAAAATGCGGTCCCAGGCCATGATTGGAATCTTTAAGGTACTGGGTCGCCCGGCAGCTCTAGTGGTGTTCCCCAGAACACACTGCACCTGCACTACACAGCAAGTCAACTGACTCACACCAACGTTGTTCCCTCAGCTTAGGACATTCATCTTGGAAGGCAACAGTCTCCATTCCTCTGAAGACTTTCATGAACCCAGAAACACAGGAAGCAAAGGAATGCTGGGCATGAGCCTGTACCCTCTGCCCAGCCCAACACTTGGAGAGAAAGAGAGAGGCAGGAGGACTGTGAGTTCAATACAGCTTAGGACACACAGAATGCCATCTGCCTCAAAGAAAGAACTGAGAGAAAGGATCCTCGATTCTTTGTCTCTAAGCAAGTGTGACTTTTCTCCTCCATATGCACACTGAAAAGACAGGGCCAATGTAAACGTGCCTGTTTCCACTCATTCTGCAACTCCCCATTACAGAGCATTGAAAGATCTGATCCAGTAAACAGGATGCCCACCTTGTGCTCTTTGTACTATTGGAAAGGAATTTTGTGCTCCTCACTGTGATTCTGAGACCCACGCACTGAAAGAACATTGCCATCTCTTGTTTTCTTCACACCATGTAGGCCTCAGGTTAGTACTGGGACATGGGAATAAGTGGTAGCAGCCATTGTTGCCGTCCATAGACAAGATCTTGAAATGTCAGCCTACCCGTGCAGTGATGTTTTGAATGTGGGACAAGGGGGATGTCTGTCCTGTTTGCACGTGCTGTAGGTCAGAGCACACAGGACGATGACAGTCAATGACACATTTCTCAGCTATTTCTCCTAAAACAGTTTAGGATCTCTGAAGAGGCCCCACAGAGGTTGGACTGTACCTTACTTATCCCACGTTATGTGTACAATGGCAAGAAACCCTCATGTGGCAAAAAATAACTCATGTCTTCAAATGAGATGGCTTCAGACTTCCAGGAGGAAAAATCACCTCCCCAAAGCAGCCATGTGAAACAAGATAGTCTCCACTCCTCTAGCAAGAGCATAAATTCTGTGCACCCCAATTTTTGGTTTACAAGTTGAAATTACCCAGAAGCTTAAAAAAAAAAAAAAAAAAAACCTTTCCCTTAGAAAGGCTGACTTCACGTATCAAGATGTACAATGTTCTGTATGCAGTTTCAAATGGCATGGACATTTTGTCCATGGGCAGCAGATAATAAGGATTCATTGATACAAAGTCTTCATTGACTGACACAGCAAACCTCCACCACAGAAAGTCGTGGCATTTCTGGAGACCTGGCTGCCAATGTCCACACATCTAAACAATGTTGCCTTTTGAGGTAAAATTGTCCCCACACACATCACCTTTAATGGAGAGGACATTTAGTTTGATGAGATCACACTAAATTGATTCAAGGAATCAGTCTAAAGTGGCCTAGATAAGAGCATTGTGCAAGCAATAGTAAATGTTGAGTCTTCACTGTTTCCTCTCTCTCTCTCTCTCTCTCTCTCTCTCTCTCTCTCTCTCTCTCTCTCTCTCACACACACACACACACACACACACACACACACACACACTGGGGTGCAAGGGGGAGTTGGGATACGTCCCAAAGGCAGCCTACTTTTCAGATGAAGACATTTTGTAATTTCTATTATTCCACAAGTATGATCTCCTGGAATTTCAGTTTGAGCATTTAAATTGTTGACAACCATCAAGTTTTATTTGTTTGAGCCATATATATAACAGAATGTGACTGTCACTTTTCACAATGCGCAGTTTTTGTATGGAACATTCACATCACTTGAATACAGAGAACAATTCATTTTAGGAAGTGGGCTTCTTGTGTCTCTTTGGGCTCCCTCTCCATCCTACTGAACCATCTTCTGTTTTGTTTGTTTTTGTTCACTCTGGATTTTTAGCCTCTTCTTGGACCTATTCTGGGATCTACCCCTCAGGCCTTAGGTAACTCCCACATCAACGAGGAGGAATTAATGGCCAGGAAGGGACATGGCTGGTGTTCCATCCCTCCCAACCTAGCAAGCCACAGACTTTCAGCGGAAAGTCTTTCTTTGAGTAGACGTCTGGGGATGTTTGGTTGGCACAGACACGTAATCTTGGGAAGAGGTTGTGTAAATATTTCCCCCGCAGCCCTGGCTGCAATGTCCAAGGTGGTTTGATATGTTGTCCCCTCCCCCCGCCCCGTCTTCTGAGAGAGCCCCTCTCTCCTGACTTACGTGTTATGAGAAGGTTCACTAGCCCCTCTCCTGACTTACGTGTTATGAGAAGGTTCACTAGAGGATAAATCATTGCACCTAGGTAGAAAGGAGAGGAAATCATAGAGGGATGTCAGAATCTTGGAAAAGCCTGAGTCTGTGCTATGGGTCCCCAAAGGTGTGGACTCAGTTGATGGTGCTGTTCCCATAGACCTAGTTAGGGCAGGCAGAGGCTACAATCCCCACTCTGGGATGCTGGCCTGAGGGCATTGAGATCACTGTAGGAGAACAGACCCAGGTTGGCAGACTGAACAGCGTTAGGTTTCAGTAAGGAAGGTCTTTTACAGATTCTGAGACAATGTAGCAAATAGCTAGACAGACATTTTCCTGGTTCCAATGTTTCCTTTATCAGCATACATCTAAGATACTTGTTGCACCACTGTATGTGGACATACAATGGAGATAACTTGATAAAATAATTCTGGGATCAGCTCTGCAGGGAAGCTCTCTGGATCTGAGCAGGCAGAGCACCCTGTTCAGGGGGGTCTTTACACGTCCACCCATAGCAGTGTTTTTTTAACTGTGCTGACGCCAGGCAATGTGCTATCTACTGGTTTGAACCTGAGCACAGAATACTAGGGTTACAAACGGTAAGGATGACAGGAAGAACGTATACGCTGCCACTCTGTGTAAACACGTCTTTGACCGATGAACTAAGGCTCAATGTGTTTATGGTTTTTCCCTGTAGAAGCAGCAAGTTGCTGGGCTGAGGTCTATTTCAGCCTGAATCATGTGCTTGTTTTTTTTTTTTTTTTTTCCTCTCCCCCACTCTCTCGATAATAACCTCTCCACTTTACTCTTGAGATCTGAATCTTACAGGTTCCGGAAGGAATACTGTAGAATTTGCCATCTTGGTAAATCCCTAACCTCACCTTGGTTAGTTTGTTGTTATTTTTTCTAGTTTCTTTTTTTTTCTTTTTCTTTTTTTTTTTTTTTTTTTTTTTTTTTTTTCCTGTAGAGATTGCCATAGCCAGGTGAAGCCTGAGCCTGCTCAAGAGCTTTCTCTAAAATCTGTGGCTGTTGTTACCTCTGGTAGAATCCCTTTCAGGAAAGGTTTTTTCTGCCTAGGGGGACAGCGGTGCCATTCATCACTGCTGGAGGCCTGAATCCGGGGCTGGGGGCCCATACGTGGAGATGGGAGGGGCCAGGGGGCGGCCCCCTTGTGACCAGCCCTGAGGAGAGGTCAGAGAGAAGACTGGCAGAGGAGCGCCTGGACAGCAGCAGCAGCTGACTTTCTAGATCAAGCGCCTTGGGGCCCCAGGTAACAACCCAGACCTTTTTACAAATCCGCGGGCCGGGCCGGGGAAGCTGCCGAGGTTGGGGGAGGGAGCAGGCACTTTGGGGGTCGCGCACTGTGGATGGGGGTGGTCATGCGTGAAGGGAGTCTGAATTCTAGGGGAAACCCTAGGAAATGAGAGGACAGGAGCAAGAAATGGGGTGTGAGGGCACAGGCACGAAAGAGCAAGAGAGGGCGCTAGAGCGTGGCATACAGCAAGTGCGCTTTAGGAGTAGAGGCTGAAGCATAGGTAAGAAAGGAGCCTGGGGACACTTTCTTCTACTGAGTCAGTTTTTCCAAAGATAACCTCCTTTCAGCCATATTTAACATACATCGTTGACTTAAGGGTTTTAAAGATGCAGGGAAAGAACATAGAGAAAGGTGCACCAAAGCGAGGCTGCACAGAGCGCCGAAAAAGACAGGGGTTTGTGCCTTTTATAAAGAGTTGCCATCCTTTTCACCCTAAAGCTCAGGCCAGTCCCCCTTCCCCCTCCCCCGTACCCGCAGTTCTGGCGGCCTTTGGAGCAGGTAGCCGCGGGCTCGGCACGCCACGCGAGCCCCGGTGCAGGGGCGGAGCCCCGGTGCAGGGGGAGGGGCTGAGGCTAACGGCGCCGTGGCCATGACGCCGGGCTGGCCGTCCACACGAGTTCCTGTCTCCCTCCACCCACAGTCACAGCTCATTTCCAGACGCGTTTCTTCCCAGGCTTGGGAGTGAGCCGATGGCCCACGTTCGAGAAGCGTCCCGGTCCTCCCGCTCCTTCGCCAGTTGGAGTTCGGGAGGCGGTCGAGGAGCCTGTTTGGAGCAGGCGGCTGAGAAAGGAGCAGAAATGGAGCAGACGATGCGGGGTACACAGGGAGCCCGGGAGATGAAGCCGGAGCAGTGGCCGGAGCCCAAGCCCACGTCGGAGAACTTAACAAGGAGGGGCAGTGGCAGCGAGGAGAAGGTGCTCCCTTCCAGCCCGGCTGCTTGTCACACCAGCTCCAGCTCGGTTTGCCCGCGCCGCAAGCCCCGCCCTCGGCCCCAGCCCAGGTCCCGCTCCAGGGGAGGGCGTGGGCTCAAGGCCCCACCCCCGCCTCCCGCCAAACCTCCGCCTCCCCCGCCGGCGCCGCCACCTTCACCCCCGCCCCTGCTGCGGTCGGTGGCCCGGCGCAAACCCAGGCGTAGATCCAGGCCTGCACCCAGACCCCAAATACGAAAAAGCTGCTCTAGTGACCAAGGCTACTCTGGGGATCCAGATGTCGCAGAGAACAGGTTACTGGAGGTTGGGTCTGATAAGGGGCCCACGGGCTGTTCCCATGTAGAAAGCTTTAAAGTAGCCAAAAACTGGCGGAAGAACCTGCGGATGATCTATCAGCGTTTCATTTGGAGTGGGACACCGGAAACTAGGAAACGTAAGGCCAAAACATGCATCTGTTATGTGTGTAATACCCATAAGAACAGACTTCACTTGTGTCTGTCCTGTGTATATTTCGGATGCTTTACTGAGAAACATATTCATAGACATGCAGAGACAAAACAACACAATTTAGCGGTTGACCTCTATCATGGGGTTATATATTGCTTTATGTGTAAGGATTATGTATATGACAAAGATATAGAACAGATTGCCAAAGAAACAAAAGAGAAAATTCTGGGACTATTGCCTTCCACTGCAATAGATGGTTCTTATCAGCAGTGTATGACATTGGAGGTTGAAGAAAATCAATCAACCTATGAGGCAAAAGAACAGGAGACCACACTGGTAAAACCCAAGAAAAAGAGGAGGAAGAAGACAGTGTATTATACTGTAGGCCCCAGAGGGTTAATCAATCTTGGAAACACTTGCTTTATGAATTGTATTGTCCAGGCACTTACCTACATTCCGCTACTGAAAGATTTTTTCCTTTCCGACAAACACAAATGTACTATGACAAGTCCCAGCTTGTGTTTGGTCTGTGAAATGTGCTCACTTTTTCAAGCGATGTACTCTGGGAACCAAAGTCCTCATGTTCCCTATAAATTACTGCACCTGATCTGGATTCATGCGGAACATCTAGCTGGGTACAGACAGCAAGACGCTCATGAGTTTCTTATTGCAATATTAGATATGCTGCATCGACACAGCAGAGGTGACAGCACAGAGCAGGAAAGTAACCCCAACTGCTGTAACTGCATCATAGACCAAATCTTTACAGGGGGCCTGCAGTCAGATTTGACATGTAAAGTCTGTCATGGTGTCTCCACCACTATAGACCCATGCTGGGACATCAGTCTGGACTTGCCTGGCTCTTATTATACCTCAGAGAGAGCTAGTAGCGCAGTGCGTAGGGCTGGCCACAAACCAAGAGTCCCCTCGCTTACAGATTGCCTACAGTGGTTTACAAGGCCAGAGGACCTGGGAAGCAGTGCCAAAATCAAATGCAGTCAATGCCAAAGCTACCAGGAATCTACCAAACAGCTCACAATGAAGAAGTTACCAATCGTGGCCTGCTTTCATCTCAAAAGGTTTGAACATTTAGGCAAACAGAGGCGCAAGATTAATACTTTTATCTCGTTTCCTTTGGAGCTGGATATGACACCCTTTCTGGCTTCTACTAAGGAAAGCATAATGAAAGGCCAGCCCTTAACAGACTGTGTGCCCAGTGAGAACAAGTATTCTCTGTTTGCGGTGATTAACCACCACGGAACTTTGGAAAGTGGTCACTACACCAGCTTTATACGTCAAGGAAAGGACCAGTGGTTCAGCTGTGATGACGCTGTCGTGACCAAGGCTACAATGGAAGAGTTACTCCGTAGTGAAGGGTATTTACTGTTCTATCACAGGCAGGATATTGAGAATAATCTTACCCAGACGCTTTCAAGAAAAACAGAGTAAGGATCCTGCAATGATACACACACCTACCTGGAAGGACAACAACCAGCACCTCTTAAAGAAACACAAAAATCTACCTGGAGTGGACAGTAACCGTAACACCTATATAAGTGACACTTTGGCAAAAAGGAACTGTTTTACCCTGTTCCGTGGGTCTATGGGAAGAAGACATTGAATTACCAGTGACCATTTAGCCTTAAGAATTGGGGGGAAGGGAGGAGAGGTTGAAAAGGGTCACATAAAGCAAATTAAGTGAAGTCTCAAGGTGGAGGGAGGTGTGAATAAAATCAAATTCCTATGTGCTCTTTATTTCTTCAAAGATATTGTGTTAAGTGTGGGGGATATCTTTTAGGAAAGGGGTTTTAATTGATTGTAGTTCCAGTTATGAGTGCACAAATAGTCTGAAAAAAAAAACCAAATATTTTAAGAGAAAAACTTTAAAGCTTTAAAAGAAAAACGTTAAAAATACTTTTGAAAGTTTTAAGAGAACGTTTTAAATGTCAAAATTTTAAGTTAAGTATTTTAGAAGAAATATTTTTTAAATGTTTTTTAATTTAAAATGATTCGAAATTGTTAGTATGTGAAAATAGAGTATTTAGAAATTCTTACAATTTAAGACAAAATATGAAAATTTATAAGATAGTTATTGAAACAGTTTAATTTAAAAATAGTAAAAGAAAATCTTTTAAAGACCCAATGTTTAAAGTGAAAATGCATAGATTCTAAAAATTTAAAGCATAAAATATGTGCATTGGAAAACCAAAATTTACAAAAGTATGCCTGTAATAGTAAAAAAAAAAGTCAAAATATAGAATGAAATGAAATTTTAAGTTAAAATCAGATGAAATAGTTTAAAGGAAGAAAGTTTAGAACAATTCAAGGAAACAGAAAATTGGCTTTAAAGATTCCAAAAAGAAAAGCGAAATTTAAAAATGTTGAGAATCTTATGTAAATTCAAACAAAGTTTAAGTTTAAAAAGAATATTCACAAATTGACAACTGAAAGAACATGTAAATAAGAATGTACTTGAAAGTTGAAATTTTATTTTGTACTTAAGTATATTGGAATATAGATGGATATAAAAGATATAATGAAAGAGAGAGTAATGATAAGATAAAAATGGTTTGTGAACATATGTATTTTTTTAGTTTAATGTCAATGCAGAATTAACTATATTGGAAAAAGTGGTGACATTAAGATTTTTCCCATTTAGAACTCATATACATCCTTAGCTTCTGAAAGGGGGCTTTTCATAATTTTGTGGCTTAGAGAAATTAGATCCTAACTGTGAAGTTCTGGCTTTTGGTGTTTCAGCCCCATGGTCTGACTGAGAAAGTAGCAGGGACCTCCCTGCTTTCAGTCTTTTGCCTCATGGGGAAGCAAGCTCTTTAATTTCTACAGTAGAACTATGGCTTTGTGTTTTAACAGTCCTGCTAACTCCTTATCCCTCTTCATGCCCACCCCATCCCCATTCCTGATTCCTGTGTCCCTCACTTACCTAGCCTTACCTAGATCAATATAACCCCAGCCTGCAAGGTTCCTTTCTTATACACCTGGTGACTTCATTCCTTCAAGATCATTCACTGATGACTTCTCTGGAGCCTTCCCTGGATCCCCTTGCAGGCATATATTAGATAATTGCCCCCCATCTCTCCTATTGTGCCTCCAAAGTACTTTGTCTATACCTCGATGGATAGTACTTATTCAACTGTGATTCTACTGTAGCATTGTGATTGTCTGCCTCTCTGCACCAGGTCCTGAGAGCAGAGGGACAAGCCTTATTCACTTTTGTTTTAATAAATATTTGTTGAATGCAAAAGTAAGTTTCATTATTTTCTCTGTTCACCCTGCTAGGAATATATTTTCACACATTGACTCATTCACCAAGCTCTCATTAAATGCCCAGTGCTGTAATACAATATGGTGAAGGTTGTATCTTGCCCCAGAGACGGTATGTGAAATGCTCCTTAGCTTTTGGGGAATAGCTTAACTAAGGTTATACTCACTAGGGGAATAGTCAGGAGAACCAGGACTATTAGAGGGAAAGCGCACAGCCGTGGAAGGACTGCATGGACACTGGGGACCCGCAGCTGCAGGAGAAGCTGAGCTCTCTGGTATGTATATGACAACCACCCCCTCACAGTTTCCCTCAGCTTCCCAGAGTGTCTGTAATTCCTCTATACTTAAGGCCCCAATGAGGCAGTGTACCTCACCACTCCACCGCAGTGTTGTATATCACACTGGGCAGCAGAAAAGTGATGTCTGCTGGCTGAGGTTCGTCTGTTTAGCACTTTTCTCCAGCTATTCTTTGTGGTCCAGGTGAGGGTATGAATCACTTTGCCCAGTCTCTCCCTGTGCCCATCATGCAACATAGGCTGTGTTAGTTTTCAGTTTTCCCATACCCCTCATACAGGAGCAAAGTTGTTTGGTTCCTAGTAGTTAGGAAGCAAAGTAGAAATCAGCAGGGGCCAGGAGCCCAGTATCTCCTTTAAGGGTATCCCAGTGGTATGACATCCTCCTACACCCCACCTCCTAAAGGTTTCACAACCTCCCAATGACTACAGACTAATGGCCTGTACTTTGGGGAGGGGGGACATTTAACCTCCAAACCATAGCAATCTGTTAGCAGTTATTACCTTAAGGTAATATGGCAACTAGCAAGAATCCTAATGTGGTTGCCAGCTTGCTGATACTTGGCCTGTATCTTAGCTGCTTGTGCTGTTGAAATAAAATCCCTAAACCTGAGCAAGTTTAAGAACTTTGCTCTCACAGTTCTAGAGGTTGGAAAACCCAAGAACAAGGTGTCATTAGGGTTGGTGTCTGGGTGAGCACTATGCTTTTTATTATGATGGCACCTTGGTAACTTTTTCCCAAGACGAGAACATCCTGTTCTCAATTGGTGGACAGAGCAAGGAAGCCAATGAGGACCTAGTAGGGCCCCATTCAGCCTTTTTGTAAGAGTACTAATTCACCCATGATGGCTGAGCATTTTGACTTCTTCTCCAAAGGGCCATGCTCCTTAATACTGTTGAATTGATGATTAATTTTCAATGTATGAATGTTTGAGATTCAGACTATAGCAGTCCTCAAGCTGTGTAGTGTCCATCTTAGTGTCTAGAAAGGCCATTGCCGATCACATGGTTCTAACTGCCACAGCCAACAGCAGAAGTAGAAGGCTGACTGGTTTCAAATGAGAATTCTTAATGTCTGTGAACACAGACAAAGCTCTAGTTACAGAGGCATTGGGAAGGAGCCCTAAGCCATGCCATGATCTTTTTTTTGTTGTTGTGTTTTTCTATTTTTTCAAGACAGGGTTTCTCTGTGTAGCTTTGGTGCCTGTCCTGGATCTCACTCTGTAGCCCAGGCTGGCCTCAAACTCACAGATATCCTCCTGCCTCTGCCTCCCGAGTACTGGGATCAAAGGCATGCGGCACCACCCCCCGGCTGCCATGATCTCGTGAATTGTAGTCATGTGTTCATATTAGTTTGTTTTCTCCTAGGCAGCAGTTCTCAACCTACGGGTCGTGACCTCTTTGGAGGTTGAACGACCCTTTCATAGGGGTCCCATATCAGATATCCTGTATATCAGATATTTACATTACAATTCACAGTAGTAGCAAAACTTCAGTTATGAAGTAGCAATGAAAATAACTTTATGGTTGGGGTCACCACAACATGAAGAACTGTATTAAAGGGTCACAGCATTAGGAAGGGTGAGAACCACTGCCCTAGTCTTCACCACGGTTTAGGTTTTTTGGGTTTTTGTTTTGTTTTGTTTTTAAGAACGAATGAAAGGACAGAAGCCCCATACTTTGGGACTTGGACCTTTGAACCTGTGAGGGATTTAGACCTTAGGTCTGGAACTTGCATCAGAAAGTGGAAGAGCACACATCCAAAGCTGCAGAAAGACAAGTAGAGGGAGGAGTAAAGTCACTGCTCAGTGCCCAAGAGGATTCTGGAGAAGAGGCACAGGGAGAGGGGAAGGGAGAGAGAAGGGAAAAAAAGGAAGGAAATGCCTTGCAATTGGTTGTTGAGTGTGTAGGTGGGTGGCAAAGGATTTTGTGTTGGTGGCCGGGGAGGCAGTTCCTCCTGTCTGCCCTTGAAACTACTCTCTGTATCGGGTTTTACTTCGTCAGCAGAAAATCTGAGAGCTATCAGGACATCCCCCACGGGCCTGCAAGTCGCAGTGGGGTCATCTCAATTGAAAATCACCCAGTTACTATCCATATGTACTAGTGTGAGTCACTCAGTCATTGATGAGTCTCGTGTTCACCTAACAGTAGAGCCCAGAAACATTGCAATACAGAGAGGAAACAGATTCGGTGTCCTCTGGAAGCCATTCGTAATAGCCTGGTCTAGACAACCTCCATGGATCCTACCTGCCTGAGATTGGACCCCAGTACTCTCTCCTCGTTAAATACTCGGAGCAGCCTTTGACAGCAGAGGGAAGTTGGCACAGAGCCACCCACAAAGGAGGGAGGTCACAAGAGATCTCAAAATCCCAGTCACACAGGAGTTCCTGAAGGGAGAGCGATTCAAATTACCCAATAAATTGTGAAGGAAAATGTGCTTTTTTTTTTCCTGTTCAGTGGAAGAATGTTTATTTCCTTAACCACAGCTAATAAAGCGTCTTTCTGAGTTAGCAAATGTAGAAGGAAATTATGATTCAACTATTGGCTAGTTGTGCAACCTGTAGCTTGGATCCTCATCCTTCAGGGACTAATTTACATTCTTCTGTAAAGAGATTTACTTTTTATTATTTTAAGTGTGTGTGTGTGTGTGTGTGTGTGTGTGTGTGTGTGTGCGCGCGCGCGCGCGCGCGCACGCGCGCGCATGCATTTGAGTACAGGTGCTGCACAGGCCAGAAATATCAGATCCCCCCGGAGCTGGAGTTACAGGTGGTAGTGAGCTGCCTGGCATGGGTCCTGTAGAAAAACAGTATGTCTAGACTGAGCCAACTCTCCAGCCACTGCTTTACATCTTCCATGTAAACTAAAGCAGGCATTACATGGTTTATAAATATCGTCAGAATAATAGGAATGCTAGGTGTTTGTCAATTACAGTTTTCTAGGAGGAAAGAACCTCAGTTGAAAAAATGCTAAGCCAGTAGGAGCGTTTTCACGATTCATAATTGAAATTCATAATTTCACTGTGGACAGTGCCATTCCTGGGCAGATGGTCCTGGGGTATATAAGAAAACAAACGGAGCAAGTCACGGGGTACAAGAGGGTAAACATCATTTCCCTATGGTCTCTGCTTCACTGCCTGTTTCTAGTCTATGACTTGAACTCCGGCCCTGACGTCACTCGTGGAAAGAGAGTGAGCCTTGAGTTGTCAGCAGACATAAACTCCCCCTTCCGAAGGAGTTTGTAGTATGGTATTTTATCACAGCAGCAGAAACCCTAACTAAGATACTAGGCCCTCAGCGACATTTGTCCTCCACACAGGAAAAACACACTTTACTATGCCAGGAACTGGAAATACACACGATTACCTATTCACGAAGCAGACTGGTCATGGACTTGATGAGAGGGCATCAAGAAACCCACAGGAAAATAACGTTAAGATTAATGTCGGGTAACAAGTGGAGAAAGACCAATTGTAAGCCGTGACTCAACATGTAGAAGATGTGATTGCTACATTGCTTTAAAAATCTTGGGAAGCAAATGGATGGGAAAAAAACAATCCTTAACTAGGTCTGAAATATATCATCAGAAGAAAAAAGGCATTTTCATGGATCCATGTAGGAAAACCACAGGCAGGCACATTGCACAAGATTTCCAAAATTACACAAACGGGTCTGGGGGACTGGATGGTTTAGGACTTGGGGCGATCTCTGATTCCACTGATAGCACGAAACACCTGCATATGAATGGCCTCTTGCAGGAGAAATGAGTCCTTCCAGAGCAGAGTCTTTATCTAACAATTTCATCAGAAAAAGACCTTCCTTACTGAAACCTAACGCTGTTCAGTCTGCCAACCTGGGTCTGTTCTCCTACAGTGATCTCAATGCCCTCAGGCCAGCATCCCAGAGTGGGGATTGTAGCCTCTGCCTGCCCTAACTAGGTCTATGGGAACAGCACCATCAACTGAGTCCACACCTTTGGGGACCCATAGCACAGACTCAGGCTTTTCCAAGATTCTGACATCCCTCTATGATTTCCTCTTCTTTCTACCTAGGTGCAATGATTTATCCTCTAGTGAACCTTCTCATAACACGTAAGTCAGGAGAGGGGCTCTCTCAGAAGACGGGGCGGGGGGAGGGGACAACATATCAAACCACTTTGGACATTGCAACCAGGGCTGCGGGGGAAATATTTACACAACCTCTTCCCAAGATTACGTGTCTGTGCCAACCAAACATCCCCAGACGTCTACTCAAAGAAAGACTTTCCGCTGAAAGTCTGTGGCTTGCTAGGTTGGGAGGGATGGAACACCAGCCATGTCCCTTCCTGGCCATTAATTCCTCCTCATTGATGTGGGAGTTACCTAAGGCCTGAGGGGTAGATCCCAGAATAGGTCCAAGAAGAGGCAAAATCACAAGTCAGTCTCAAAATCCGGAGTTAACAAAACATGATTCAGTAGGATGGAGAGGGAGCCCAAGGAAAGACAGGGAAGTGCCTAACACCCCTTTCCACCAGTGCAGAGAGCACAAGGTGGGCATCCTGTTTACTGGATCAGATCTTTCAATGCTCTGTAATGGGGAGTTGCAGAATGAATGGAAACAGGCACGTTTACATTGGCCCTGTCTTTTCAGTGTGCATATGGAGGAGAAAAGTCACACTTGCTTAGAGACAAAGAATCGAGGATCCTTTCTCTCAGTTCTTTCTTTGAGGCAGATGGCATTCTGTGTGTCCTAAGTTGTATTGAACTCACAGTCCTCCTGCCTCTCTCTTTCTCTCCAAGTGTTGGGCTGGGCAGAGGGTACAGGCTCATGCCCAGCATTCCTTTGCTTCCTGTGTTTCTGGGTTCATGAAAGTCTTCAGAGGAATGGAGACTGTTGCCTTCCAAGATGAATGTCCTAAGCTGGGGGAACAGCATTGGTGTGAGTCAGTTGACTTGCTGTGTAGTGCAGGTACAGTGTGTTCTGGGGAACACCACTAGAGCTGCCGGGCGACCCTGTACCTTAAAGATTCCAATCATGGCCTGGGACCGCATTTTCTCTCTTTGATCTTCTGATTCAGGAAGGCAAACTTTGCTTGTTTCCACAGAGCAGTTGTAGGAAAGGAACAACGTGGTGTTTTGGTTCAGTGTGACTAGTCTATGATAGCCCAGAGGCCTCTGTTTTCAGCGGGACTATGGTGTCTCATGGTGGTTATTGACCCTCATGCCCTCCGTACCACACCTGACACAAAGGTTTTGCCATTTTCATCTGTGACGTGGTCCATTGGAGTAGGAGGAAGTGGTCATGGAAATCAGTGTGGGTCCTCTCTACCTCTCAGGCTTCTTCAATTAGAATTGATTGTATTGCCATGTACGTTTCTGCCACCCCCTCTTTTTTTGGTGTGTGCACGAATTATGGACTGAGGCACTGTGCATGAGCTGGATGGTAGAAGGAGCAAGTGTCCTGTGTGTCAGGTCTCAACCCTGTACCACATGCTCCTGACCTGCTGTGTCCACCACCCACCTCACAGGGTTCTAGTGACTGGAGACTTGAGGCCTTCTCCTCTGCTGTTAGAATCCATGCGGCCTGTGTAGGCAGGATGCTGTGGAGTTCAGGGGCCTGTTGCAAATACTTGTGCATGTGTGCTTAAGCAAGCTGGGCTGTTTTCAGTGTTTCTGAAGCTGGGTGGGATTCACTCCTATGCCTGCTTTTACAGCTGAGGAACGTAAAGGGGAAAACTCTCACACACAACCAACACTTCTGGGGTCGTCTTGGCCACTTATAACATATGTTCAAGGTTTAAAAGGGGGTGCGTGTTGCTTTCATTCTTCACAGGCACGTATGTGGGTATGTATAATATTCATGGGTGTGGACTTAGGGTTAGAGTGTGATTTTTCTGAATGCAGAAATGTGCATACTGACATCCACTAAAGAGCAACAAAGAAGTTCAAACTCTCTGATTCCTGTCATATGTAGATTGTATTACAAGGCAGATGATGTGGAGTGAATGTGCTTCCAACTCTTCATTTCCCACAGAGGGAGGTTTTTGATCCCCACTTCTTCAAATTGGACTTTACACATGCATCCACACACAGACATGTACCCACACACATAGCACCATCTTCCCAAGCACTTCTGTGTGCCTCCCACATACACAGACTTTGGGAATTTGACTCAGGTGCTAAGTACCTCGTCTCACCCCTAGCTATGGTATTTGATGCTGCACTCTGGAAAGATTGTCACCCCCACCTCTGGGAAGGAAGTGGATCTTCAGGGACAGAGCAGCTGTTAGCCAGAAGGACCTTCCTGGTGCAAGGATCCTTTACTAAGTTGCTGTTGCCCTGAAAAGGGTCCTGACTATTTTGGAAAAGGGTACCTGCCTTGTGACCCTGTAAAACCTATGTCTGTCTTGATGGCTTCTCTGGTAAACTCAGAAAAAAAATTCTGCCACCTGGCTTTTTCTTACTGCGGGTTCCTGTGAGAGTGTGTGTATGCCTGAGCGTGTGCGTGTGTGTGTGTGTGTGTGTGTGTGTGTGTGTGTGTGTGTGTGTGTGTGTTAAAGTACACCACAGCCAATTGCCTTACCCTGAGACGTACATTATGATATATAAATATATATAGCTTGTTTGTCCTTCAAAGGCAATGACAATCAGTGGAGCCCATGTAAATAAGGTCTCAATCAAAGCTTAGGAAGACATTCCCTTCCTTCCCTGTGTGTGGCTTCTCAGTTGTGGAGGGTGGCTTCCTCTGTGTGCTGGCATCTGTGATTGGAAGGAGGCCTAGAGACCTGTCCTGAGGATATGTTTGTGTTCCATTTGCTGTTGTTCCCACGACAGGGCAGGTTTGCTATTCTCCTGTCCTGATTTCTGGCCCCCAGCCACTGCCGGCCCCTCACTAGTCTGAGTATTTGAGTGTTTCAAAATTTTTTGATAATCTATTATGGAAATTTTCAAACCCATGAAAGCAGAAAGTGTGCTACAATGTAATCAGTGCACTCCATGTACCCATTAGGCTCAAGAGTCATCAGCTTCAACAATCATTAACTTTTTTCAATTCTTGTTTCATCTTTCCTCCATCATCATCCCCGCCTCCTGGGCCCTGCTGAGGAGCCAAATCCTTTCCTCCAGGAATAAACAGATAAGGACATTTTTAAACATACCCTCCGAACCATAGCATAGTCAAGAAAATGAGCAGGAGTTCCTCAACATCACCCACAGTCCACTCCTCTCTCTAGGTCCCAGTTATCCCAGGGAAGGTTTTCAGGGGATGGGAAAGTCTATGCCTATTCTTTTGGGTGCTATGCCTGTCAGACTCACAACGAACTTCGTTCCTTTGTTGGGGGAAAGACAAGCTGTTTCTAGGGAGGAAGGCTATCTCACAGGGTCCTGGTTTAGAAGGACAGGTGGGGGATGGGAGGAGATAAGGATTCGCTGTCTCATGAGCCAGGTGGTTGACCCTGGATGCTTCTGGAAGAGCACTGTTCTCCTTTCTGAAGTGTCTTTACCCACGTTTTTGCCTTAGTCAGCCTGTTTTCAGTAGGTGAGCAAATAGACACAAAGGGCCTCAGAAGGACCACGTGCCTTTTATTGCCGTGTGCCGTGGTTCGACCTCCCCCAGTGCATACATCTCTGTCTCAGGACATTTCTCTGGAAAACACAAACCAGTTCTAACTGCTCTTGGTTGCTTCCTTCTGACCCTTCAGTGGACCAGACTGTGATAACCCCCAGCAGGATCATTAGGAAACTTTGCTTGTCCCTGACCTAAGGTTAAATATTCCCAATGGGGTGTGGCGATGATGGGATGCAGGAGGACTTTTACCTCAATTCTAGGGACAAACAGACAGCTCAAACATCACTTTAAAATTCCACAGATCTACTACATATTGCCTCACGCCCTACAGCACTTAGGTTTTCTGGGGGATCACAGGAAAACTTGACCAGTGGATGCCAGGTGCCCACCTGGCCTTGGGAGCTCACTGTCTCTGCCTCTGTTTAGTGAGAAATGGATCAGTGACGATCATGGTCCCCACAGATGTGTCTGCCAGGGTTGGGCAACGTCCGTAAGCAGCTGGATGATGGGGACACTATAGTTATATGAGAAACACAATTTACCCTTCTTCTGCATGGATCTTTGGTCTGCCAATAGCACTAGGGTTGGACAGTATGTGTGCTGCCTTTAGGAGATGGGGCATGCTGGGGAAGAGGCGGGGAGAGGCCTTTGTGAAGCAGAATTCAGTCTCCAACAGTGAAAGAGTAAGGCAAAATTCTTTCCTCCCATAGGAAGTTGTAGCAGGATTCACATGAGGTTGGAAGACCTGAGGAAAAGTAAGTTAGGGACGGAAGGAGGGCTGAAGGATGAGAGAAGAGAGACTGAGAATGGAGGTGTGTTTGGGGGAGGTGGAGGCAGGGATACAGGCCAGAGACAGAGACACACAGGGAGAATTCTGTTTAAGTGAGTGACCTCACCCATGTGTTCATGAAAATGTTGTAAGTGGATGTGTAGGAAAGTTGCAGTGGGGGGGCTGTAACCCCCCAATATGGAGGCCTCAGTTAATGCAGGGAGATGATAGTTTACTGCAGTCTAGCTGAGAGATGCCATATGGACTCATACCTGCACCCCCAATCCCCAAACCACTCCCATGTCCTCTGGTAGGAGAGGTTAAGACTGTATCAGAGGAGATCAGAATGGAGTTCTGTTGCTAGGGATCTTGACAAGCACGTTGTAAACTTGGCATGGGGTCACACCTCTATAATCCCAGCTCTGGGGAAGCAGAGGCAGGAAGATCAGAATTTGAGCTGCATAGTGACTTTAAGGCCAACTCGGGCTTCTTGAAACAATCTCTCCCATTGTCGGGTCCACACAACCATTACCACCACCTCAACCAAAAAGTTTTGTCCTAGTTAGCCAGTATTCTCACGCCAGGGTTCAGGGGCCATCTCAGAGTTTTGGTGAGCACAGCTCATTCACCCTGAAGAATTGACAGGGAATTTGGAGTAGTTCAGTCTACAAGTGGGTTGGACAGACACACAGGGAGGCCACAAGAAGGCCATGGGCTGATTGGACAGAAATTGTAGAAATTCTACATATTATTATTTGATATAACATCCATTCAAGGAGTGTGTGTGTGTGTGTGTGTGTGTGTGTGTGTGTGTGTGTGTGTGTTTGTGTGTATGTGTGTGTGCACTTCTTGATGGCAATTCTGTAAGAGTCCAGTGTCTGAGACATACAATGTGTGATCTACTAAGTACACAAGAGCTTGAGTCATGTTTCCAAATACTCTTTCAATGGTGAGTGCTCATTTCTCCCCAGGGTTCTAATAAATGCTCACCAGTGGAGTTAGTTCAGGAAAACACTAGACAGTGTTCTGCCGCTGTTCTAGGCGTGGGTAGTGTAATAGGAAGGCGTTGGCTGGAAGGTGAGTCCTCCAATACCCCTAGAGAGACAGTGTCCTGTGTTCCAGCAGCCATCCCTGCTGCTCCTGCCCTGGGAGGTGCTTCTACCTGAACGCAGTTTGTGCTTTCCCAGTGCGTTCCTCTGCTTCCCTGGCTCTGTCACTGCGTGCCCTCCATGCTTTCCATGAAGAAGTCAGTTGAGTTGGTATTGAGGTCTGCCCCAATGCAGTATGGCCTAATCATGACTAATGACAGCTAGGAAAGTTTGGAACTTTGAAACACTAAATTTGAGGGTGGAGTACAATTCAGCCCACAAACAGCTTCTGAGGAAGAATATTAAAGCCTGCTGCAATAGTGAATTTCACACTGGACACTCACATTGCAGATCACCTCAATAATGCTGAACACTATTCATTTAGCCACATGTTCAGAAAAGTAGCAGTCCAGTAAGGAAGCACCACCCAAGTTGCACAGACACATCCTCAGGACCAGAAGGCTAGCACTCAGCCTGAAAGGGACCCAGAAATTCCTCTGATGAAAGTGACTCCCTTCCTTCAGGCTCCTGATTTCTACATAGGGAGGAAACGATGTAAACAGACTGTAGATTTAACACAGTTACTTCAAATTTAGTGGCTAAAGTGGAAGGGACTGAAAATCCTTTACCCATGTAACTGATCCCCTCTCGTTCCCACTGGAGTATATACTTGAAATGCAAGAGCCAATGTGCAGATTTTGTGCCTTCATATCTGTGCAATTGTAAATACAGTAGTGGTGAGCTATGGGCTTCAATCCCTTTCCATGTGCCGACTTTTGTTGAAGTTGTAATGTCCTTAACACTCTAGTAGTTTCAGAGTTCATGTAAACGCTGGCTGACACCAGTTCGTCATTTGAGAGGATCTGAGAACAGACAGGGCAGTATGCTGTAACAATGCTTAAGAGCCAAGAGCAGCCGGGCAGTGGTGGCACAGGCCTTTAATTCCAGCACTCGGGAGTCAGAGCCAAACAGATCTCTGTGAGTTCAAGGCCAGCCTGGTCTACACAGAGAGATCCAGGACAGGCACCATGACTGCACAGAAAAACACTGTCTTGAAAAACAACCAAACAAACAAACAGAACCAAGAGAAACTATTGTGGTAAAGAAACCAATGTCATCCCATCCCCACCACAACTTCAGGAGTCTTCATTGACTTAATGCTCATTTTCTTATTTAATCATTCATTCATTATTTTCCATGAGTGCAGCTCATGCTGTCCATATGCTCAGAGCCTTGGGGTCATCCACTGGGGCCCTGACAAACTTCCAAAGGCCACATTCCAAAGAAAACTGACTCGCCTTATCCACCCTAGAACTCAGTTGCCAATAGCGGCTGGTCTAGGGATGGAGTCCCTCCCCCGATGTGCTGGAATTCTTAACTGGCTTCATCTAGCCCCGGTTTCATGTAGGTGGGCAAAGGCCATGTCATGTCCAGAGGACAACCTTTCAAAGCACCCCCTCCCTGTTCTCTGGCTCTGATAGCCTTTCTGGCACATCTTCTGGGATGTTTCCTGGCCCTTGGGTGTTTGGTCAGGTGGGGTGTGGTGCAGGGTTTATGTAGGTGTCCTCTCTCTCTGTGTCTGAGGACTCAGAGTCTCTCATTCTCAACACTTGGAAGAGTGTTGTGTCTCTTCATCAAGCAGTACCATTGCCACAGTGTCGAGAGCACCACAAATAGAGGGATAAACAGATGCGTTTTTAGTGGACAGGGAGATAACAGAATGCTTTTTAAAGCAACATCAATAGGTTCTCCCTTGAGGCCTATGATTTCCTTGGCCATGGTTCTGAAGCTAGTTTACATACAGTCCCAGGCATGAATTTCCTCCTGTGGAGCAGGCTTTCAATACAACCAAGAGTGTGGTTGGTTACCCCCATAAACAATGTTACCAGTGTTACATACACCCTCTGCCTTGGCAGGTCACTGTGGTTGGATGCCGGGTGCAGTGCAGGATAGATACTGATGTCCTCTTATTCTCACCCCCAGCCTCCCAAACAACCTGCACTCTGCCTCCTGGTCTGCTGTGGGGTATTTATTAGCCTGCAGAGATTCCTTTTCATCAAGTTTGAGTTCTCTGTATCCTGCAAACAAAATGTGTGGAGTTTTCAGCAACAGAAACTTACCATCAAGTTATGGGGGCACTCCAGATCTATGGAAATACCCTGTGTTGTTTTGAAGCAGTCTAACTTAAAGAGGGAAGTAATCCATCCAAGCTAGAGCTTAAAGGCCTGTGCTTTTGTTTAAAATCTGTCTCTATTCATGAGTGTGGGCATGTCTGTAGTCTCCTGGTGCTTCTGTTTGTCTGCTCTAATTCATGACAGGAAATGTGCTTATTAGGAAATACTCACAGAAGTTGAACCATTAAGTTAGCTCCTATTTCTATCAATTCATAGACTAAGTAATTATTGAAAGAGAAAGAAACCCAAATTTTATGTATGTAAGGAAGAAGTCTTACTCAGCTATTATCTGCACGACCGTCACCTCCATTCTGCTTGTCACAAGGTGGTTCAGGAAGTCACTGTTATTACTTGGGAAGCAAACTGTCTCTCAGGACACAAGAGCTCCTGAAGGTGCCTATAGCCCCCGCTGCCAGCCCCAGATGGATGACTGTCCTCTCAGGACTGATCTGGGTAGACTCTGCTATTCCCCATGAAACGAAATGCAAGACGGTGATTTCCGTCTGTGCCTTCAGCTTCCCTTGAGTAATGGACATGCTTAGCTACCGAGGTAAGCAGGTGAACCAAAGACAGGATGTATGCAAAGGGGAGCAAAGGCAAGGACTATGTCCTGTCTTGATTCCCTGGGAGCCCAGAAGACAAGAAAATCCCATGAAATACAATTCCTTTCCTAATGCTTGTTAGGACAGGACCGACGTCTTTAAGAAGTTGGTCGCCGGGCGGTAGTGGCGCAAGCCTTTAATACAGCACTTGGGAGGCAGAGCCAGGAGGATCTCTGTGAGTTCGAGGCCAGTCTGGGCTACCAAGTGAATTCCAGGAAAGGCGCAAAGCTACACAGAGAAACCCTGTCTCGAAAAAAAAAAAAAAAAAAATAGAAGTTCGTCAATTTAAATTTTTTGCTTTGGAAAACTGCTAACAGTCCTGCATAGTCGGCATTAGCATTGATCCATCTTTCAGGAAGTGGGAGGGCATAGAGGGCAACCTGAAGAAGTGTTGGAGACACTCTAAGCTCGTCCTGCACACTGTCCTGTAGGCTGTGGGAAGACTTCCTACTCGGGCTGTTTCCTGGTGTGGGGCGCACTAGCAATCCCTCAATGTGATCCCTTTCCCAGTGGGTTCCATCAGCCAGACCTCCTGAGGTATACCTTTCCACTAGATGGTCCACATGCTGCTTAGTTGGTGGGGGGGCCATCAGGCCTGACCCAGGTCGGGAAGAGAGGCTGAGAATAGTTGGTCTGAATCAAACTGGTCAAGTTGGATGTCCATGTGCAGGGTGGGAGCTGCTGCTGTCCTCTGAGGGCGTTTATGTGCCAAAGCTGGAGCAGGCCTGTAGAGTACAACTTGTACAAGGCCTGCAGTGCCTGCTGAATGCAAGAGCTCTGGGGAGGTTTTGCCACTAACTGTGGACACTTCCTGGAAGCACCTTTTGGGCTCTCAGGCCCTAAATGTGCCTTCCCTGACAGCCACTATCATAATATGCCATCGTTATGATTTATTATCTGTAAATGTCTGAATTGTGTACCTGATTCATATATCTGCTTGTCTGGAGTCCTGAAAAACTTCCTCTGATGAAACATGCTCTGGGGTCGAAAAAGTCTAGCAAGGCCTGCCCTAGTGTCATCAGGCCCAATAGATGGCCAGTCTGCCTCTTCCTGAGTATCACACTCTGTGAACAACGCAGCTTACTCTCACTGTTCACAGGTCTCCATTGGAGCAGAGCTCACACACTTGCACACCCACAGTACACGGTGGTGGACATGATCTTTAACAGGCAAGAATGGATGGGGGTCCACCGTGTCCCGTCAACTACACTCTAGCCCAGGTAAAGACCTGCTACCTCGCATGTCACTCTCCTCTTCCTTGCCATGGCAGGTACAGGATACTCTAGAGACTCACTGCACACTCTGCCTTGTTCTGTGGTGGGAATTCTGAAGCCTGATTTCCACAACAACAGTGTCTACCTTCGTCATGCAGGGCAGTGTCTAGCTGGTCATGCAAGGAGGTTGAACAGCAAGCAGAGCGCAGAGAATGATCTGAGAGCCAGTGACCATTTTCTGACCACGTGAGCTGCGCAGTTTGGGCACCAGGAAGTGGGGTCTTTGGTGTCCTGGTGTGCTAAGGTGGTATATGTGCCACCATCTCAGAGTACCTGCTACTCAGGAAGAGGAAGTATACTGTCCCTCACACATTTCCTCCCTCTCAGAGAAGCAGTATGGTGGAGGTGAGAGGAAAGGAAAAGAGGGAGAAAGGAGACAAGGAGGGGAGGGAGTAGAGATAAGTAAAAGAGCAGAGGCAGGAAGACAGACAGACACAGATACAGAAACATGACCACAGCAGAGCGCCACGGCTCTGTGTCTTGTAAGATCCAGACCACACCATTGAGACCTTGTGCCTCTTCACCGTATTTTCCAGGCAAAGCTAAGGGCCACAGCCCAGGCTTAGATCCCATCTTTTATTTTCCCTCTTTCTCCAAAGATCAATCATTTGTTATTCACTGGTAACTTCTCCTCAAGTGTCTGTGTGATTCCGTGTGCACATGTGTGTCATATGACTAACTGTGTAGTGTGATTTTCTCAGTGACTTACCTGGAAGGTAGTAGCTGGAGGTGCAAATAAGTCATTAACATCCCTTGGTGGGCTTCATACGGCTCTGTGATCCTTCCTGTCTTACTGCAGCAGAGACTGCATATGATGCTTGAAATGTGTTCCTCAAAAGTACCTGTCAGCCGGGCAGTGGTGGCGCACGCCTTTAATCCCAGCACTCGGGAGGCAGAGCCAGGCGGATCTCTGTGAGTTTGAGGCCAGCCTGGGCTACCAAGTGAGTTCCAGGAAAAGGCGCAAAGCTACACAGAGAAACCCTGTCTTGAAAAAAAAAAAAGTACCTGTGAATTTGCAGATTTGTTTGAGGGCACACTAGAACACGTGGTATGTTTGTGTGGTGAGTAGGTATGGTCACTGAAAACTTGATGTCCAATGTGCTCAGCATACCTGAATGTATGTGACATAGAGCATGAGATACTAAACAACCACCACACTGGGACACACACACACACACACACACACACACACACACACACACACACACATTTATAAGGAATTGGGCTCTGATGATTCTGAACTTCAGAGTACCCCAAAATATGTGAAGTGGCTGTCTGTGGCTAAGGGACATGGGCATCCATTTTCGAGGAACAGTTTAAGTGTCCCAGGATGGCCTGGAAGACGAAGTGGGGTATGAGTGTTAGGTGGTGTGGAGTGTTCTTCTCTCACTCGGGGCCCAGTACATGCCTCTGAGCACTGTCAGCCAAAGATCTGTGGATCCATCTCCTCCTGTGGAACCAAGAGAGACAGGAAGGCCAAGATGGGAGAGGACCTAGGCCAACGGGAATATGGAGACAGGGTACGGGCCAGGACGCCAAGAGCAGCCATGGCAGGTACCAAAGTGAAGCAAGTCCTCCACATGCAGCTGGCTCCCTGGTTTCTGTCAGTGCCTCGGGGCCCACAGTGAGAGGCCAAGCACAGGTAATGGATAACAAGGACATGGGCTGCAGCCCAAATGCAGGGAATGAGTGTGATAAAGCAGATGCTGCCCCAGAGCAGGAAGGGAAACAAGTGTGGAGAAAAGGGGATCCCTGACCGGCTGGACTGTGTGCCACCTCCATCGTACCTCAGCCTGATGATGGGCAAATAAGGATGACCTGAGTCCCCGTCTGTGGGGTGGGGACAGTACCAGCAGATGGCAATGTGCAGACTGGCTCCAGGCGAGAACTGTGCAGATGAGTCTGACTCTGCTGGGGGTGTGATCGTTTGCTTTATCTTTGGCCTGCGGTACAGTCCCTAGAGGCAAGTAATACTTTCTCCCTTCAGTATCTGTGGAGGGAATTCATTGTTTTGAAAGCTCAGGTGCAGAAATCAATGCTGGACTGCCCGAGGTAAGGACAGGTGTGTCAGCTGTGATGTGTGCCGTCCATCCACCCAAGCAGCTATATCTCCGGAACCCCATTCATATGGGTCCATATGAGAAAACAAGCATGTGGGATCCCTGTGTGGTCTGTGTGTGTGTCACGTTTGGTGTGGTGTGGTGTGGTGTGTGTGTGTGTCTGTGTCTGTGTGTGTGTGTGTGTGTGTGTGTGTGTAGGGGTTGTGTGATGGTTTTGTGTGCCTGTGTGCTGTGTGTGTGTGGGAGGGGGGAACTAACCTTCATGTGTATCTGTTTCAACTGCAGCAAGTGACATGGCCAGGTTTCTGAGCCTCATAGCCATCCGCTGATGTTAGACACTCCTCTAGAGTGTCTCTTTCTAATTTTTATCCTGTAGATTATCTGAAGTCATGCTACTGTGGCTGCAATATGTCAAGTAACAACTGTGACTTCCCTTGAACTGTGGGAAAGCTGTGACAGAGATAGAGAATGTGCAATGAGGCCCTGTGGGATCAGCCTTCCTGACGGGGCCACTATGAGGCTTCAGCAGAGTTGATTCACAAGTTCCCAGTCAGTACACTGTGAGGAATGGTACTGTCTCCACTGGGTCCCTGGGATAAAGGCAGGAACAGCGTCTGTGTCTTGACCCTCATAAAGAAGGGGCCAACACCATGAGTCTCATGGTCTGTGTTAGAGGCTTTTGCAAGGCTCTCTCAAGGATCTCTCTGATGACTTGGTGGATAGTTAGCACACACAAGAACCTGCTTAGTGGCATGTGTCACTCTTTGGGACCCTCCCAAGCACAAATGTAGAAATCTCTATCAGACAGTTCAGCAATGCTAATAGCATGAGCTGCCGCCAGGGAAGGGCTTCCACTCTTGGACAGAATATGGGGAGGAGGCTTTAAAAGGATGTGAGCTCCCACAGCAGGACTGTGCGTGTGTTTGTGTGGCTGCTATTTTAATTAGCATTGCTATCACCTTCCTGTCTAAATCCTGAGGCCGTTAGCACAAATGTTAGCCTAGGCAACCTGCGTTTGTGGGAATAGAGCAGTATTTTATGCCTCCACGGTTTTCAGGGCGTGTAGACCCTTTGTACCGTGGTCAGGAACTTTTCTACAACTGTGGGCTACAAAGGCACATCCAGCCAGGCCTTCCTTGATCTAGATGAAAGGCTAGTGGAGCCCAGGGCAGAGGCCAGTGCCTCCTGTGGAATCTCGCTGCCTTGCCCAGTGTCTACCCAGGTCTGAGGGACAAAGCACATTTAGGAAGGCCCGTGTCACCCAGCCAGAGTCTTTCTGAGGACAAAATCAAACAGGGACCCGGGTTTAGATGTCTTAAGCAGGTCTCTTTGTTCTAATAGTCCACTCTTCCTCTGATTGGTTCAGCAGAAGTACTGATCTGCCGGGGACTGATGTGAAGAAAAGAGTAAGTTTTACTTCACCCCAGAGTGCGAAGCCTCAGTGTGAGAAGAGGGTTCTGAAGCTTCCTAATACTCCCGCCCTTTATGCAGTCCCTCATGGTGTGGTGACCCCATCCATAACACTATAGTCCTTGCTGCTTCATGACTGTAATTCTGCTACTGTTATGAGTCGTGATGTCAATTCCTGATTGGCAGGATGTCTGCCATAAGACCTCTAAGTGTTTGTGACCCAAGGGTTGAGGTTCGCTGCTCTAAGAGTTCTTCAAGGCCCATGGTGTGTTATTCCCAACATGTTCGCAACTAAGGAGGCATTGCTCATGATTTGGGACATGATTTGGGACATGTAAACTAAAGATGCAAGTGTTAGTTCATTTCCAGAATGTCCCCAAGCTCTCTGTGGAGTAGAAACCCTGGTCCAGGGGCTAGCATGCTCTCTCAACATGCATCCTTTCTGTCAACTGACACCATCAGGAATTCTGAAGCACCCACACCAGCCGTGGCAGCTTCTCTCCAGTGCCCAGCATCACACAGGTCCATGACAGCTCCTGCTAGCCCAGGAAACGCTTGGCCAGGGGCTAGGACAGGTCCCGTAGAATCTTAGAAGAGCCCTTCTCTGATAATAGTGAGAGACATGTTCAATCATGACAGTTAAGGGGAAGCCAGACCGAAAAGTCACTAAATGTCCAAGTGCTCTGAAGAGGGGTTCCACATAGAGCTTCACTCTCATTTCCATACAGGACATTGGCTAGTCACAGGGAAGGTGGTTTGTGTGCTGTGGAAAAGGTGATCTGGAAACACACCACACACACACACACACACACACACACACACACACACACACACACACACCTCCCTCTCATTTCCAAACCTGGGGGTCTGATGATGATAGGCCCTTCCCTTCTGTCTCAAGTATGTTCTAGCCTAAGCTCTGCAGCTCACAGGAGGACACTGGCTGTTGATCTGTCCAGGGATGGGCCTGCATTCCAGGAACACAGCTGCCCAACTTGTCATTAATGCCTGACTGTCCGTACACCTGGAGCTCTGCTTCTCCTATGGAGATTATTTCCTGGGTCCGGTCAGGTGGGATCACTCTTTGACACAGTTTGGTTTGGAGTGGGCAGGTGACAAAATGAAAGGCCTTCAGCTCCACAGTAATGACTCTGCACGCATGACAATCCCTAAGGAGAAAACTCATGCTGTGTGGGCCAGCTGGAGCAGGTAAAGGGCCTTGGGGGTCAAATGTCCATGTGAGGACAGTTCTGTGAGTTGTTCTGGGCTGTCTGTGTGAGTGGCAAGCTGTCAGAGGTAGGGACTGATGCAAGGAATAAGGTCACTGAGAGCCTGGGCTCCTCAGCCTCAGGCACACAACAGTGCCAGCACGCTGAAATTGCAGTGCCCTCTAGGAAAGTGGGGCGGGTGCCAGGCCTAGAGGCTGTGGCTTCTGTGGCATCACTGACCACGATGGGCTTCATCAACTGGGGTGTCCGTCCTACTGCAAGAGGCTGACGGTCGTCAGTGCTGCCTTTTGATTTTGCTGAAGGTCCCAGACTAGGCTTACAAAAATCTGGACAGACAGTGTGTGGACTCAGTCCTTCGGTCCCCTCTCCCCTCTGTTTTCTCTGTCTCTTGCCAGTCCACACCCTCCCCTTGTGAGCAGCTCTCTCACTTGAGAAATGGGCATTTGGATATCACCCATATTTGGGCGCTTTGAGGCAGGAGACAGCACTTGGGTACCTAAAGTGTGCCTGGCAGTTATAGATGCTCAACAGACCCTGGTACAACACACAGGTTGCAGGCTGACCACAGGCAACCGAGTTAATTGGGTCCAGAGTGCCTGACAGACCTCTAACCTGTCCAGATCCTGCTAATGGGCAACCTTTGATGGATGTTCGAAATGTGCCCTTCTGCCCTTCTGAACTATCAGTTCAGCTCTGCCACCCCTGTGCCAACCACTTCCTTCCCTCCACACCGTGTTCTCCACAGGCTTCTTTACCCCGATGTCAGCCATCTGGTGCACCCGTCTCCTACCTTGTGCCCACCTCTGACCCCCCCCCCTCTACAGCCACACTGCACTGAACATGCTCATATACTCATTGGTCCTCTGCCTCCGTTGTCTCTTAACCCTCTCCAGATCAGGCTTGTCATCCAATCCTGCGATGAAGTCGATCTTACAAATATTGCCAGAGACTTCTCTATTGCTGGAGCCAGTGGCTGCTTTTCCACCCCCTTTCAGCTGCCTTTGTCGGTCTAAGTAGTGTGGTCACTGTGGTCCTCTTGACAGAGTTTCCTTCTTATGGCTCAGAGAGGACTCTTGGTTTTGCTCCTTCATCCCTTGTGTGCCCTTCTCCAGCTCCTAAGCAACTGTCATTTCTCCTTGATGCTGTCATGCTCAGGATTCTTACTTGTCTACTGACCTTCTCCATGTACATTCGACTGCTACCCCCAGCTTAGTTCCAGCAAAGCTGTGGCCACCTGCATATCTGCAGCACAGACCCTTTGTGCTGGCTACTTGTGTGTCAACTTGACGCAAGCTACTGTCATCTGAGAAGAGGGAACCTTTTTTGGAAAAAATGCCTCCATAAGATCAGAATGAAGGTAAGCCTGTAGGCCGTTTCCTTAATTAGCAATTGATGTGTGAGGGCCCAGTCCGTTGTGGGTGATGTCACCCCTGCAAAAAAACAGCTGAGCAAGACGTGGAGATCAAGGCAGTGAGCAGAACCCTTCCATGGCCTCTGCATCAGTTCCTACCTCCAGTTTGGGGCCCTGTATGTGTCCCTCTCCTGACATTCTGCAGTGAGGGACTCCTATGTGGAAGTGTGAGCCAATAAACTGGTTTTCTTCCCAGGTCATGGTTTTCATCATATCATTAAGAAACCTAACAAGGACAGCATTCAACAAATTCCAGAGTTACCTTTGCCAGTAATTACTCAGTTCACATAGTACCAAGGGACATCTGGATCCCACATGGGCTGTCTTCAGTTTCTGATGACCTCTCGAACTGTTTCCCCCGTTCTGCCCTGCAGCCCTCCCTATCCCTGGCCTTACTGACCACAGGTCAGTAACTTCCCAGAGGAGAGGAAGTGGGGTAGTGGAGGGAACAGCCAGAATCAGGCTCGCTCCTCCCTGCCATGTAACATCCAGATCCTCAGGATATCTGTAGAGGTTCCTTGAAATGTGGAGGGCCTTTGCTGTTCCCACCATACAGGAGTGTGCCCAGGAAGTCCTCAGTGCTCATCTCTGGCCTGGCTTTCCTGCCTGCCTCCTGTGCTTCCCTTCCCCTGCCAGCAATTGCTCCACGCTGAAGACATTGGGTCATGAGTGGTCCTCCTATCAGGCATGTCAGGTCACACTGCACAAGCCACACAGTGCCTCCTCCTATCCAGGCTCACATTTTTTGCAGACGTGAGGACCCCAGAGGCCTGTGGCAGTGATGTTAGCTTCTGCTGTTGTCAACCTGGCCTGGAGACCCCTACCTCAAAATAGCGGCTGGCCCATGTATTAGAGACAATGCATGGAAACAGCCCAAGAAGTGCCTGGCATCATGTAGGTACTCAGTTGACGCCAGCTCGGTGCTCTTGCTAGCCTTGGCAATCCCCCATCGCTGTCCCTTTCAGTCTCTCCCTCCTGCTCCCTTCTCTTCCCTTAACAAGACCTTGTTCCCTAACCCACTGGAGTGTTCCAGGACCCAGGTGTTCACTCCCTCTCCTTCAATCTTGCAAATGGAAACCGCAGCTTTCCCACTGATTTCTTGGAAACGCTGCAGGGGTGGGACCACTTTGGCCTTCAGGTTTACTGAAGCAAGGCATCAGAGTTTGCTGTCTCATCTCCACAGAATTCAAGGCTGAAAGAATTTGTGTCGATGGTACAGTGAGCATGCTCTTTGGCTCGCCCTCTTCCGTGAGCCCCCTTTCCTGCCTCTCCCCGAGTCCTGTCACTCATCTCACAGCCACTGGAAATCTCGCCCTCCCTCACCTTTTGCTCCACCGAAGGGAGGGTCACTTTGCAGGGCTTCCACGGTGTGGTGGGAGGACTGAACCTGCAGGGAGATGAGCCTAGCCCCTTGAAGCTTCCACCCCTGGGCTAAGCAGGCCACCCAAGCCTTGGTTTCCACATTCAAGCTGAGCAGAGCCTCCTGCTCAAGCTTTTGGGATTCCAGCAGCAATCTGTGGTACAGTACAGCTGGAGGCTGACTCCTGTTCTTTCTCCCCATGTAGGGACTCTCCTGCTTAGGGTCTTCATGAAGCTTCTTGGCCTGTACACAGCGATAACCACATTAGGCATTTGGATCTTTGTGCCCAAGAGAGCCGTCACAGACTCAGGCAGGTTTTAGATGATCATAAATCGCATCCAGCCCTGAGCTAGCTGGCACTTCTGTAAAACTGGTTCATTGGTCTTCATGGCCTGGGAGGGACAAAATGTGTCCCTCCTCCGGCATGCAGAAGTGCTGAAGAAACCTGTGCCACAGGCTCTCCTACTTCCTAGCTGCCTTTGCTGGGGTGAAGGACTGCTAAGAGGAGCCTCCGTGCAAGGAGATCAAGTGGGCCTCCCCTTCCATGGGACTGATGGCAGGGGGCTGAACCTTCACATCTCCTTGGAGGGCAGAGACCCTGTGAGTGTGCACTGGCAAGCCTTAACTGATGGCGGGGTGGCCTAGAGAAAGGAACTCTGGGAGTGTGGAGAGGGACCCAGGATCTTGGTTTCCCTGGCCACCCCTTCAGTGGCTCTGGCCTAGAAAGCCTACTGCTGACCTTCCTTGGATTCCCTGGCCGCCCACCTCTTTAGGGAGACTGACCCACATGTACCTACAGGGGCAAGTGACAAGCCTCCTGACTGTCTGTGCCGGGCTTCTTGGGCCTTCCTGCACCATAGAAGGTGCTCACCATATGTGTTGGGAGCTGCTGAAGCTTACTTCATGGGCTCTGCTTCCGGATGAAGCCTTCTTAGCCTGCACACTGCTGCCTGTGGGTCTGTGCTTTGCAGGGAATGGTCTGCCACCCTGCCCTGCACCCAGTGACTGGGCCTTGTACTCAGCTATGGGCCAGGTGAAATTGTAGTGGAGGCGGGCCTAAAGCATCTTGGTCTCTGTGGTTTGTATGGCATGCCTGGGTCAGGCACCTGTCCTTCATGTTCCCCAGAAGGAGAGTGCAGTCTGCTTTCTTAGTACTTTCCTTGTGGTAAATGTGGTCAGCTCTAAAGCTGGAGAGTTCTCCCACATGTTCTCAGCCAGGTAGCAAGGAGAATGGGGAGCAGGCTACTGTATGTCCATACCTGCAGTCACCGCCTTACCTCAAAGGGAAATCCCAACATTACCTTGACCCCGAAAACCCACACATACACACTCACTCACACACACACACACACACTGAACATTTTGAGCACTGTACAGTGCAAGAAAGTGTTAACACCTGAGAAACTTGTAAGTGTCCTTGCTGTGAACTTACAGGTTGAATCTTCTCTCAGGCTCCTCTCACATGCTGAAGGCCAGATGTTCCAGGGCTTTTCTCCCAAGTGTCCCAGGGCCATCATGGCTGTTCATGATTTTATGATCACTGCCTTCTGTAAGCTGTGACAGCCAGCCTGTGATGCACTGGCTCTCTTCCCTCTTCTCCTTTCTTGCTCGCTACTTCCCCTAACAACACCTGATCAGTTCATTGAGGAATTTCTTATTCCCTAAATTTCTGTGTTGCATTCAGTCACTCCAGATTTACTCTCACTCCAATATTACTTTTAGAACTCAGATTGACATAGCGTCAAAAATTTTCTCATCATCTCCTCCTTTTCACTTTGAAGGTCCCCACAGCTACCTATTTTTTCCCTGCTGTCCTTCTCTCAAGACAATTCCTGGTTATCTTCTATTTTAATCGTATTCTAGAAGGGGTTCCAATCTTTGCCAATGGCTTTTCTGTCAAGGTGCATTAAGATTCCAATGACACTCCCTATACCAAATAATATATTATGATGGCCCTTCCTCATCTCTTCTACATTCTCCAAGTGTTCCTTGGTTTCCCAGGCATCCTATGACACCCTCTTTTCTTGGTCTATCCCCCCAGGTGATGTCATCAGCTTGTCTACCTTCTCCTTACCTCTTAATTCTCAATCTCTACAACACTTGCTGCATTTCCTCCTTTTCCCCTCCCACACAGTGTAGAATTTTCTTGGAAAATAGGTGCTTGCTACCTGCTAAGGACTGTTCCTGGAATGTAAACTTGAACCTCACTTAACAGGTGTACAATAAATGAAGAAAACAGACTATTTACTCTGCTTTTATTTATGCTATTTGCACAGATGTGTTTCTTTACAAGACATCAGACACAAATGTAAGACAGAACGAGCCTGTCATTTTCCCTCACTCACATTGTACTGGATATTCCAAACTTTCAAAGAACAGCCCCTTTCCATGGTACAAATCTGTACATCCCACAACATGACAGAAGGCCTTCATTTAATAAGGTTTGCACAGCTGTTGTAGCAAATGTCAATGACAGGAAAAAGAACATAAACATCTTCTCAATTATAAATTTAAACATATTGTGGTTCTTAATCAACAGTGTTATAAAATGAATACAAGATTACAACATCTAAAGCAAACACTATTTCGCACTTTAACAATTAGCACTGATCACAAATACCAAATACAGTGACCTCCCCACCCTCCACATCATTTTGATTTTAGGACCCTGCCTATCTACTCCATGGAGTACTTTGGATTCTCTTTTCCACTCCTAAGAGTCTGCCTGGGATCTCTCTATGGAGTGGAATAACCCCTAGCACCCGAATTGAGTATAGCCTCAACCTCTGCATCATCATCCGAATCCCAGTCATAGTTACATGGCCAGTCTTTGGAGCATCGGTTCCGAACTCTTGCCACAAAATGCATGACTTTCAGCTTGCTGGACTCCACGTGTGCTCGAGGGCCCCAGAAGAACTCATACTCCACCGGACTGCTGCGGGGCACTGGCTTATAAAGCAGATACCCTCTGCGAACAAACTCTTCTGTAACGACCTTCTTCGGATCTCCAAAGATGCTGTGCTGCCTCCCAGGCTGCATCCCTAACTTCCCCAGGACTTTCCACACCAGGGCCTCCTTGGCGCTGTTGCCCATGATGAAGATGAGGGCTAATATGGACATGAGCAGACTTTTCTTGGTGCCCTGGAAATTGCTCCGGGTAATAGGCTTTTGCACTCGGGCAGTGCTTGAAGCTTCTTCAGGGGTAGTGGAGGCCTTCTCCGGAGTGCTTGTGTCTTCCTCAGGGCCGCTCAGGTAGTCTTCCGGTGTGCTCGGGACCACGGAAGCCGCCATCGGGGTCTTAGAGGCCTCTGAGGCCTGGATCTTGCGATTGTTGCGATTCTCCTCTGCTGCCTTTGCGTTCCGGCGGCGCCGACTCTTCCGTCCCCGAGGCATGGCTCCTGCAAGCGCTCAAAGCCTGCAGCAGTTCTGGAGAAGGCGATCTGCAGCGTCGGAGTAAAGTGATTATCTTACGCGGGGAGAGCCGCCGAACCGCAAACGCCGGCGGAGTCTTTGTAGCGAGGAACCGGTCGTTTCGGCCACAAAGCCCTTCCCCCGGCAAGCAGACTTGCGCAAGCAGTCGCCGCCCGCACTGGCCGCAGCGCCAAGCGCGCGAGAAACCGGAGCAGCGTTGGCCCCGCCTCTCCTGCCACGCACACGCCAAACACCCAAGAGGAAGTGGGACGCTCCCGCACAGGAACTTCCGCTCGCCGAAAGGAAAAGGAGCGGGCTGCATTTTGGGTCCCACAAGGGTAGATAAGACAGCTAAGGGTTGGCGGGGATTTGTCCTGTGCGCAGGAGAGAAGAATCTCGGTATTCTTTAGGCAGGTGCACACGTTATCCTATTGGCTCATAGGTTTTGGCAAACAGCAGGCCCTTCCATTCTCCCCAAAGGCGGGCTGAGAGGGGTGGGGGAGGGGCGCGGCGGAGCATAGTCTTGCAAGGGGTCAGCTGACCCCAGCCCTCCTTGGCTGTCTTGGCTTACGCAGCACATTCATTCTCCCGCCCGGGCTTCAGAAGGCGTTTCTGTGTGGCTAATTAATTCGTGGGCCCATGAGGGACCTGAATAATAGACTTAATGACCAAAGCGGTGGGTGAGGGGAGGAGATGGGAGTGCAGAGGCAGCTCGCAGTGCGCGAGAGGCGCAGAGCCTGGACGTGTTGGCCTGGGCAATTAAGCGGGGCAGTGAGAAGATCAGACCTAGATTTGCGCAGCCTCACAGAGGGCCAGAATACTTCCTGGCAGGCCACAGAGGAAGCAATTAGAATAAGAAGCAGCTGGATGAAAGTGAGCTTTAAGGCTGTTGCCATGGGGACTGAGAGACAGAAAGGCATTTGAAGGGAGACCACTGGCAGGCTTCAGACAATGGATGGGAATGGGGAGCAGAGAGATGGTACAGTGCAGTTGGATCTTAGCTTTCTAGGCCAGCGAGCCAGCACACCTGCCTTGCCCTGTTCCCCGGGTGCACACTCTGACCTCTGTCCGCTCCTTCTTTTTGCTCAGATTCCTCTGCCTGAAATGCCTCCCCTCCATTCTGCACTGTCTGAGTTCCACCTGCTTGCTCCCAGGCATCTTCCTCGCTCAAGTTGATTTTGGCCTGCCCCAAAGAGTAATGAGTCAGTCCTTACTCCCCCAGGGGAGGCCCCACAGCTAGGCATTCTGCTTTTCTTGTGTCATCTGAAGCGTGAACTTGCTCAGAGCCTGGCTCCCCACCCCCACCCCACCCCCCCTTTAAAGTGGATGTAACTCAAGTACTGACTTCAGAGGGTTGTGTGAATGCAATGAAAAGCCTTGACTGCATAGTAAGCACAGGCTTTGCCTCTAAGTGTGTTTCAAGCAGCAGCAGGTGAGAGTGGCATTTAATAAGTGCATGTTGAAGGAATACGTGATGGAAAAGATGTTTACATGTGGTTTTCTAAAGATGGGTTTTAATTTGTGTGCATGCGTAGCAGAGGGCGTGGGATCCCCTGGAACCGAGTTGTAGGTGGTCGCGATCTGCCTGATGTGGGTGCTGGCAACCTAACTTGGTTCTTCTGGAAGAGCAGCAAGTGCTCCTAACTGCTGAGCCATGGCTCCAGCCGCTCCCAGGCGCTCTTATTTCTTAAAAGGCAAATGGATACTTTGTACTTGTTTGGCTAGAAGGGATGAAACGTGTGCTTGACAGTCTGCGTTTGTAAGCCTACTGGGGAATGACCCCGTGGGGCTTGTAGACTTGGACATCTGCCAGCTTGTTGGTGGAGTTTGTGGAATCGGATATGGCTTTATCTAGTGAATGAACTCCGTGGCGGGGCAGTGTGTCACTGGCAACAGGATTGCCAGCGGAATGTCACCCAGTGAGGCCCAGACTCCTGCATCTGTGGAGAAAGGAGATGGCTGCTGGGGAGAAAGTCACTGAAATCAGAGCTGGGCACATGAATTTGGGGCCCGTTTGTGTCAGTTCCAAGCCCTTGATGAGTTTATTGACTATCCCAGTCCTCTGACTTGTTCTGTACAGAAAAACCTCATCTCTCTTGCATTGTCTGTCCAGCTTGCTGTCAGTCTATGTGGAAGTTACCACTTCATACTAGTCATTTTCCAGTTTTTTCTTTCCTTTTACTTTATTTTTGTGATAACAATATAATTACAACATTTCTCCCTTCCTTTTCCTCCCTCAAAACTGTCCCATATGTCCTTCCCTACTGTCCTTCCAATTCAGGACTCTGTTTCACAAGTTGTTATTGCACGCATATATGTATATTCATAATAGGTATATATTCCTAAATAGAAACTGTTCCTTCTCTATGTTACTTGTATGTATGTTTTCAGAGCTGACTGTTGGGCACTGGACAACCAGTTGGTGTCTCTTCCTCAGGGAATACTATTTCTTCTGTTCCCAGCTTTTTGTAGTTGCCAGTAGTTTTTTGTGTAGGGTTGAGACTTCATGGGTTTTTCCCAGTCCAGTTCGCCTTGTTCATTGGTGTCATCCTTGTTCAGCACTCGTTTAGGCTGTCATGTTGGTGAGACTTCATGGGTGTGGCTTCTGACATTAGAGACACAATCTCACAGCAAAGTCTCTGATCCTCTGGCTCTTACATTCTTTATGCCCCTATCTTTCCCTATGTTCCCTGAACCATTACAGAAGGTCCCCTTGACTTAGGATTTATTTATTATATATTTATTCATTTATTACCATATTTGTGATTCTGTATATATGCTGGAAATTTGGGTAATTTCTTTCCAATTTTGATAGTACATACGAGAATGTAATTCCACTTCCTACTTGGTAAAGCAATTTGGGGTATATTTAATGCTGCCACACCAGTGGATTGAGGAGAGGGTGCCCTTTCCCCTTGTCTTTACGTAAATGAACTATTGTTTCACTCCACAAGGACAATTCAACTCTGCACAGCACGATAGATAGAGCCAACTAACAATGTACAGCCTAGGGCCTCAACTCCCATCTAGTTTTCCTAGAGAAGTAAATGGGAACAGAGCTTAAGCTCTAGGCTTTTTCTGCTAAGCCACAAAAACTGATTCCTATAGTGCTTTCTGGTCATTTATCTAGAGGAAAGAGTCATATACATGTTTTAAAGGCATGGACTCCAAAGGGAGATATTTTTTGGCTCAGTTCCAGATTCTACCATATATGAGATTAAAATCCTTGGGATGTTGCTGAACCACTGCTATCTATGAAATCATGGAGACTATACTTGTCAGGTAATTTCCTATGGGAGGGATTAAATTAGTTATTATAAAGTAGTCCAAAATTAAATATTAGTGACAACAATAGCTCTGGACCAGAAATTTTATCTATGCAAGAGCCATAGTTATATAACGTCTATTATGTGTTAGGCATTGATCCAAACTCGTTGGAGTTTTGGGAGTGAGTTTCCAGTCTGTTAGCAAAAACAGTTTAAAAGCTTAGCATTTTCAAACAGCTTAGTGTAAAAGATCCTGGCTCTGATTAGCAGAACCATGCATGAGGCATCCAAGCATGAAGTAAGTGATATCAGATTAATTTAGTGTAATCAGGAAGGGTATATCTAAATAAATAAGTCAACATTGGGCTGAAACTTTACTGCTTAATGGGAGTTATGCAGTGGAAAAGGGAAATGTTGCATACAAATAGATGTTTGAGGAGCTGAAAGCCAAAATGAACCCACTCAGAGGTTTCAGTGATTAGAAACTATTCTGTCTATGGGCCAAATTTTAGTTCCATCATCAGTATGACATGCGGATCTTGAGGCACACATAGAGTTTTTAGTTTATAATATTATATATGCTGTATAGTCACACCATAATTTATTATACTATAACCCTACTGCTTAAACATAGTTGCTCACTTTTAAAAGCAACATTCCATAGACATTTGTGTACTTGTCTACTTACCTGTATTTCTAGTCACAGAATTAGTGATTTGGATGGCTTGGTACATGTAAATCATGATGCAAATGTCCAGGCTTATTTCCTTGAATAGTTGTGTCTTTTCTTCGTAAAGCGTCACCAGCAGTGAATGGATAGTATGTTTTTACCACATCTTCATCTTCCCTAAACATTAAGTGTATAATACATTAGCAATCTGAGGGGTAAACTAGCACATCTTCTCCCTGTTATTTTTATGTGTGATTAGCATAAAGTACACATACTAAAATTGTACAATTTGATAGATTTTTACTTATGTGTGTAACTGGTACTAGAATTAAGATAACCATTGCATTCTTTTAGAATATTTTTGTTACATTTGTTTCGTGGGGGTGCACATATGCTGCAGTATGCTAACAGAGGCCAAAGAACAACCCTCAGGAGTGGGGATTTTCCCCTCCACTCTGTGGGGCCTGAGGATTGGATTCTGGCTTTCAGGCTTGGAGGCAAGCATCTTTAGTCAGCCCGCTGAGCCATCTCACCAGCCCAATTGTTATATTATTCGTCATCAAATTTCTTCCTGCTCTGTTATAACTGTCTCCCTTTGTTGCTTTTCTCTACCTTTCCTCCATCCTAGGCACAGTTACCAGCTCTCTATCACAAGAGATTACATTACATTTCCTGTCATTTATGGGAATAAATTCAAACAGTAAGTGCTTTCCTAGAATTTTAAATTGTCTTGAATTACCATGCAAAGTAATGGGGTTCATAGCTTCATTGGCACAGCTTATGCCATTGTTTTTTGGTCTTTTTTCTTTTAATATTTCAATCATTTTTTAATTTTTGAGATTATAGTATAATTACATTTCTCCCTTTCCTCCCTCCACACCCTCTCATATACGTCCCGCCCCACTTTTCTTCAGAAAAAGAAATTGTTATTGCATGCTTCCCCCCCCCCCCCCGTTACCCACTCCCCTCCTCTCTCTTGCTTTCTCCTTCCTCCTGAAATACTTCTTCCTCCTTTCATGTCCGCTCTTGTTCTACACTCATCCCTCCTTTCTGGCACCTTCCTTCTCATAATCCCTTCTTCACTTTCATTTGCATGTATGTATATAAACATGTAAATTTAGGCTTTGCATATGACAGAAAACTGAAGTATTTGTTTTTCTTTGTCTTATTTTGTTTAACCTAATGATCTCCAGTTTCAACCCTTTTCGTTCTTCTTTATGGCTGAGTAAAAGTCCATTGTGTGTGTGTGTGTGTGTGTGTATAGCAAACTTTTTTGTCTGCTCTTCTCCTGGTGCATATCAAACAGCACTAAACAATGAAATAAATAATGAACATGTGCAAACATCTCTGTCAGGATGTCGAGTCCTTAAGGTCAGTACCCAGGAGTGGTGTAGCTGTGTCCTATGTGATTCAATTGAATTCTTTTGAGGAACCTGCATACTGATTTGCAAAGTATCTATACCACTTTATACTCCCACCAGGGTTCCTTCCTCTTTTCTTACATCCTCATCATATGTATTTCTTCCTTTGGCCAATACATAGTGATTTACAAAAAACAAAACAAGATAGAATCTTGCTAAGCAGTCCTGGTTTTGAAAGGGTGGTCTTTCTGTCTCAGACTCCAAACAGCCGAGATTAAAGGCATAAACTACTACACCGAGATTGATAATCAGTCTTTTTTTCGTTGTTTGAATAATTTCACTCATCATTTTTCTTTCTCTTTTTCCTGAATGACACATCAGTGCACAGATGTGGCACACTTTGTTTAATCAGTCACCGTGGGCCAACATTTTAACCAATTTGCAGCTTGGGTCTATAATAAAAATAAGGTAGCAAGGACATGCTTTTACTTTTAAATAAACAGAAAATAACCTTCTTTTTAATTTACTAATTTTTATTAGTGCGTTTTGTTCTTTGACAATTACTAATGTATTTTATCTTATTTATTATTACTAGTGTGTGTTATGTGTATGATTTGTATGGGCACACTCATACCATGACACACACATGGAGGTCAGAGGACAATTTTGTGGAGTCAGTTCTCTCCTTCTGCCTTTTCTAGGTATCAAACTAGGGTTGTCAGACTTTCATGGCTGGTGTTTTTAATCACTGAGCCATCTTTCTGGCCCTTTTGAAATTAAAAATTTAAGTTAGTATACAGCATGATGGGTTCATTACGGCATTTTCATACATACTTGTTCTTACCCACCTCTCTCTCCCAACGCTTTTCCTGTCCTGCCGCTTCCCTCTGGCTGGCTCCCTTTCCTCTTAATAGCCAGCCCATGCTTGGAAGCCATGTAAATTCCATTACCCTCTCTTTCTCCTTCCTCATCCCTCCCTTAAGATATCTTCCTCCAGTCAAATGGGGCAGTACATGTCTGTAATCCTAACCCTTGAGAGAGGAAGGCGGGAAGTTCATGAGTTTGAGGCCAGCCTGGGCTTCATGAGGACCTCAAAAACAAAACAGAGGCCCATGAGATGCCTCAGTAGGGAAAGGTCTCGCAGCCAAGCCTGGCAGTCTGGGATTCACATGGTGGAAGGAGAGAACATACTACTGCAGGTTGTCCTCTGATGCTCTCACACTCACATGTGCACCAACACAGATACACACATGCACATGGGCACACACAAAACAAAATACATAAATGAGAAAATTTAAAAACCCAGAAAAACAACCAAAGAACCCAAAACAAAGCAAAACAAAACCATCTTTTTCATTCTCACGATCCCTTCTCTTATCCCCCTCCTACTCCTTCACTCTTCCCAACTAGTCCTCCTCAAGTGTGTGTGTGTGTGTGTGTGTGTGTGTGTGTGTGTGTGTGTGTGGTTATTAGAGCTGCTCGTATACCATGGATAGGTTATTTACTGAAGCATGGACAATTTACTAGTGGCTCTATCACAGAAGACAGTTACTTTTCCTCCTCTAGCAACTATTAACTGCCAATAGCTCCTCAGCCAGGGGTGGGGGCCTCACAAGCCCTTCACCTACCCATGATAGAATGTTGAAGAGCTCCACCTTGTGTAAGCAACCATAGCTACTGTGTACATGATTGCAAAAGCCATATCATATCCAGAAAACAGGGTTTCATAGTGTTCTTCTCCATCTTCCAGCTTTTACCCATTTTCTGCCTGGTCTTCCACCATGTTTCCTGGGCCTTGGAAGAGGTTATATAGAGGTCCCTTATAAGGGTAAGCACTCAACAGTTACTTATTCTCACGATTTTGACCAGTTATGAGTCTTTGCATTCACCATCACACACTGCAAAAAAGCTTCCTGCCCAAGGCCAAGAGCAGCACTAATCTATGGGGATAGATATAAGGATTTAGAAGGCAGCTTGACTATACACCCATTCAGCAAATTAATAGTAGTAGATTTTTCCCTGGGGGCCTGTGACCTCCACAGCCATCCATTTAAGCCAGACATCAGACATGAGTTTCTTCCAGTGGGCAGACGTCAAATCCAATCAGAAAATGGTCAGTTATCCTCAAAACAGTTATTTTAACTTTTAAGTTTTTAAGGTCTAGTCAACATATTTTAGGATTAAATCTATGATTTTTAAACACATATATAGTTTTATGTTACTACCATCACAATCAAGATATAGAGTAGCTACAGCATCCCAAAATACTTCCTTATACAATTCTTCCATGGTTTTACCATCTCTCGAAACCTGATAAATGACCCCCACTGAATTTTTTCCTATATTCAGAGTTCTATCCTTTATTGAACTGTCTCATATGTATGTGTGTGTGTATATATATATATATATGGAAATACAAAGTACTAGAATTTTCTCACTTAGCAAGAGACCCACAATATTTAGCTTCGTGGGTGCATAATTTAAGAGTTTTTTTAAAAAAATACATTTGAGGGCTGGAGAGATGGCTCAGAGGGTAAGAGCACTGGCTGCTCTTCCCGAGGTCCTGAGTTCATTTCCCAGCAACCACATGGTGGCTCACAACCATCTGTAATGAGATCTGATGCCCTCTTCTGGCCTGCAGGCAGAACACTGTATGCATAATAAATAAATCAATCTTTTAAAAAAAATACATTTGAGCTGGCGAGCTGGCTCAGTGGTGGGGCACACACTGTACAAGCCTGACAACCTGAGTGCAATCCCCAGAACCCATGTAAAGGAGAACAGATTCCACAGGGTTCTCCTCTAACCCCCACAAGTCCATCTTGCCATGTGGGTCCCCACTCTACATGATGTACATATATACACAATAAAAAGATTATGTGTCTTAAGAGCCTGGAGGGCTGGATCTAGAGGCCTCCTTCTTGAGGACTAGTTCTCAAGCCTCCAAAGGAGAAAAGCAGTCAATAGTTTCACCTAGCTGTAGAGGCTACAAACCACAACAATGACTGGG
Source organism: Peromyscus eremicus (assembly GCF_949786415.1). Classification (NCBI taxonomy): domain Eukaryota; kingdom Metazoa; phylum Chordata; class Mammalia; order Rodentia; family Cricetidae; genus Peromyscus; species Peromyscus eremicus. Next base: position 14,660,184 of record NC_081439.1, on the reverse strand, counting down.
GTGATGTCCCCAGTAGTGAAATGGTGGCACTAATATCTTGGAGGTAACCAACAGCTGTTGGTTTTTAGGCTAGTTGGATTTAAGGCCCACTCAATAGAAAGGAATTCATTCTTGGTACTATAAACATAGACAACTACCCTTGACTAGGGAGGTCATAGACCCCAGAGTAGAATATTTTACTGCCATTTACACAAACCAATGTAAATTCTAAATATTTCTAAGTATTTATTCTTATTGCCACAGGTAAGCATAGCCATTACCCATTATCAAAGAAGTTTTTTTTTGCAACAGAGACTATTACAAAGATTCACAACTGATCAAAATGCAGAGAACAGCAGACCGTGGGATGCCCAAACCCAACTGATATATCTACAACACAGTTTCTATACCTAGGGCTCAAGGAAAATCATGGAATCAGGGGTAGAAAGAGCATAAAAGACCAGAACATCTGATATGAGCTACTGTCCTCTAGACATGACAAGGAAGGTGTACCTAGGAAATCTCAACAGTATGTTGCCTAAACAAGACCATGACAACACCAGTCAACTCTTCAGCTTAGATGAGGCAAATCTCACAAGGCATCACACCTAAATGAAGACTTTCAGGCAATCATGAGCTTCTGAGAGAGGGAGATTCAGTTTTCTCCAGGGATGAGCCACTCTGATGGATTAGCCAATCCCAAACGGTCATCTCTAAATACATACACATATAAGCAACAGTATATAGATTCAGTAGGCTTCTGTGTATATGTGTATGTATATGTATATGTATGTGTGTAACAATAATGAAGAAGAGATTATTAATTTGAGAGGAAGCAGAAAAAGAGGAGAGGTAGAAATAATGTGATACAGTACTAATGTATGAATTTTTTAAAGTAAACAATTGAAATAAATAGTATCATGTGTCTATGTGTGAATGTGTTCATGTGTATGGATGTAGGTGTGCATATGCCATGGCGTGTTTGTGCAGGTCAGAGAACAGACAGCCTTAGATATTCATCCTTACCCTCAGCCTTGCTTAAGATAATGTCTTTTCGGTGTAATCTGGGATTACAGATGCAAGCTACCACACTTGCCTTTACCTGGGTTCTGAGGTTTCAAACCCAGGTTCTCACACTTGCACAGTACTTTCCTAAGGGAGCCATCTTCCCAGCCTATGGTTCATCATTGCTGAGCGAGACAGTCCATTATCTGGCTTTTTGTATATTCAGGAAAAAATACTCAATAAAATAAAACCACACAGTGAAATTTAACAAAAATTAGATAATACTTTTCTAAAAACACTCAATTATTTTTACAAACCTGACCCTTCATTTGTTGCTAAATGATATTTATTATAGTCAAAACCTTCTAATATGATGTCAAGTCTACTGGGTATAAAATGATATGTGTCTTGTCTGTGTCATCCAATCTTCTGTAAACAACCATATTTAGCTGATCCCTATGAATATGCAGTTTAAAGATGCACATAATAAATATGGTAATTGTGTTGGTGCTATGGCTCAGCAGATAGGGGCACTTGCTGCCAAGTCTGATGGCCTGAGTTGGGTCCCTAGGTCCCACATAGGGGAAGGAGAGGGTTGACTCCCCCAGGTTGTCCACTGATTTCCACACAGGGGTATACACACGCAAGATGGAGGGTGTAAATGTAAAAACACCACGGTAATGGTCACAATCTAGCAAATGGAACTTTCCACATAAAGGACTTTGATGGAAAAATAAATCAGTTTCTATAGAAATACTGAATATCACTGGGACAACGGACCTCCAAGTCAGACACTTTCAATTTTTAAATGGAAGGGGCTGAAGCTTGGTTCCAATTTCCCCTACAAACTTTAATGAATACTAACACTGACTGGTTGCCAGGAATTGTGCGGGACTAGTGGCCATCATAGGGACAGCTGAAAAGGTTCTTACTATTTAGAATTTCACAGTGTGGACACAGGCAGACATCTCCATGATGTCCTTTATTTTTATTTTAAATTAATTTTCAAGTTAGCATGCAACACAATGGGTTTCACTGGGACTTTTTCATGGGTGTATGTCATTATATTTTGTTCTTAATTGTCCCTGTTCCCCACTTCCCAATCTATCTCCCTGCCTACTTCTTTTAAAAACATTTTTATTAATGCTTTGAGAATTTAAGACAATGTATTTTGTTTTGGTTTTTGTTGTTGTTGTTGTTTTGTGGAGGGTGGGATGGGTGGGATTTTTCGAGACAGGGTTTCTCTGTGTAACAGCTCTGGCTGTCCTGGAACTCACTTGGTAGCCCAGGCTGGCCTTGAACTCACAGAGATCCACCTGCCTCTGCCTCCCAAGTGCTGGGATTAAAGGTGTGTGCCACCACCTGGCTTTTATTATTATTATTATTATTATTATTATTATTATTATTATTATTATTCAGTGTATTTTAACTGAATTCACTCCCCACTCCTCCCCCTGGCTCTTAACAGGTCCATCTTCACCTCCCTACCCCCAGCTTCATGTCCTCTTTTTGAAAATGATAGCCCACTGAGTCCAACTTGTGTTTCATGTATGCTCATGGGTGGGGGCCATCTGATGAGTGTGCTTAGCTTACCCCCTTAAAGAAAACTGGCTCTCCCTCCCCCTAAAAGGCATCAGCTGTCGAGAGCCATTCAGTTAGGGGTTGGACCTCTGGAGCCTTCCGCCCAAGCCCATTCTGGAATGTTGACTGGCTTGATTTTGCTCAGACAGCCACAAGTGCTGTGAGTTCACGAGTCTACTGTCATATCCAGAAAAGACCGTGTTGCTCCAGTTCCACCTGGCCTGTGGCTCTTACCATCTTTCTGCCGCTTTCTTCCTCAGTGGTCGGCCCCTGAGCTTTTAGCAAGGTGCTAATGTAGATGGCGGATTTGTGGCTCTGCTGTACACATTTATTCTCTGTACTTGGACCCATTGTGAGTTTCTGTGTTAACCACTGTCAACAACACAAAGAAATTTCTCTGCTGAAGTCTGGGAGCCACACTAACATATGGGCATAAATATATGAATTTTCATTTACCCTGCTCTTCCTGGACCCTTTCCCCTAAATGCCCCTCTTTGCTTTCTCGTCATATGCATTTCATTATCCTCTCCATTTCTCCTCTAACTCCTCCTTCAAGATATTTTCCTCCCATGACTCAATCCCCTTTTTAGTGTACACACACACACACACACACACACACACACACACACACACACACACAAGAAACTGATAGTCCTATTCCTTACTGATAGAAACTATTCCTTACTGATAGTCATCACTGCATCAGGCTTTTTGCTTCTGTAATTTCCCTAAGACTTTGAATGCAGTTCTTGAAATCCCTCTCTTTCAGATAAGGAACTGAAGGAAAGAATTTAAGAAACTAAATGGGAGCTGGGCGGTGGTGGCTCATGCCTTTAACTCTGAAAAACAAGACAAAAAACAAAAAGAAAGGAAGGAAAGAAGGAGGAAGAAAGAAAGAAAGAAAGGAAGAAAGAAAGAAGGAAGGAAGGAAGGAAGGAAGGAAAGAAAGAAAGAAAGAAAGAAAGAAAGAAAGAAAGAAAGAAAGAAAGAAAGAAACTAAGTAACTAAGTAACTAAGTGGCAAATTAGTAAGTAGCAAAGCCAGGGCTCGCATCTAGGTTGTGACATCAAAACCAAACCAAACCAAACAAAAAGGCCCAGCTGGTCCCAGGCTCTATACTGGTAATGGTTTACTTATACAATATGCTCAAGGTAGGTGTCAGCATCGGACAGTTAATAGCTTCCTTACCCTTCAGAGCATTATTAATGTCTCTCTGTTGTGTTTCTGTCCCTGTTCCTGGAGTTGCCTGTCTTTCCGTCCTGCCACAGCCATCATCAGTTTTTAGTGCAGTTAATGTGTTTGCCTGTTTGCCCACCTGCTTGACAATGAGATAAGAGCTCATATCCAGCCTGACATATTTCAGAGCTATCTATTTACTCAGCAGAACCTCAAACATGCCACTCAGTAGAGAGATGATTTGATTATTCATGATGAGACATGCTCTTTGCTTGAAAAATAATAGTGACCCTTATTTGGTCCTTTATAATAATCTGCAATATATTATTAAAAATAGACTGCTGCATCATTTCTAGTCTAATTTTGACTCTCAGGAGTATGCAGTAGTGAGAGTAAAAAAGACTGGATGCTGTGTGCTTTTTACTCACACAAACACTCCTAAGGATGTTCCCTGTCAGGAGGCTTTTCTGAACATCTCTCCTCCAAGCAGAAAATGGAGATACCTAGTTTCCCTAAAACCCATGTGATGACTACATTCAACCCTACTAAAAACTGTGTACTTGAGAAATGAAGAGAGAAATAGTTGCAATGGGCTATCTCACACTGTGCTACAGATAGTACACATCACTTATGCCCATATGTCATTGGACAGAAGATAGGCCCAGCATTTCTCCTAGAACCAATTTGGAAGTGTTGCTGGCTGTGTGACCAGGATAGAACTAGCTGTCAATGAGCCTAACTGCCTGTGCCTTGTGGAGGTTTTTGTGTTTCATCTATGCTCTTGGATTAGAGCCTTCTGGTCTGTGTTTGTGTGTGCATTCGTATCAATCTGCTACTTCACAATCAAGAAGGGGGCCTCACAGATCATTGAGTACAGGACTGAAGAATTCTCAGGCAGGCAGTGAGTGTTACTGATATAATCAAGGGCGTGATCTCAATCCCCAGTGAAATGCCAGGACAGGTGAGCTCTGTCGAAACAGGGAAAGCATGAGCTCTCTTGGTTTCTTGTTTGAGAACTTTTTATATTTGTGTTCAACTGGCTTCTCTCCAACAGAGTCCCTCACTCACACAGAGATCAGCACTTACAGGCTTATGCTTTACGTTTTAAAAACTTATTTTTTTTTAGTATTTAAAGAGCAAGAACCATGATTTTATAGCCTTACATAACCAGTTCTGAGCGTGGTCTGGGATATGACAGGCATTATAAATGCTTCGTTGATTGCTCGATTTTTATTATAATATTGATAAGAAAATTATCCTATACCTCTTAGAGCTCATATAGCAAGCATCTTAAGAAATAACATGTGTGTGCTGCTAGATGGCTATTTAGTTATGATTCATTTCTACTCTAGGTAGCTCATTTCCTACTCTGGTTATTCTTCAGATCATATAAATCTTTCGCCTTTTACTATTTTTTCTTATTTAAGGAAAAACTTCCAAAATTCCACTAATTTTTAAGGCCACTGTCAAGGTATCTGTAATATCTGATCACAACCCACACATTTTTAAAATTATATTTTTAATTAAAATATTATATAACCCCCATGTTTTCCAGACTCCCTCTCAAATTCATGGCCTCTTTTTCTTTAATTATTATTGTGTAAGCCAAGTGTGGTGGTGTACACCTTTAATCCCAGCACTCGCGAGGCAGAGGCAGGAGGATCTTTGTGATTTCAAGGCCAGCCTGGACTACAGAGCTAGTTCCAGGACAGCCAGGACTGTTACACAGAGAAACCCTGTCTTGAAAAAAAAAAACAAAAACAAAAACAAAAACAAAAAAAGTATTATTGTGTATAAATGAATAAACATACAAATACAACCTGTTGGTCCATTTAGTATTACTTACTTGTATATGATTTTAGGACTGACCACTTAGTATTGGGTAATTAACCTTTCTGAATTCATATGTAAAACTACCCTGCTGTGTGCAGAAACTGCTCATTTTTTTTCCGTCATTCCCACTTTTGGCTCTTACAATAGAGACCAACAACTGGTCAGGGTGCTGAGAATAAGAGACTACAGAATGTGCAGGCTTCAGTGAGGCTTTTCTAGTACACCCCTCCTCCCAAGGCTTGGATCATTGTGGAAGACAGGCTGGAAAGATGGTAGGAGCTAGAGAAAGGAAGGACAGAAGGGAGGGAGAGAGGGAGAAAGGGACGGAGGGAGGAAAACAAGCTTTTGAAACTTTCAATTAAAAATTTTATGTCCTATTTTAAATTTTTTGCATTAATACTTAAAATAATTTTTGTTTTTAGTCATCTTCCATGAGCATTAAGGTTAATTATATTTAAAATTTATGATATCATTTCCAAGGGAAATATTAGTTCACCTATACTTCAAAATTTTGCATTGTCTGAAAGTGCATAAATGTCACTCTGTTAGATTATACCCTCAATACACTCCTAATATTGATTTGCCAGTCACAGTAGGGAGGTCACAATAGCGAAAGCTGAATTAACTTCTTGGATGGAACCAGGAGTGTAAGAGAAAGTATACTTTTCAGCAGGGGTTTATTGGATACCTTTATAATTCCAAGTTGTTGTTAGAAATCTTGCTTTATTCCATTTCTTGCTGTGTAAAATTAGCACAATGCTAAAGTGATGTTTGTTCATCACCGTCTTATCTCAGTTGGGAGAGTTATCTGCAATGGGATATTGCATCTGCATATGATAAGAAGTATGGTGTTCTAGTTTACTGGTGAGGAATCCAGTCTCAGACTATACCCTTAGATCTGTGTTACATTAGTATAAGTTTATACATTCATTTATTAATTTTCACAATTACTTATGATTTTCTACTTGTAAGATGTTGTACTTTGTGAGTATACATAGATTTATTTTTCCTTTCAATTTGAATCCCATTTACTATTTTTCTTATCTGATTGATCTGCCTAGTACTTCCATCACAATGTTGACATCATGGATCTTTTCCTTGCTCCTAATGTTAAGGTAAATGATTTTAGTTTTCCACTTCTGAGTATTTCTCCTTACAGATTTTTATCACTAAGAGTTTGAGTACTTTAAATATTTGGCAAAATTAAGCCAGAAAGAATTGTGCACACCTGCAATTCCAACACTTGAGTGGCAGAGCATTATGAGTCCCAGGCCAGCCTGGGATACATAGAGAGGGCCTGTCTCAAAACAAAATTTGAAAATTTCAACAGTGAAACCAAATGAGCCCCAATTTGTCTTTGCTGCACAGTCTCTGACTACTAATTCAGTCTCCTCATTATATGTGTATTTAGATGTTGGGTGTCGTCTTTTAAAGACTTGGTGCATTTCCAGAAATTTACTCATTTAAATATTAGTCAAAGTTATCTGAAATTGAGGGTGGAGCCTACAGTGAATTGTAGTAATGACTCTCCTTTAATCAATGTTATTTCTGTAGTATCAGTAATAATATCCCAAATTTTGATTTTAGTATTTTTTTATCAACTGTCAATCTTCTAAGTCTTTAAAGAAATAAATTTGGCATTTATTATTTCTAATGTTTTACTATTATCCATTTTATCTAACTCCACTCTAATATTTATTATTTTCTTCTTGTCAGCCTTGGTTTTAGTTTGATTTTATCTTTAGAATTTCTTGAGCTGCATTGTTTGTTAGGACCCTGTCCTCAACTCCTGCACATATGCAGTTTGGGGTCTTGTGTCTTACTTACATCATCAGGGTCACTGGCAACTATATATGCGTGGTGTGGTCACGCAATCTGTGCCTTAAAAGCTGGATGCAGACCCAATGCTCTCTCTGCTCTCTTCTCTCTGCTCTCTGCTCCCTGCTCTGCTCTGCTCCCCTCTTCCCCCACCCCACCATCTTTCTCTCTCACCAGGCTTGGTCCCCTCTCTCCCCCTTTTTTCCTCCTAATAAAGCTCTGAATACTGATACTGGTTTCTGTTGTGACCATGACCTTTCCACGCAGTAACCAGCGCCGCACACCGCAACCAGCACCATTTACCATCCTTTCATTGTTAGGTTATTTTGAAAATCTTTCTGCTTTTAAATATTGGCATATACTGCTATAAATTTTCCACTAATATTGCTCCACTGCATCTCAGAAATTTTAGTATGTTGTGTTTCATTTTCATTTATCTCTAAGTGTCTTAGTTACTTTCCTATTCTGTGATAAAACACCATGACCAAGGCAACTTAGAGAAGATAGGGTTTATTTAGGGCTCACAGTTTCAGAGGTTTAGAGTCCATGACTGTCATGGTGGGAAACAAGAAAGCATACAGGCAGACATGGATCTGGAGCAATAGCTGAGAGTTCATCTTAATCCACAAGCAGGATTCAGGGGTTACTAAATGGGAACTGCATGAGCTTTTTGAAACTTCAAAGCCTGTGCCCAGGTGACTCACCTCCTCCAACAAGGGAATGACTTCTAATCCATCCCAAACAGATTCACCAGCTGAGGACCAAGTATAAAAATATATGAGCCTATGGGGACCATTCTCATTCAGACCACCACATAAGTAATTTCTCATTTTATTGTGATTTCCATTTTGATGTCTTGGCTATTTAAGAGTTTGTTTAAATTCCATTATTGGCAAAATTATTTAGTGACCTAGAAGTTTACCCCAGAGAATGTTCCATATATCTGAAGTATAATTGATTTATAATTTTGTTCAAGTCCTCTGTGTATATGTTATATCTACTATTGAAAACAGAGTACTTTAATAATAAGCACTTATTGCATTGCTGTCTATTTCTCTCTTGTAGTCTGTCAGTTATGCTTAGTATTTCAGGGACTTTTTTATTGGTGAATATAGGTTTATAACTGTTACATCTTCTTGATGAATTAATCACTTTATTATCATATGAAATTCTTCTATTTCCTATAAATTACTTGAACTTAAATATTATTTCCTCTGATATTAGTATGGTGGTCCAACTCTTTTCTTTGTGTCTTTTTTAAGTTTGTTTTTATTTTTTATTATATGTATTTGTGTAGGTCTGTGTGTATGTGCATGTGTATCCAGATACCCATGGAGGTCAGTAGAGTTCATTGGCTCCAGGGGAGCTGGAGTTATAGACAGTAGTGACAGTGTGGATGCTTGGAACTGAATTCAGTGCTCTGAAAGAGTAGTAAGTGCTCTTAATTGCTGAGCCATCTCTCCTGCCCAAAGTGGCTTCTTCAATTTTTTTAAAGATTTTATATATATAATATATATAATATATAATATATATATATATATTTTATTATATGTGTGTAGGTCTGTGTGTATGTGCATGTGTATCCAGATACCCATGGAGGTCAGTAGAGTTCATTGGCTCCAGGGGAGCTGGAGTTATAGACAGTAGTGACAGTGTCTATAATATATATATATATATATATATATATATATATATATATATAGTGTGTGTGTGTGTGTGTATCTGTGGGCATGTATTATCCATGGCATATGTGTGGAAGCCAGAGGACAATTTTCATGATTTGGTTCTCTCCTTCTAAGATGTGGTTCCTGTGAATTAAAATCGGGTTGACAGGCTTGATAGCTGGTGCCTTTACATGATAAGCCATCTTGATGGCCCCTGTGTATCATATATACTTTTTGTTCATAATTTCTCTATAAATGCTTTCTCTAAAGTTTATGTTTTATCTGTGTTCCACTTTGAGCCCTTTTTCATTTCCTCTGTGTACATTATTCAGTTACTTGCTTTATGGTTCTCATAATGACTCCTACTTTGCATAATAGCACATAACCTCTCTTCCTATATAGTGTAGCTTCATTAACTGTTACCCATATTGTGTGATTATGTATCATTTGCCTTTCTGTATGTGGTTTATTAGACATAATATTCTCCGGTTTCATTCCTGTTCTCACAGATTATGGAATGTCATCCTTTTATGCTGGAAGCTATTCCTTGGTGTCTGTATACTACATTTCATTACCCATTCATTATTCCTTATCAGTTGATAGGCACTAAAGTTTTTGGCTGTAGTAAGTAAGGCTGCAATAAGCATAGGAGTGCAGGTGTGTATTTTATTTTAGTTTTCATCAAATTTCTTCTTCTTGCAGATGTTCACATGTTCACAACTGACTGACTGTTCTCATTCCCCAGTTCCCCATCATACCTGACAACCTCTCTTCTCCACAAATCTCTCTCACATAGATTGAAGAATATCTATTTTGTTGGGGTTTTTGTTCCACTGAAATTAATCAGTGCTGTCTTTGTGACCATTCACTGGAGCCTGATGAACTCAGCAGTGGGTACATTTATTAGTTACTTTTACTTTGATCTGATAAAACACCATGACAAAAAGTGAGCTATAGGAGAAAGAGTTCCTTTTTATTTGTGGTTCCAGAGGGATCAGAATCCATGATGGCATGGTAGCAGAAGCAGGAAGCTGAGAGATCACATCTCAAACAAAAGCATGAAGCAAAGAGAGTGAACTGGAGGTGGGGCAAGGCTTTGAATTCTCAAAGCCCATCCCCTAGTGACATACTACCTCCAGCAAGGCCACACCTCCTAAACCTCTACAAACAGGGCCACCAATGTGCAACGAGATTAGCCAGACTCAAAATCTATATATCTCACTGAATTTTTATATGGCTAGAATTGTCATTCTGAGGTTGGGGAATCTCACTATCAATTACACTTCCACTATTAGTTACATTTTATGTACTTATCTACCTACCACAAAAAAAAGCCACAACAGAGTTAAGGCTGTGTATACAATTAACTTTATATGCTCTTTCACAACTCATGTGTCCTTTACCTTCATGCTGTCCTTCCTCATCACCTAATATCTATCCTTTCTTGATCTCTTTCTACATGCATATATACTGTACCCACATTTACATTTGTTTACAAACACACATATGTAATATATAAATGTATATCATATATAAAACATATATATAGTATAAACTAGGACTTGCATATAAGGAAGAATATGCAAGTTTTTTCTTTTGAAGATTGTGTGACCTTAATATTATACATTTAAAATCCATTTATTTCCCTGCAAATTTTACATTTAATTTTTCTTTATAGCTGAGTAGCATTCCATTTTATATATGTGCCAGATTTTCATTGTTTATTCATCTGCTGATGGACAACTAAGTTGGTTTCACTTCTTTGTTATGGTAAAAAAAAATCAGCAATAAACGTGATGATGAAAATACCATGCCCAGGAGTGCAATAGTTGGGTCATATGGTAATTCTATTTTAATTGTTTTGGGGGGGCTCCAAACTCATTCTGTAATGGCTTTATCAATTTGAACTGCCACCAGCAGTTAATAATGGATTTATCTTTCCCTGCAGTCTCTCCAATGCTTTTTGTCAGGTTTCTCTTTTAAATTATTATCTCCAATTTTATTTAATTTTTTTCTATTTTTTATTTCTTTTATTTTTCTTTATGATCCATACATGAATACGTACTATAAACTGCCAATCAATAAATGAGGTAATGAGTTGAATACACAGCTTTTTTTTTCTTTTGTTTTTTTGAGACAGGGTTTCTCTGTGTTGTTTTGGTTCCTGTCCTGGATCTTGCTCTGTAGACCAGGCTGGCCTCGAACTCACAGAGATCCACCTGGCTCTGCCTCCCAAGTGCTGGAGTTCAAGGCATGTGCCACCGACGCCCGGCTAATACACAGCTTTTTAAAAGCCCACAAATGGCCAATATTTTAAAGTGTTCAGTATTCCTAGCCATCAGGGAAATGTAAATTAAAACTACTTTACGATATCACCTCATCCCAGTCAGAATGGCTATCAATGAGAAATCTAGTTAAGATCCTAAGGGGTGGGGGAAGAAGGAGGCCTAGAGAGCATTAGATAAATACAACCTTGGGCTGGAGAAATAACTTAGCAGGTAAGAAGAGCACAGGCTGCTCATCTAGAGGACCCAGGTTCAATGCTCAACACCAACATCACAGCTTACAACCATCAGTTATAACAAATCTTTCTCTGTCCCGCCAGCCAGCTCCCAAATAACGACACAGAGACATATTATTAATTAGGAAAGCTTGGCCTTTAGGTTAGGCTTGTTTTTAACTAGCTCTTATAACTTAAATTAACCCATATTTTTATTAATCTATGTCCTGTTAAGTGACATGACCTTTTTTCCATCTTGTGTCTCCTGGCATCTCCCCTGTGTCTAGATTCCCCTTCTCTTCCTTTCTCTCCCTAGAAATCCTACCTATACCTCCTGCCTAGCTATTGGACATTCAACTTTTTATTATACCAACCATAGCAGTATGTCTTCACACATTATACAGATACCCCACAACAATCAGTAACTCCAGTTCCATAGGATCCAACATCATCTTCTGGCCTCCACAGGCATATCCATGGTGCACAGACATACATGCAGGCAAAACACTCACAGCACATAAAATAAAATAAAATTAAGAAATAAAAAATTATAAATACAGCCATTTAGTCCCTTTAGTGCTGCTTGTATTTATATATTTTTAGGGTTGTCCATTTGGTATTGGATAACCAGTTAGGGCCTCATTCCCGGGGAAGACTGATTCTTTCTCTTTCAGCAGTCTTAGTTGTTTGTAGCTCTTCATCTAGGGGTGAGGCCTTGAAAGAGTTCCGCCATCTGTGCTGGCATGTCAACTGATGATGTCACTGTCTGGGACATAAAATAATATAATTTCTGTGTTTTTTTAAACATCCCTAGTGTTAATTATCCCTCTTCCCTCCATTCCATTTGTATTGCTCTCTCTTATCCAATCCCCAATTAAATTCCCCACTCCATTTTCCCCATTTTCCCATTATAATACCAGTGACTTACTATTTCCCTCTCTAGACCCACTTCCTTCCCACACTCCTTGGTTCCTTAACCTTACATGCCAATCAACAAGAATCGCAATGCATTTTTATATCATAAGAAGAAATGCAGAGTCTCAGAGTCTCTTGGGAAGACAAAATGCTGACTACCTGCTTCTGCTTCATGTGTTGATGTGTGCATTTCCAGAGATTATGGATCAGAGTGAGCCAGGAAATGAGGAGGTCTGAGGGAGCGCCTCATACCACCTCCACCTCTCCCTAGCCCAAGAGGTGGCAATTTCCGTGCAGACCCCATTTAATCAGGCCTCCAGCTGCCAAGTGCAAACTCTTGTCAGTGCTTATAGCAAAGAGGGCATGAGCATCTGGTGCCTTTTAGTTGTCAGGGAGAAAGAAACAGCAATAAGCACTCAGTGAAATGATTGAAAGGACTGTTTGCTCTGGGGCCTTCTTTCCGCTCCTGTGACTTTCCCAGTCCCTGATGAGGCTGCAAAAGCCCCATCCATAGGAAAAAAAAACTCCATAATGTAAATAAATGGAAAGTCAAGCTTCCAAACACGCTTTGCTGAAGCTGCCCACAGGATGCATTTGAATCTCCTTTTCACATGCTTTGTCATTTGACTTAATAGGAACTTAACTCTGTACATAGCTTAGTAAATGTACTGTATACATAAACCCAAGCTGTTAAATATGTACATAGCTTATGCCATGGAAATTAGTTAATAAAAAGGGGAAAAATAAATATGGAGACTCAAACCCACACACCATGATAGGGCTATCTTCTCACTATGAGTTCACTTCCCCTGCATCCACAAAATGGTTTCATGTATATTCTTATTAGTCAATATTGATTCATCTAATGGTTTTAGATGTGCCTATTTATATAGTTTTAGTGACATTGTAATATACACATAGCATAACTTATCCTAAGATTCTGGTACCATTTTATCAATGCATGTCAATTTTAAACTTCTTACCACCCTTTGCATTGCTGTGTTCTCCTTGACTATAAAGTCACCATCTCAATACTTCCTCTCCATGCAGCTAGAAAACATCAGCTAGCATTGTAAGTTTTGTCTCAACCATTAAACACCATAGAGATAATTCTAGAAGAGAAGTCTGTTGATTTGTTCATGTCTGTTTGCTGTGCCCATAGTTTCTTTCCTTTTTGAAAAGATCACTTCCTTTGTATGTGAGAAACTTCTTTCTATCATGCCTTTTAAGAACAAATTGTGTGTGTGTGTGTGTGTGTGTGTGTGTGTGTGTGTGTGTGTGTGTACTTATTCCATGGCATACATGTACAGATCAGAGAAAATTTGCAGAAGTCAATTCTCTCCTTCCACTATGTGGCTTGAACTCAGGTCTTCAGGCTTGGCGGCAAATGCCTCTACTCACTGAGCCATATTGCAGACCTTTGACCATTCTTTTAGGGTAGAGGTGTTAGTGAGTAATTTTCTTAGTTTCTTTCATCTAATGCTTCTCTTAATATTGGAAAAATATTTGGGTCAGATATGGGCTTGTGAATTTGCAATGTTTTTCTCTTGCCCTTTGAAATGGTACAGCATTTCTTTTTTAAAAAAAAGATTTATGTATTTATTATGTATACAGTGTTCTGTCTGCATGTATCCCTGCAGGCCAGAAGAGGGCACCAGATCTCATTACGGATGAGTGTGAGCCACCATGTGGTTTCTGGGAATTGAACTCAGGACCTCTGGAAGAGCAGCCAGTACTCTTAACCACTGAGCCATCTCTCCAGCCTGGTACAGCATTTCTTTATGACATCTGTGTCTTCAGTTGAGAACAGCTGCTGTCACTGAGTCAGCTTTCCCATATAGGTAACGTTTTACTTCATTCTCAGTGATCTCAAGATAGTTTTTGTCTGGTTTTCAGATATTTCACTATGCTGTGTCTTGACTATAATTCTTTGGGATTATTTTCATATGGAATTATTATTGAATACAGGGGCTTATGACCTCTCTCAAACTTGAGGCATTATCAGGAATTGCTTTTTTCAAATACATTCAAGCCATATTCTCTTTCTATTTTATGGTCCTCCAGTTTCCCAAAGATTTATTTTTCATGTTCAGTCATGTTTACCTCTGTTCAGACTAATTTTTATTCATTTATCCCCAATTTCAGGAAATCTTTCTCCTCTCTCCGTTCTACTCTTATGATGCTTTATTCTACTTCTAATTTCAGTTTACTGTATTTTGCACCTTGCCTTTGCTGGAAAGGATGGAGCCATTGTTTTTCAGTGATGTTTGTCTTAAGAAAAGCAATTATGCCAGGCAGTGGTGGCGCACGCCTTTAATCCCAGCACTCGGGAGGCAGAAGCAGGTGGATCACTGTGAGTTTGAGGCCAGACTGGTCTACAGAGCGAGATCCAGGACAGCCTCCATAGCTACACAGAGAAACCCTGTCTCAAAAAAAAAAAAAAAAAGAAAGGAAGGAAGGAAGGAAGGAAGGAAAAAAAGAAAAGAAAAAACAAAAGCAATTACTATCTAAAAGTATTATGTTAGCCCTTCCTTTGCCAGGTTCCTTGGCTAGAGTAAGCAAGAGTTTAGAAGATTCTATTGTCTGCATAAGTTGGCTTTTATGGGTTGCTGCTTTTTCTAATACCCAGGCTGGGATATATTAGACAAAAACAAATGTACAGAACTCATCACTTTGTCGTTCCTTATGACTTAAGATCATATCTGTTCTTCTTCCTCTCTGTACCTTTCATTGTAGAGAGTCCCGCCAGCCAGCTCCCAAATCATGACATAGAGACTTCTTACTAATTATGAAGGCTCGGCCTCTATCTTAGGCTTGTTCCTAACTAGTTCTTATAACTTAAATTAACCCGTTTCTATTAGTCTACCTCCTGCCACATGGCTTGTGGCTGATACCTCTTCTCCTGCATGTCCTGCTTCCTCTGTGACTCTCAGCACCTCTGCCTTCTTCATCCCAGCGTTTTCTCTGCCCTGAAAATTCTGCGCAGCTATTGGCCATTTTGCTTTTTATTGAGCCAATCCTAGTAACACATCTTCACAGTGTACAGAAAGATTATCCCACAACATTTCATAGTATTATTATGTTTGTTTTGCACATAATATCTGGGGTTTTAGTTGTAGTTAACATAAAGAATATAAATATGTGTGTTTGTATTACCTTCTCAAAAATCAGCGTCAGATAATTTTTATGCTTGGAATTTTTTTTTGGAAAAAGTAACAAAACTAAGGTAATACAAACACCATAGAATATATAAACTGTTAAGAATTTAAAATTGAAACACTAAAAATGCTTGTATATTATCTGCTGAGTATAAGATCATTTCCATTCACCACCATCAACTTTGTCTTTACTCGTGGTCTTCTCAACATAAAAACGGGGCTGCCACCTCTTCTATAATGACAAACCAACAGGGACAATTAGTCCCTTATCTCATTAATGAGGCAAGCCTTCCTTGTTTGCAGAAACCTCTTTTCTCTTTTCCACAGCACACTCCTTAGTTATTTCTATGTAGATTGGGATCCTTATTTTATGAGCGCATGTGCACACACACACACACACACACACACACACACACACACACACAATCTGACAAGTAAGCCTTCCCTCTTTAATGCTATCTGGCATTCTTCAATACTACACAATATAGCTACCTAGTTTGTGACCTTTATAGTGTGCTAGGTGGAATATATAAGAATAGAATTAGCTAGATGAAAACTAAATTTTTCCACACAGGAAAGTGTAAAGCTTTTCCAAGACTTCAGAGAGGCAGATAAAAGAGAAGTTGTATGTCAGGGGAGAGAGGAAAACCCGGAAGACCAGAACCTAAAAAGACTTGGGGAGGAAGCATATCCAAGGTAGTTTCTGTTGTGAAATTCTAATGGAATAAACTCACCAATACCTTGAAGTCATTAGTAAAATTCAAACAGCCCACACAATTGGTGAGTGATTCTTCAGTCATTTTATTTCAACTCTTGTTCATCGAGAATTTGCATTTTATATATTTAGCTTCTTTTTTTTTCAAGTTTCAAGGACTCTGGATCTAGCCATACCAGAGAGTACTGCAAGGCTAGGCCTCTGGCTTCTTCAGAACTAGAGAGTAATGGAAGACCAGGCCTCTGGCTCTAGTGAGATCAGAGAACAAAGGGATGACCAAGCCTCTGACTTTTTCAAGACCAGAGAGCAAAGGGATGACAAGGCCTCTGGCTTTCCCAGGAGCAGAGAGCAGCTGGTCTTCAGGTCTCTGCTTCTGTGGAACCAGAAGCAGTGTATGACTAGGCTTCTGGCTTCTTCAGGACCACAGGGCACAGTGTGTCCACATATCTGGCTTCTACAGGACCACAGACACAGTGTGTCCACATATCTGGCTTCTTCAGGATCACAGGGCACAGTGTGTCCACATATCTGGCTTCTACAGGACCACAGGGCACAGTGTGTCCACATATCTGGCTTCTTTAGCACCAGAAAGCACCCCGCAACAAGGTCTCCATCCCAGTGACCTCAGAGATAAATACAGATAAATCTCAGCTTTGGCACCGAGTGTGCCCAGGGTTTCCCGAGAGACTGGGGCTTTGGTTCTAGTAGTCTCTAAGGTCAGTGTGGATGTGGGTTTCCAGATTCTATATGACTGTGGTCTCAGAGGTTACTTTGAGTTCATGGCTCTATCCACAGCCCACTGATAGTAGACAGTCTTTGGTGGGTCTGATGTTTGGTATCTCCCCCCCTCCCCCCACTCCCCGCATGTTCACAAAATCCAGAGGGTCACAAAGGTTTTGACTGCACCATGTTACCTCGCTGCTCAGCCTGCAGCCCCACCCTTGGTCCTGTTGGCACACTGACAAGTCCAGATCACATCAGTGACTGCATTTGACAATCAACACCAAGTTTCACCAGTCCCCGTAGCTAAACTTCAGGCAGATCTACCTCTAGGACAAATTACAGAAAACAAAATGTCCAATAGGATTGGACAAGGGGAAAACTGAAAAACAAACCCACTATAATATGTGCAAAACACAGCAAAGAATATGATACAACCACCAAATGTTATCATCAGCCAACCAACTCCCCTATAAGGAAATCTAAAATTACAGAGAGAGCAGAAATATCTGAGAAAGGCTTCAGTCTTACTTTTTGAAAAGAATTCATGATCATATAGAAGATTCAAACAAAAAGATGCAGAACATATGGAAAATTGCCCCACTTTGTCTCCAAAGTGAATGCCACAGTTAGTAAATTAGAGGCAAAAGTATGGGGGTGGGGTGAAACAAGGATATTGAAACATTTCAAAACACTCAAACAGAAATATTTGGAACCAGGTGGACAATCAAATAAAATAGCAATACAAGCCATCATCAACAGGCAAGACCATGGAGAAGAATTCATTTCAAGGATGGAGGACAAATTTGAGACAATAATACAAAGAGATGCATACAAGAGGGAATAATGAAAGCATGTGAGCAACGTTTCCCCAATTCTGGGATATGCTCCAGAGGTTAAACCTGAAAATTAATGGCGTAGAAGAGCAGAGGCAGATCAAATGTCATAATAGACAGTGGAATAAAAGCATAGGAGAACATTGCTCAAACTTAGAGAATGGAGGAGCCATCTAAATACAAGGAGTATGCAGAACTGCAAACAGACATGATCAGAGAAGAAACCCCTCAGGACAGATCACAGACAAAATGTTAAAAAAAAAAAAAAAGTAGGTTCCTTTGAGACTTGGCCACTATTCCTGGTGTGAACTAAGGGTCTCCCTAGTTTTTCCTCACCACCTGCCTCAGCCATTCCTACCAGCCCATCTCCAGTCTTCTGTGATTCCCCACCAAACACAGAACACTCTCAAGTGTTCCCATAGGCCACAACAAGGATCCCATAGCCACAACACTTGGCTGGGACCTAGGTAGGCTGGCTACCTGTGCCCTCCTTCCCCTCCTCCATTCTGGTCTCTCTTGGGTACCCCTAGGTCAGTTACTACTGCATATCTCAGCCCCCTTTTCCAACCCATCTCCATTCCCTTGAAACTCCTGCCATCTGTGGTTATATCCAGGCTGACTTCTGTGTCAGCTGCCCTTCATGAAGCTGGACCCTGAGTCCTGTTTAAGAGACCTCCAGAGTCAGCCCCTTTCCCCTGCATGCTGGCTTATCACCTACCCAACCCACTGTACCAATCTGAAACTGCTTTAGAGTATGAAACCTGCAACCCAGAGTGGCCACAAGATGGAAAACTAGTCGTCATTCTGCTGAGCCACAACACACCAGACTGGCATGACAGCAACCAAAGAACCAAACGGTAACTCAACGAAGGTGAGATCAGGTATCCACACCAAGAAAAAATACAAATGTCATCACTCTAGATACCTAGATCCCATTGCAAAAACACAAACATCAGCAACCAAGACAAATACCTCCTCCAGAAGCCAGCACTCCATTGTAAGATGCCCCAAGAAAGCCAATTTAACTACAAAAGAAATAAGGACTTCAAAATAGCAATTATGAGTATGTTCAAGGACCTTAAAGAGGATGTGTAATTCATGCTACAACAAAGACCATTAAAACACAAACACGTGTATGAAATAATGAAAACAATTCAAGATATGAAAGTAGAATTTAACAAAGAAATAGAATCTCTAAAGAAAACTCAAGCTGATTAAAACTCAAAATGGAAAACTCGGGTAACCAAACAAAAAGCTGAAAGATAAACCTCACCAACAGATTGAATGAAGTAAAAGAGAGAATTTCACATCTTGAAGACAAGGTAGAAGAAATGGATAGCTCTGTAGAGAGTCGTGCACGGCCTCGCCGCAAAGATGGCGCCAGCGTCCGGCTTCCGCCTTCCCGATGGCAGGTGTTCTCTGGGATAAACAACTCCTTATTTGGCTTGGGCGTGGTATCTGGCTTGCTTGCATATGTCTGACCCTATCAGCATTGTCCACGTGGCACTACGGGGTTGGTTGCCCAGTGGCTATAAAGGGCGTGGGCTGGCTTTCCTCAGAGTCAGAAGATTGTCTCAAGGTTCCTGAATAAACTGCTTGGAGAAGAGCCTGGTGTTACGTCTTCCTTGCTGGTTGAGGTGGTCACAACATAGCTCAGTCAAAAACAATGTTAAATCTAAAGAGGATCCATGCAAAAAAACACCCAGAAAATATGGGGCACTAAGAAAATATCAAACAGAGGAAGAAGAAGAAACCCAGGTCAAAGACACAGAAAATGTTTTTAACAAAAT
The DNA here is from genome assembly GCF_949786415.1 of Peromyscus eremicus. Classification (NCBI taxonomy): domain Eukaryota; kingdom Metazoa; phylum Chordata; class Mammalia; order Rodentia; family Cricetidae; genus Peromyscus; species Peromyscus eremicus. The sequence goes on along the minus strand of NC_081439.1, from coordinate 14,640,494 downwards.
CATAGAAGAAAATTTCCCCAATCTAAGGAAAATATTGTCTATCAAGGTGTAAGAGGCACACAGAACAAGAAACAGATAGGACAAGAACAGAAATTCCCCGTGACACATAATGATCAAAACACTAAATGTTTTGAACAAAGAAAATATATTAAAAATGGCAAGGCAAAAAGACCAAGTCACATATAAAGGCAGGCCTATTAAATAACACCTGATTTTTCAGTGGAGACTCTAAAAGCAAGAAGGGCTTGAATGGATGTTCTACAAGCTCTAAGACACCGTTACAGATGCAAGTCTAGACTACTATACCCAGTAAAACTATCAATCACAGTAGGAGAAAGAAAAACATTTCATGACAAAAAGTTAAGTCTTCTGCTGAGTTCTCCCAAACAAGCACCATTTTAATTTGAATATCAAACATTCAACACAGCAGGCTGCTGAGATGCCCATAGAGCCAGTGGGCCTGGGGTCCTCTTCCTCTAGGTTCTTCCTCCCCTGGGAACCTTCCCCCCATCCAGATAGAGAAGAGAGAGGTCACTGCCTTGGGAGATAAGTCACAGCTGTCCACATTCTTCTTTAGGTCTGGTAGCCAATCTAGGTCAAAGGAAAAACAACAGTTTACAAGAGAGCTGGTATATAGAAAATAACTTCATTCAACAGAAGTATATACAGAAAATTCAAGTTTGGTTTGAAATTTCGTAAGCTTGGTACATTTTAAGATGTTCTAGCTGCTCAGGTTTGTCTCTTGGAACAGAAACCACATAGGATATAATTCTTTATGGTTTGAAATGGTTCCTATGAGGCACAGAATACATAAAATATTGTTACTTTAAAATGTTTCCTTAGGAAGATTGGGTTTGCTATGAAGTTTAATTTCACAGACTGAACTAAATCCCTAAGTCTTTCTCGGCCTAAAGTGTGACATGCTGAAACCAAAGCGGCAGCCATTGAACAGAGATTTAATTTCTTTCATAGCTGGTATGTAGTATGCAGCTGCGAATGACTAAGCACTCTTTAAAAGCTGTTGTGAACACAAGCCAACAAATAAAGCCGAACCACTGACTACAACCAAGTGTTGTTGAAAAATCCAGCTAGTGTGCACTCTGGGCAAAGGTTGCCTAGTTATAAAGTATGCAGAATCCAACAAATTGAATGGCATTTAACCATTGTTTGGGGCCTAAGTTCCTCATATGACTGCTGTATATGAATACACAGCTTCTGAAATAGTCTTTCTTTGGAAATCTGAGATATCGAAAGACTATTGTCCTTCCAGTTCGAAGGTTCTTGGGGAGCTGAGTTTGGGAGTTAGTATGCAAGTGTCCCCTCTCCCCAAGTGCTGTCATTTTTAATGTTTGGGAGGATCCTTGAGATTAAAGTTCTGGTTACAAATTATTTAACCTGAAAGTTTCTTTTTCATTGCAAACTCATATATGACAGGTTGGTACCAAGACCAGGGATCACACTTCTGTTGGAAGCCATACTTATATTTTCTTACAAATTGTTTTTGAATTAATGAAATTTAAGCATATTTGTATAATAGTCAAAAGGATATAAATGAAAGGCAAGGGGGAAAAGAGAAATAAAGATAGCACAAGTTAAAAAAATTCAGATTAAAGCTATAAGATATCAGTAGTTGTAATTAAATTAAATAGAAATGGAAAATATACTACACATAAGAGACATGATATTTGAGAATAGATAGCAATGTGTGATACTATGCTATCTGCAGAATGGATAACAATACACATCACAAAAATGTGCTATCTGGAAAAAAATCATTAAATAAAAGGACATGGGACTGATGAGATAGCTCAGTAAATGAGCCACTTGCCACCTAACAACATGAATGAGATCCCTAGGATCCCTTGTTACAGAAAGAGAAAAGCAAGTCGTGCAAGTTGTCCTCTAACCTTCACACACACACACACACACACACACACACACACACACACACACACACCTCAGCACTGCAAGCTGGGAGTGCTGGCGGCACAGACAGAGAAGGACTGTGCTCTCCAAGGTATGCTTCAGAGACTGGACCTGGACCTTTCACCATATCTCATGTTCACCACTGAGATGATAAACTTGGGCACATTAGAGCTAAATGGACATTAAATTGATAATGCCGTGGAGAAAAACCTCTGAGGACTTTAAATGAGGATGCCTTCTAATTTCCATTTTCTATGGATGTGAATTTATGAGGCTAAGGAGAAAGACGCTAAAGCTGCCCTACAGAGCTTCCATTCTCTGATTCCTCAGTAAGACATTCATATGGGTATTCCTGGGCAGACTTTTCCAGATGTAAGTTAAGACCTGAGTCAGCTGACCTTAAGATTACCCAGCAACATGTGACCAAACCAGGACAGCCATTTCAAAGGAGTTTCATTGTCTTAGCAACAGAAGAGTAAGTGGAAGAAACGCAACACACAGAATGGTTCAAAACACGCTGGTTTTGAAGATGGAGAGGGCCGTAGAAAGAAGTCTCTCAGAACTGAGGACCTCAGGCCAACAGATAGAAGCAAGCAACCCTAGTCCTACTGTATGATAGGCAATATTCCAGCTGAGTTTACGGTTTGGTCTGTGGTTAGTGGAATAGTATGATCATTAGTCCTCTTTGTCAACTATTTTGGATTTGAAAATTGCTAGGGCATTAGTGAGGCATGCATTTGGATGTGTCTGTGAGGGAGTCCCTAGGGGAGAATTAACTAAAGCAAAACAGCACACTGTGAATGTGTGATTCACCATCCCATGGGATCAGGCTTGGGGGGCTGGACTGAATTCCAAGGGGGAAAGGAGGAAGCCAACTGAGGACTAGTAAGTACCCCCCTTTCTCTGCATCCTTCCTTGTTCCAGAAGTGATGAATCCATGAGGAGATGTAGAATCCCAACCGCATACCTTCCTAGCAGTGAGCCCAAGTCAACCCCTCCTCCTCCAAAACCCTTTTTGTCAGATATGTTTTCCCAGCAATGAGAAAACTAACAAGCTTTTTGATCTACCAAATGGGGATTCTGTCTGTTATCAGAGTGGGTTAGACTGTCTAGTAATACCTTGAACCTCTTGATTCGAAAACATAACACTCAACTCAAAGGAAAGAAGAGTTTATTCTGGAGCCAAATATAATCTGGGAACACAGATTCATGTTACCCCAAATACCATAGTCCAATGTGGTAACAGTTTCATGAAGTTTTTTATGGTAACAGAACGAAGTTGTACCTCAAGACACTTGAAGTTCATTGGCACATCAGATAGACAGGTTCGAGCTTGCTATGGGCCTCGGATGATATCTGGTGACATTCTTAGCTTTTGTGTAGCTGGGAGCTAGTGGTTTGCTCAGAATACATTTTAAAGTTTTGATAGTCGCAAAGGTGTTAAGTCATACATGGAGTGGGCAATGAACAGCTTTCAAAGAAGCTAAAAGTAGCTCAAAATAATTTGGTTCTGGTCTGCAACATTTAACTCTCCATAGTCATGAAATTCAGTCATTTGACTTTGTAGAATGTCTAACACAGGTGCAGCTCTTATGGTTTATTTTTCTGGGAATATCAGGTCAGTTCCCAGTGCTGGGACTCAGACAAGGGCCACTAGTCCTCTTATTCTATGCACAAATGGTGTGCTTTCTTCCATGTGCCTGACAGTGTTGCACTGAACCACTGCAGGGACTTGGAGGCATGCAGCCGAAACCAATCCTGTGACTGAGAGGGGCTAAAATTGAGTAGCAGGACTATTTCCATGTCTATAACTGAGACAAAGGTCTTCTAGTTTGTCTCCAGGGTCACAGACAGATGTGTCTCCTGGTAGGCTCCTACATGAGCAGTTCTGTTTTCAGAACACAGCCAAGATATTTGATTCCTTTGTCAAAGTTTATAGAGATACTAAGGTCAGAAGGTCAGCCTGTGGGTAATGTGGCTACCTCTGGGTTCCTATGTGGGCAAGTATGTCAAGCAACAATGGAGAGAAGTTAGGGAGGAGATTAACAGCCCTTTACCATCTGTTTTGATACTGATGTTAGAACGTCTGCCACATAGACTAAGACATGTCTCTTAGCTTGGACTTTAAATAGGCAGAATGTTCTGAGACCATGATTGAGAAGGGCTTGGGATGATTTGAAGCAATTTCATATGTATTGTGTTATTGAGGTTACCAAGTGTATTAGTTACTTGTCTGTTGCTGTGATGAAATATCATGACCAAGGCAACTTAGAGGAGAAAGAAGTTATTTTGGAGCTTATGGTTCCAGAGAGTCTATGCTACAGACCTGAGGCAGCAGACTGCAGGCATGGTAGCCAGAGCAGAAGCTGAGACCTTGCAGCTGAAACCACAAGCAGGAAGCAGAGACAGAGCACTGGGAATAGTGTGATGCTTTAAACAAGTAGTTCTCAACCTGTGGGTCCCGACCCCTCTGGAATTGCATATCAGATATTTACATTACGACTCATAATAGTAGTAAAATTACAGTTATGAAGTAACAATGAAATAATTTTATGGTTGGAGATCACCACAGCGTGAGGAACTTTACTAAAGGGTCACAGCATTAGGAATGTTGAGAACCACTGCTTTAAACTCTCACATCCCATGTCATAAATCAATCTCAATGCTTTTAAAAAGAATTTCAACCATAAACCATGCTATCTGGTAATAGTGAAATCAAACTAAGAGTAAAAAACAATGGGAAAAATAACAAAAAAAAGAGGCTGGGGATATAACCTGAATTCATAGAAAGCTTACTTTTTATGCATGAGGGTTGAGGTTCAATGCTTCAGTGCCTCAAAAGAAAAGAAGAAAAAAGACAGTAAGATATTTATTCACTTAGACATTAAACATACCCTTCCAAATAATTCACTGATAAACATGAAGTATCAAAAAATAGATATAACTTTTAAAATGTAGGCCCTAAGTCAATAACAGTCTTAGATTTAAAGAGTCCTTTTTAAGAGAACAAAATGAATAGAAATAAAGAAGGAGAGACATGATAAAGAATGGATCAGAAACTGATAAGATTGAAAATAAAAGACCAAAGACTATCAAAAAAAAGTAAAAGACTGGTTTTTAGAAATATCAGTGAAATGGATAAACATTTAACAAAATTTGGAAGGATAAAAGGGATGAAAAGGGGGAGGAAAGGAAAGAAGGAGAGGGAGAGAGAGGGGGAGGGAGGGAGGGAGGGAGAGACAGAGAGAGAGAGAGAGAGAGAGAGAGAGAGAGAGAGAGAGAGAGAGAGAGAGAGAGAGAATATGGTATCAAGAATGAAACAGGACATTCCATTAGAGTCTATTTCTGTCGCTGTGGTAAAACACCCTTACAACAGGCAACTTAGGAAAGAAAGGGTTTAACTCACTCCAGGTTGAGGTCCATTAAGAGGGAAGTCATGGCAGTAGAAACTTGAGAGAACTGGTCATATCACACACAGCCATAGTCAAGAGCAGAGAGAAATGAATGCATGCATGCTCAAGTGCACTCAGCTCGATCTCTCCACTCTTACCCAGTTCAGGACCCCTGCCTAGGGAATGGTGCTGCCTAAAGTAGGATGGGTCTTCCTACATCAATTGAATTAACTAAGACAATCCTCCAGAATAATGGAACAGGAAAGGTTAAATTGGAGTCGGGGAGAGGAGAGCAGGTTAGAGGAAGGAGTGTGGGAAGAAATAAATAAAGACCTTTCAAAAAAGTCATATAAAAACTACTACTGTAGAATCTTCCTTTAAAAAGAGAGAAGAGCACACCAATTGGTTGTCCAGTGCCAAGTGGTCAGCCCTGAAAACATACATACAAGTAACATTATACTGACTGAGAAGGCTGTATTTATGAATATAAGAAACTGAAAAACAGCTATAAAACCTTGCCTCCCCTGATGGGCATCCTTTTTTGCCCAAAGGAATTTGAGATTTCGCAACATATCCCTAAATGAGGACTGCAGGAGCATGGTAGAGGTGACTTTCTTTAGGCTTTTTTTTTTTCAAGACAGGGTTTGTCTGTGTAGCCCTGGCTGTTCTGGAACCCACTCTGTAGACCAGGCTGGCCTCATGGATATCCACCTGCTTCTGCCTCCCAAAGGTGTGTGCCACCACGCCTAGCTTCTTTAGACTTTTTAAGATATCCTTGTAAGGCATAGAGATTCATTTATTCAGAGACTAACAAGGGTGAGGTATAGATGCAGAAATTTTTGTCTCAACAACCATATCAGACCATTTTTCTATTAATTTCTCATTTTCTCTTAACACTTCCTTAAACTGCCATTTCTCATTCCAAATTCTTAGATCTGCTTAACCCAATGAGATTGTTTCATCTCTCTCTCTCTCTCTCTCTCTCTCTCTCTCTCTCTCTCTCTCTCTCTCTCTCTCTCTCTCTCTCTCTCTCTCTCTCTCTCTCTCTCTCTCTCTCTCTCTCTCGTGTGAGAATTTTAGCACAGCAATAGTGTTTTCTTGATATCTGTATATCTAATCTCCACAGGCTTACAACTTGGCTGATGTCACTATTTCTCAAAACCTTTCCTCATGGAAAGCGATATAAGTCACTCATCAAACAGGCAAATGATTTCAAATAGGAATTCTTACATGATATGAATTTAACTCTTACTTTTCATATACAGTTACAATGCCACTAGACTTTTGGGTAATAAGGAAGGCCAAAAATTGGTTCTGCCATGGCCTGGCTAAGTACAAGTCTCATAAGAAAGCCAAGACTTTATTCCACAGAGTAGACGAGCTTCAGAAAACCACAGAGGTAATATTAGGGTGTCCAAAGAATGCAAAGAAAAGGATGGGCAACCCAGTAAGGCAAACAGAATTCAGCTCCAGCTGGGTTACTTGCCAAATAGGAGAAAGGAAGCAGATGCTCTGAACCGTAAAGCAGGTGACCCTGGTGCAATTCCATTGGTAGGACTATGCTTGCACAAGTCCACAGAACTCACGAGCCTCGAGTCATGTTGAGACTTTTGGTGACACAGTGTTTCCTCCAGCAGATGAGTTAGCAATGGAGAGAGATCTCATTTCACCAGCCTATATGGTTCAGAGGAGAGTGCTGAGATACCAGTAACCTTGAAAAAGCATGTCATTTAAGAATAAGCCCCACCCCCAGTGGGGGGACTGAGAAGAGAGAACAGCCATGAGCCAGGGAACCCCAGGGTATGATACAGCCCTGAGAGGTAGCTGTGGGAAGTAGGGGACGGGCTCAGCATTACCAAACAAAAGTGCAAGCTGCAGATGGTTCAGCTTAGGCGGTGAAGTATGTAACCTAGCCCCCAGTGGCCTGGAGCAGATCTCATAAACTGAAGAAAACAGTGACATTTGGTAGCCCTGAGTCTGAGGTCAGCAAGTGCATCATCTGCTTGAGCCATCTTTCCACTCTTCGCTGATACAGAGCCTGACAACTCTGAAGAGCATACGCAACTTAAGGAGATATTGAATTATAAAGACAGGTCCCCAGCCCGTATGCATCTCAGTGCTGTGGTTGCTTTTCAGGTTCCCATCACACCTGGGAGACAGTCCCCAGCTGGAACATGAGTCACACCAGAAGATATGATCGAGGGAGCTTTGGGAGGGTCAGAGAACCTGCCTAGCCCACACACGGCAGAGCTAAATATGGCCAGCAGTGGCCCCTGGTATGTAAAACAGGGAAACGATATAAGATGAAGATAGCCCTATTGAACATCATACACATGTTCAATACAGGCTCAACCCCAGCGTAATCCATAGCAAAGACAAAAGCTCACACGTTCAGCTGACTCTCATCCCCTGGCCGTATATTGGCAGTAGACAAGTTTTGAGGTTTGAGAAAGAAGTTTCTCCAACTCTTTTTGTTTGCTTTTTTTCTTCCTATTTTACCCATGTATTTCTCCATTTGTTTCTTTTTTTTTTTAACAGTTCGTGGTGCATTTTCTTAATTAGTGCTTGATGTGGGAGAACTCAGACCATTATGGGCAGTACCATCCCCGGAAAGGTGGTCCTGGGTTCTATAAGAAAGCAGGCTGAGCAAGCCATGGAGAGCCAGCCAGTAAGCAGCACTCCTCTGTGGCTTCTGTTTAGTTCCTGCCTCCAGGTTCCTGCCTTGAGTTCCTGCCTCAACTTTCCTTCATGATGGACTACAAGCTGTAAGATGGAATAAACCCTTTCCTCCCCAGATTGCTTTTGGTCAGTGTTTTATCACAGCAATAGAAAATGAAACACAATACTATGATACTGAAGTCATACTAAAAGCTTGCATAGGAAAAAAAAAAAGCTCATGGCCAGCCAGAGTACCACTTCTTTCAAACCTTTAGGGAGTTAATTATCAACATTCCTCAGACTACTTCACAAAATAGAAACAGAAGGCACACTATGAAACTCATTCTGTAAAATCAGTGTTACTCTGTAATCAAAACCAGATAAAGACAAGAAAATGAAAACTATGTCCCAGTTCCAAATATCAATGAACACAAGGACCAATTCTCAATAAATTCCTAGCAAATTGAATTCATGACTACATTAATGTGATCATGATAGGATAAACATGACCAAGTTGGTTTCATTGCAGAGCTGTATGGTGGGCTCAATATATGCAGACAATAAATTTAACACAGTACATACATAGACTCAGGGAGAGAAATCACGTGATCATGTCACTAGACAGAGACTGACAAAGTTCAATAGTGTTCTACAATAAAAGCCCTCAGAAAGATGAAATAGAAGAAACACATCTCAACATAGTAAAGACTATATATGGCAAACTTACAGCAAATACTATGCTAACTAGGGAGAAACCGAAAGTATTTTCTCTAAAAGCCGGAATGAGACGAGGGTGCTCACTCTCTTTACTGTATTGAATATGGGCTTGATGGTTTAGCTACAAAAAAAATGATAAGAAAAGAAATGAAAGACACAGAAATAGGAAATGAAGATGTCAAACTATACATATCCAAAGAAGATATGATCTTATACTTAAAAGACCCTAAACACTCAGTCACAAAACTTGGACCAGACACACACGTTCAGCAAATTAGCAGTTACAAAAACCAATACATGCATATCAGTAGCTTTTCTATATATCAATAATTAACTTGCCATGAAAGAAATTAGGGGAGAATTACATCAGACATGGGATTAATACCTAGAATTACAATCCAAATACCCTGGATAGAGGATTAATACATAGAATACATTTTTTAAAACTGGAAAATTAAATACACACAGAAAATCAAATTATGAACTGTTGAATGGATTAATGAACTGAATTGACAATTGTCAAAACAAGCAAAATAGCAAAAAGTATTTGAAAAACTGTTTTTAAAAGTTAGTAGCTTTCTCTGTTCTCTCCCCCCCCACTACCTCTTCTCTGTCTCTGTCTCTCTCTGTCTCTCTCTGTCTCTCTCTGTCTCTCTCTGTCTCTCTCTGTCTCTCTCTCTCTCTCTGCTCTCTACACATGCGTCTCCCCCAGACCTGGTTCTTCTGCCCCACCTCCTCCTAATAAAGCTCTGATACTGGGGGGAAAAGTTAATCACTTAGAACCCCCTGTTTAAAACCAGGGTATATTTTAAGCCAACTGTTAGTATGAATGTGTTATGTGTATTCTTATGTGCTGATGTTCTTCACTCATTATGCATGAAACACAGTTAAATCGAATTGGGAGATACATTCGGTATCCATACTTAATGACTTGAAGTTCTCAATGTGTATTATTTCAGGGCTGACTACTTAAGGAGCTCATCCCTGGGAGAGACTAATTCTCCCTCTCTCAGCAGCTGTTAGTTGTTTGTAGTTATTTGTCTAGGGGTGAGCCTGTGAGATTTTCCCCCTTCAGTGTGTCTTCTGGTGTTGTCCTTCTCCAGGTCTGGGTTAGGCATCTATATTGTTGAGGTGTCATGAATGGAAAGGGAAGAGGGGAAGTGATGTAATTAAATTCTAATTTTAGAAATTTTAAAAAATTATCAATCTAAAAAAGCTAGTCAATTAGAACTGTTTTGGGACCTCAGTTCATCCTAGTCAGAAGGCCTCAGGAAAACAAAGGCACTAGATGATACTGTGGCATGGGAAAAAGAAAAAGCCATAGCAATCCAGTGGGTGTATAAAGGTTTTTCAATAGCTAGAAATTAGAGGCTGGAGAGATGGATCAGCAGTTAAGAGCACTTGCTTCTCTTCAGAGGACCCAGGTTCAATCTCAAGCACCCACATGGCAGCTCACAACTGTCTGTAACTCCTGTTCCAGGGCATCTGATGTCCTCTTCTGGGCTGTGATATACTTGCAGGCAAGACACTCATATACATAAAATAAAACTTATTCTTTAGAAACCTGGAAATAAAACTAGCATATTACCCAGCTATATAATGCCTGGACAAATGTCCAAGGATATTTTCATATCCATTCTTTTGCCACTCTATTCACGATAGCTAGGATAGTCAACCCCTCGTAGGTTCTATGGTTAAAGAAAATTTAGTATGTGCACCTAGTAGAAAATGTTTCAGCTGGAAAGAAAAACAAAATAAACCATGGCATTTTCAAGAATAAGGGCAAAATTAGAAATCATTATATTAAGTGAAATATGCCAACCTCAAAAAGACAGATACTGCATGTTTATCCCATATTACACCACCCAGATTGCAAATTGTGCACGGGGGCATGGAGGTGAAATGGACCATAAAAGGGTGAGGGAAATGAGATGCATATGGCATGGAAGGAGAATGGAGTACTTACTATTTGGTAGAAAGAAGAGGACCACTAACCATGGAGAACGAGAGGAATGGGAGAGGACAGTGAGGAAACAGTGAATAAGAACAAAGTATAATAACCTATGTGTATAAAACTGCCATGTGAAACCAGTACCAAGTTTATAACTTGAAAGTTCAGGAAAGTGCTGGGCGGTGGTGGCGCACGTCTTTAATCCCAGTACTCGGAAGGCAGAGTCAGACAGATCTCTTGTGAGTTCCAGGACAGCCAGGGCTGTTACACAGAGAAACCATGTCTCGAAAAACAAGACAAAATAAAAATTAAGGAAAGTATACTAATTTATTTTTTTTAAAAACCTGCTCTTTTTGGACAGGAAACAGAGGAGCAGTGGATCTGGGGGAGAGGGGAGGTAGGGGGCAACTGGGATGAGTAGATGGAGAGGAGGCTGTGGTCAAGATGTAGTGTATGAGAGAAGAATAAATAAAAAGAAAAAATATATAAAATAATAAAAATGACAATAAGTTGAATGTTCTCCTTATCATATATCATAGGTCATTCAGTTACACATAAGTATTATTCTACTTTTTAATATAACACTCTACATTGCGTGTTTACTTGCAACTCAATAGATATTCAGATCTTTTGCCTGTACTTGGCTCTCATATTACTAGCTGACTTTGAAACTAATTATGCATGAACTATATTTTTTGCTTTTTTAAAAATAGAAATTGATTGAAAAGAATTCATTGTAGTCCCTGCCTTCATGAAATATATATATGTAATTTATAGCACATACTCACATATGAATTTCATTATTTGTATATCTGTTATCAATAACTAAAAATTATCAAATGATATTTTGCAATTCTTTTTATATGAAATAATAAAAGAAGAGTAACCAACAAATGCAAAATAAGAGATGTATATTTTTGTAGGTTTTGTGACATTTTATGGTGGTTTTTTAGCCAGCAATTTGTATTTATATATTTATACCTATGTATGTAACAATAATAATCAAGGAAAAGAGTTCATGAATTTGAGGGGGAGCGAGGAATAGGACATGGAAGTAACTGGAGGGAGGGGACATGGGAAGGGTCAAAGGGTGGAAAGGGAAGGGTAAATGATGTAATTATATTTTAATCAATATTTTTTGAGACAGGATCTCACTATGTAGCTCTTGTTGTCTTGGAACTCACTTTGTAGACCAGGCTGGCCTCAAACTCAGGGCTCTGCCTCTGCCTCCCAAGTGTTGGGATTAAAGGTGTGTGCCACCACATCTGGCTCAATTTTTTTAATGAAAAAAAAATGTAATGCATTATAATGAGCTTCATTGTGAATAAAAATTAACTGATGTATCTAAGTTTGTATTTACAATTTCATACTTCTTTCTTAAAGCAGTATTTCCAAGTTGTATAAGCTTCAGGCTTATTTTCCCAGTCTGCTGAGTGTGGTGTTTGAATGGTATGTATAGAGGTAGTGTACAACTTTCTCTCTTATGCTTTAATTTTGCAAAGACTTTGTGAGAATCTATTTTACATATATATTCATGTGTACATGTGTGTATGTGCATGTGAATATGTGTGTTTTGTGTGTGTATATGAATGCAGGATGCAACATAAAGTATTGAGAGAAATGCAGTCTCCAGGTATAAGACAAAATCTATAGATTTTGCTGTATTTCAGTCAATAATCAGTCAATGCTAAGGAAATAAAGAAATGTAGTTTAGAATGAACTTATTTGATCAACATATGCAGTGTATAGATGATAAATAATCCTTGTAGGTAGTTTGCTAGTCATTGGCAGCACATCTTTATCAGAGAACAACATTCCAAATTTTAATAAGACTTACAGGATTTCCATCATTTCAGATTCTTGGAATGATTCACATATTTTTTTTCATTTGGTTTGGACTAATTTTAGTTCATTATATATAATCTGCTCATCTTCTAACTTTTCTTCTCATGTATCCCAGGCTGACTTTGAACCTGCTATATAGCTGAAGATGACCTTGAACTTCTGATCCTCCTGCCTCTACTCATAGTGATGGCATATACAGGCATGGCCACCACAGCCATTTTTGTCATTTTTGTTGTTGTGTAATGTGTGGCTGGGGATCAAACCCAGAGCCTCATGCATGTTAGGGAAGTATTCTACAACTTAGCTATATCCCCAGGCACATTTTTAATATTTTAGTAAATTTAATGTTTATTGGTGTATATTCATTGTACACAGTATTGACTTTGATGAAGTCATTTTCTTTTTGTGTGACTGAATGCATTTCTGTGGTGCATCCACATGAGGGTAGGGGTGAGCACCCAAGCATGCAAGAGGGGAAGCCAGAGGAAGACCTTGGTAACTTCCTGATTTTTTTAGACAGGGTCTCTCACTGAACCAGCCACATGCGGTTTCATCTAAGGTGACTTGCTAGCAAGCTCTTGGGACCCCCTGTTTCTTCTCCTCAGTGCTGGACTTACATGTGTGACGGCCATGCCTGGCTTTTTATGCTATATTAAACCTCAACTACTCATGCTGCCAGAGAAAGTGTTCTTACATGCTCCCCATCCACTCAGCTCCATAAGGACATTTCATACAAGTAGATAATGTACTTGGTTAAACCATATTTTTATTAATTCTTTGAGAATTTCATGCAATGTATTTTGGACATATTCCCCCTCCCTCCCCCAACTCTTCCCATAACCACTCTTCACTACCCCATCCCTTCCCACTCGATTTTGAGTCCTTCTTCTATTTCTTCCTCCTCCTCTTCCTCTTCCTCTTCTTCTTCCTCTTCTTCTTCTTCCTCTCTTCCTCTTCCTTCTCCATCAAATTCAGTTTGTGTTGCTCAGCTAGTCTCAGCAGTGGGGTCTGAACTGGTGTGTGGTCAACCTACCAGGTGTCACATCGTTAAAGAAAACTGACTCTCTCCTCAGCTAGTGGTGGGATGTTGTGTCCACCTTCCCATCTTTGTCCTGGGATTTTGTCTGGCTGGAGCTTGTGCAGGCTGTCACAATCACTGTGAGTCCCTATGTCCAACTGCTCTATTGTGTCTAGAAAAGTTTCCTTGATGTTATCAGCCACCTCTAGCTCTTATACTGATTCCGTTCACTGCTTCCACAAAGATCCCTGAGCCGTGTGTGTGTGTGTGTGTGTGTGTGTGTGTGTGTGTGTGTGTGTGTGTGTGTGTGATGTATGTCCCATTTAGTGCTTAGCACCACACAGTCTCTTATTCTCTGCACATTGGCCAGCCAGAAATCTCTGTGTGTTAATTAATATTTACTGTAAGGAGAAGCTTCTCTGATGAGAGTCGAGAGATGCTTTGATCTGTTGGGTATAGCTAAAAAGTGTCACTAGGAATTGTTGTAATAGTGTGTCCATTCAGCAGAATAATAGTATGGTTTCTCCCCTGGGGCCTATGACCTATCTAGCCACAGGATTCGGGCCTCTTTAATAGTGTCAGGTATGGATTCCATCTCATGGAGCAGGCCTTAGATCTGGTCAGAAAGTGCTTAGTTACCCTCATAACACTTGTGCCACCATCACACCAGAGGGCATATCTGATTAGACCAGTCCTTATAGCTTTCAGTATTCACAGATGGGTGGTACTGTGGGTTATTTTTCTCTCCTAGCAGTATGCATAGTACCTTCCAGTGCCATACAAGCCAGCCAATAGGAATGAAGGTTCCAGGTGAGTACCACCTTGATTTCTCCATGTTTTGTGACTCAAATATGCAATGTCTGTAACAGTCGAGTCTTAATCATCAAGTTCTGGAGGGTAGTCAAGAATACTGGCAATAGTCTATTATTCTGGGGAGGGTCTATGTGGCCCCCATTGACCAGCCACTCAAAAAGAGGTAACCTATTCCTGGTACTGGGGATTTTGTTTGTTAACAAAATGAGATGTCTATTTGGGATATAGTACCTCCATTTAGGATAACTCCAATAAAACTTTATATTAATGTATATGTATATATCTTATGATGCTTCTATTGTGATAGGTCTCCATATGGCTTTTTCATAAGGCATTTAATGTTAGTTATCTTTCCTCATATTCTATCCTCTACCCTCCCCCTCCATGTTCCACTCCAATTTAATGCTTCTTGTTCCATTATACACCTTTAACATTTTATACCACTGTGTTCTATCTCCCTTCTCTTGAAAGGCCCTCCTAATGGCTCCTTACTAAATTCCTGACCTCTGTGGGTATTCCAAATGGACTATACCTATCTAAAGGTTCAAAGCTAGCCGGGTGGTGGTGCCTTTAATCCCAGCACCCAGGAGGCAGAGACAGATGGATTTCTGTGAGTTCAAGGCCAGCCTGGTCTACAGAGTGAGATCCAGGACAGGCACCAAAACTACACAGAGAAACCCTGTCTCAAAAAAAAAAAACAAACAAAAAAAAGGTTCAAAGCTAATATCCAGAACTGATAAGAAACATGCAATGTTTATCTTTCTGTGTCTGGGTTGCCTCATTTAGAATGATTATTTTCAACTCCATCCATTTACCTGTCAATCTCATTTTTTTAACAGCTGAATAATATTCCATTGTGTACCACATTTTCATTATCAAATCATCAATTGATGGATGTCGTGGCTGTTTCCATTTCCTGGCTATTGTGAGTAAAGCAGCAATGAATATAGATGAATGAGTATCTCTGTAATAGGTTATAGAATCCTTTGGGTATATGCCCAAGAGCGGTATAGCTGGGTCATGTGGTAGATCTATTTTCAGTTTTTTGAGGACCTCGACACTGATTTCCATAGTGGTTGTACTGGTTTGCACTCCCACAAGCAGTGTATAAGCTGTTTACTTTCCCCCACATCCACACCAGGATATGTTGTCATTTGCATATTCGATAATGTACTTTTTATGCATGTGTGCACATTTGTGTACATGTGTGTTTCTGTGTATACTTTGGCACATGTATGTGAGTCTGTGTGCAAATGTATGTCCATGTGCATGTGAAGGCCATAGCACCGTCTCAGGTGTTATTCTCAAGAATGCCATCCACCACATTTGTAACAGGGTCTCTCATTGGCCTGAAGCTTGAAGATTAGCTAGAATGGCTGGCTGGAAAGGGCCAGAGTTCTCCTGTCTCTGCCTTTCCAGCACTAGGATCACAAGCACATGCTTCCATACTTTGTTTTCATGGTGAATTCTGGGTCATCATGTTTGCAAAGCAAGTGCTTGATAGACGAGCCATCCTCCAGCTGATAAAGTGGACATTATAAAGCTGATAAAGTGTTCTCCCCATCTCCAAAGCCAGCCCCCTTTCTGTCCCCTCCTTCTCCCATTAGTCCCTCTCATTCATCTGCAGTTTTGCTTCTAATTTAATATCACATACACATACATTCGTTCATGTTTCTAGAGAAAAATCCAGGTCCACAAATAATTTTAAAATGTGACATTTGTCTTTCTGAATCTGAGTAAATTCACTTAATATGATAATTTCACTTGCATCCACTTTCCTGCAAGTGACATAATTTTACCTTAACAAAGAGCATAATTTTATTTTAAAATGTCATCAGTGTAAATGCTTTAAATTTTACCACAAAATACATGAATTGTGATTATCAACTTATTTATTTTAGAGTTTTTGGCTTTCTAAGATTCTATATACTTTTGAGATGACAATGTCATGGTGAAGCTCATTCCTTTGTACAATTAATATATGATTTTTTAAAGTCCCAAAAAAGCTATTCCAGCCTCAAGTTAATTTATCAATTTATTCCTAATTTTCAATTTAAATTTGTTTTATATTTAATTAGCTATAACTCCAGGTGATTTTTATATATTCATAATAAAATGATATTATTGTCTGACACAACTGCAACCTGGTCTGTGGAACAGTTGCTAAGATTTCATTTGAATAAAGATACTACACAGATTTCAGAAGACACTTTAATGATGGAATATGAGAAGGAAGGTTCCTTCCTGTCATAGTATCATTTGGTATGGGGATATAAGTAGTCTCTGAGTTGAGGGAATGTATCACTTATATAATTAGAGTTTCCAAGGTAGAGTCTACTTCATAACATGGGACAGGAGAGGATGCTCTGTTTCTGTGTTGGAGTCAATCCACTCCTAGAAGCAAATTGATCAGAGCTGATATATTAAGAGACTTCTATCCTTTTGCAAATGTTTTCTTCATGGGAAGATACAGTCCTATTTCCAGGTAACGCCTTCTTTCATTGACAACATACTCATACCCTTTTGTACCAGAAGTTCTGACATTAAGTACTGATGTAGAATTTTCTCAATCAATGCACATCCAGTACAGCTCTTACCTTTCATTTCACTGTGAAGCTCTGGAAAGTAGGCCAATCGATGGTGTTATTTCTTTGATCATTGCCAATGACTCTACCTCATGTTAGTCATATTCTATAAATGTCTCTCCTTTTGAATACATGCTTGACCTAGTGACTTGCTTCTAATATCAAAAAGAATGAGATGCCAATTCCAAGATTAGCATATGACTGTGGCTTCTGCCATGATCAGATTTCTGCTCTCCTATTTGCTCATTCCAATAAAGTACTTTGTCATGGTGTGTCCTATAGAGAGATCCACATCTTCATGAGGAAATGGAGGTATATTCTAGACAAAGACTAGCAACTAACTAAGGCTCTAGCAGGTTGCAACAGGTTGAATCTTTCTAAAAAAAAAACTTTATCCTTTTTTTCTGGTCATTAATTTACTAGTATCTGATAAAGCTTTGATGGAGAGGAACCCATTAAGGCTTGCCTGAACGCCTGATTCAAAATAAGTGAGATAATAAATATACATTGCTTTAAGCTGCTGAGCCTATTATGCAGCTACAAATAATTAGTATAAGGATATACTCCTTCACAGGAGTTAGGTATCCTCATGCCACTTTAATCACATTTGTTTTTCAAATCCACAATTAAAAATTACATTTATGTGGACAGCATGATGTTTTGAAACATGCATTATGTTTCACACATATATAATAAAATGACTAGCCCTAAGTAAATTATTTATTACCTCCTATATTTAGCACTTCTGTAGTAGGAACACTTAACATCCACTGGCAGTATTTTCAAGAACATAATGTTTTGTTATAGCACAATTGATCTCATGAACTTATTCACCCTGCTTAAATGCTGAAATTTTGTATACCTTGACCAACCTCACCCAACCATTCAGCAACATAATCTCCTCACAACCACTCTCCTTGTCCCACCTTCTATATAATCAACTATTTTAGGTTCTACGTATGTGTGGTATTATGTGGCATTTATCTTTCTGTGCCTGCCTTATTTTCTTTATCCATTCCTCCACTGGATATTGAAATTGCTTTCACATCTTGTTGATTATTAATAAGTCATCTACTTTCCCTACTGTGTCCTCCCCAATCATGTAAATTATGGATCAATTCATACAGAAGTTATACATTACAGAAAATGCTCTTCAGTTCATCCATATTTACTTTTCTTTGAGGCCATCCCCCTTCAAACAGATAATGAATTGATCCTAAGCCATTGCCTTATTACTTAACTGTTCATCAATATCTAAGGCTATGGAGATAGCTTTCATGAAAGATCAGCAAACACTCTTTCTGTCCTCGCACTTCTGACAACACTGTGGTACAATCCCCTTGCAGATTCTAACACAGCTTGGGCATGGTACACTTACGAGCATAAGTTTTGCTGCTTCAGCTGAACCTTCACACCAACTTTTTATAGAAGACAAATATTTTATTGTTACACAGACAAATAAGCATGCTTCAACCACAGTCAGTTTTCAAATTATGCTATTTTTTCACCAAAGAAAAACCAGGAAGAAGACAATCTTGTGAGCTAAACAACAACAAAAAAAATACGACCCCAGGTAATTTTAAATACTTTCTTTTAAAAAAATAAATTTATACCTTTTATACCTTACTAATTCCTGAGACACTTTCGAGGAATATTTCCTATTGTGATTACAAAACACTTGCTTTCTTTTATTATGAAGAACTAACCTCAAACTGTGTCTCACAGAATCTAATTTGTGTTTCCTCGAATGATTTTCCTAACATGTAACCTATTATTTAAATGTACAGAAATCTATATTCTAAATCTCCAGTGAGGGAGCACTGTGATTAAGTTATGGAGGTGAGAAGAACCACTCATCGTGATGGCGCCATTCCCTGACCCTGTGTCCTGAACCCTGCAGGAAGGACAGAGGCAGCTGCACACCCAAGCTCATCATTCTCTGCTTCCTGACTGCAGACGTAATGTGTAGACAGCTCTGGCTGCCAGCGTTCCTGCCAGGGGGGCTGTCCCCTCACACCGTCTGCCAAAATAAATGCTTTCTCCCTGGAGTTGCTTTTGTCAGGGTGTTTTATCAGAGCAACAAGAAAGGGAACTCAGGCATCCTTAGATTGATCCTTTCTTTGTACTTATTTTCTCAATAAACTGCACATCTTCATACATCTTTGCCCCTCCTCTGCCCATCCTATTAGAAACAGACAGTGACACCCACACTGCTGCCAGTCTGTGGTGCAGTTTCCTCCAGCAGATTAACTACTCGGTCAACTTGAAGTTCAGCTTCCCACAGAATCCCCTAAATGGATGAGATACCTCCAGATTAGTGGTCACAGTGGAACAGGAGTGGCCCGCAGAACAATCTCTGTCAGATTGCTCATCTTTATCTGAACTCTCATCAGCCTGGCTGTTATCAGTTATCTGATCTATGGAGCCATCACCCTGACGCCACCTGCAGCATTCTAGGCTTTCTTGAGTTGGCTTGGTCAAAGTTTCCCAAACCTTTCCTGCAAACCAATTACCAATGCTCTTCCACAACGTGTCAGGTCCAGCAACAGCTGTATTCTTTCTTTCTTTCTTTCTTTCTTTTCCATAAATAAACTATACTTTTTTATTTCCAAATATCTTATCAAGATTGTTTTTAATAACCATACAAATGTACATAATGCATACTGGCCTTTGCAATCCACCCTCTCCCATATTCCTACAATTCCATCATGCACATTTTTAATTCACTCATTTCATTAAAGTCTCCCATCATCTTGTAAGCCAAAGAATGATGCTCTCTTTTTTCTTTTGTGTCAATTTTTTTTATTTTTGAGATTATACTTTGATTACATTTCTCCCTTCCCTTTACTCCCTCCAAACCCTCCTTCCCATAAGGCCCTCCCCAATGTCGTTCAAATTCACAAAGGTATTTTGGTACATTCCATTTACAAACACAAGTCTTGTTGCTTCAGCTGAACCTTTTCACCAAATTTTTGTGCTCTCAGAATCATCATTTTTTTTTTAGTTTGATCTGTCCTTTTAGAAGCTTTTAACCACCTCCTCAAACATTCTTCATTTCCTACTTAAAAGAGGGAAAAACCCTTCCAAGTGTGTATAAGATGCACAGATAAAGATGGAACAATATTTTGGAATATACAATGAAATATATCAGTTCACATCAGAGTCAAATTGAATATAAATATAAATGCATATGACAAACTGAATATGAAAATAACTACTATAATTCTGTTTGTGGTGATATTGTGTCCCCCAATATATTGTGCACCCTAAACTTATCTGGGGTCAGAGAACAGAATAGCCACTAGATAGACATAGAAGCCAGAAAATGGAGGCACACACACCTTTATTCCTAGCCTTCTAGATGCAGCAATCCATCCGGGTCCCTGTGAGTTCAAAGCCACACTGGAAACAGCCAGGCATGGTGACACACACCTTTAATCCCAGGACTTGAGATCTCATGTCTTGCTTGGGAAAGACATATGCCTTTAATCCCAGGAAGTGATGGAAGGAAGCAGAAAGATACATAAGGCGTGAGGACCAGGAACTAGAAACCTTTTTAGCTTTTAGGCTTTTTAGCAGCAGTACAGCTGAGATACATTCAGATGAGGACACAGAGGCTTCCAGTTTGAGGAAACAAGGTCAGCTGAGGAATTGGCAAGGTGAGGTTGGCTGTGGCTTGTTCTGCTTCTCTGATCTTTCAGAATTTACACAAATAGCTGGCACTGAGTTTTTTATTAATAAGAACATTTAAGATTCATGTTACAGTGTTTAAACTTTTTTTCTTGAATGGTTTCTACAGTCTGATTATAGCAATTTATTAGATTTATCAGAGAATTGCATAAGACCAATAACTTGGCCAAATAACAGTTTAGTAAACAAAATTGAGACAAGGTCTCATCTATCTCAGGCTGGCCTTAAACTTGCTATGTAGCTGAGTATTACCTTGAACTTGTGATCCCCCTGCCTCTACCTTCTGAGTGCTGAGATAACACCATGTGCGGTTTATGTGGTATTAAAGGTTGGGAGTTAGTGGGTACTCGCCAGGCTAGACACTGGAGGAGGATGTGGAAAGTGTGGGGATGGAGTGGGGTGGAGACAGCACAAAGTGTCCTGTGTGGGAACCTAGATGTTGGCTACAGCACAGGAGGAAGTGGTGGAACTAAGCCAGGACCCTGGGTTGGGGACCCTGTGGAAGCCTAGAAGTCCCTACTGCAAAGCACAGGTGGCTAGACTAGGTTAAACAACCAACAGACCAGAGAAGAAATGAGGAGGAAGAGTAGAAAGTGTTAAGATGAATGAAAATACACTATGCTAACCCCAAAAGATGCTACAGGAAGTGTGGTAAGGGGAAATTTATACTTACAAATGCTTGCCTGAAAGAAAGAGAAAACAATCAGGACAATACACCTTATTAAAACCAAAAGTAAACTCAGGAAAAGAATTAATTTGCTGGGAAAATAACTACTATGTGAAAGAAAACAAAGAGATAGTTGAAAAAATAGAAAAACAACGAAGTAAAAACTGTAAACAAAGGTTAGTTGAAAAGGTCAACAAAATGATTAAGGAAGGTTTTCTAAGAATTCAGGAGAATTTCAGTATAAGTAGACACTGGAGAAGCAGTTAATCCAGTCAATCCGCGGGCGAGTGAACTAGGCAGGCACTTGGCAGAAGAAGGTGCCAATGGCCAGTCAGTGGGCGGAAAAGTACTTACAGATTCAGTCAACAGGGAGACACAGATGGAAGCTACAGCAAGATTGTATCTTCCCCCAGCCCGAAGTCCGAAGAGTGGGTGGGGATGGTTCAGTGGTTAAGAACAGCACCGGCTGGCTGCTCTTGAGGAGGGCCTGGGTTTGCCTCCAGCATCTACATCACGGAGATGATGGAACAGTTCCTAATTCCCCTTGACAAATCACAGTGCTGAGTCCAGAAGACCTTGGTTGTAGCATCCCACCTTGTCCGTACCTCCCCACTCACCCTTCTTTTCTCTCTAAAAAGCAAACAAAAATAGGAAACTGGCCCACAAAAAAATCATAAACCAAAATATACAAACAAAAGATTAGTAAAACAAAAAAATGTTCAAAGCATTATGAGATTTAAAAGTCTACAAAAGTAATATTAAGTTCATTTTGTTTTGGCCAGCTACTACTGGGCCTACCCTGAAGTGTGGTTAGTATACCCAATGAGACTCCACTGAGGAAGACGTGTGTGTGTGTGTGTGTGTGTGTGTGTGTGTGTCCGTGTCCTTCATAAAAGCCACACAAAAAACTAGTGAAGGATGCATGTTCAGTAAAGACTAGTACTGACAAACTTCTTCTATAGTCTGATGAAAGACTACAAAACATGATCAACTAACTAATGAAGGACTATTTTGGCACAAGGTCAATCTAAAAAAAAGACTGAGAGGAACAGTTGGATTTTTAAATGCACAATTTTCATTGATATAGAACCCCATAAAGTGTGCAAAACAACAGTTTAAAAAAACTATCACATTTAGAGAAAGAAAGACAATAAAGTTATCATAAACTATCCACAGAGAAACATAGGCAGAGGAGTAAGGAGTGAAATACTTCTTGGGAGTCAAATACTTCTTGGGTTTTTTGTTTGTTTCTTTCTTTCTTTTTTGGTTTGGTTTTTTTTGGGGGGGGGTGTTTTTTTTCTTGGTTTTTTGAGATAGGGTTTCTCTGTTTCACAGTTCTGGCTGTCCTGCTGGCCTCTGTAGACCAGGTTGACCTCAAACTACCTGCCTGCCTCTACATCCCAAGTGCTGGGATTAAAGGCATGCGCCACCACTCTTGGCTGTTGGATTTTTTTTTTTTTTGATACAAGATCCTTTGCTGTATTATATAGCCCAGGATGGATGGCTTCAAGCTTCCAGTTCTCATGCTCCAGACTCTTGAGTGCAGGTATTTCAAGCGCATTCTACAATGCCTGCCTTAGTCTAAGACCTTCAAACAACAGCTTTTGTTGTCAGGATTTATTTAGTGCTCTCTCTCTCTCTCTCTCTCTCTCTCTCTCTCTCTCTCTCTCTCTCTCTCTCTCTCTCTCTGTGTGTGTGTGTGTGTGTGTGTGTACATGTGCACATGAGTGTAGGTGCCCAAGAAGTCCATAAGATCTCCTGGAGATGGAGTTAGAGACAATGAACCAAACTTCAGTTCTCTAAAAGAGAATCAAGTGCTCTTACCCAGCCCCACAGTGGCTTAAATATGTTCAAAAGGATAAAGAGAAGCACAGGGTACTAAGGTTTTCATTGAAATGATATAAAATGAATACATCAACCAAGAGAAATAAAAATTATAAAAAGGAACAAAAATGATAAAAGCACTAGCAGTTCCAGGACCTGAACATACAGTAAATGTATTGAAGCATTGAGTCTGCAATTCAAAAGCAGATTGAAGGAATGAAATGAAACCTTGAAAACAAGGCATCTGAAATTGAGTCAAAGAAGAGACTGAAAAAGAGAAAGTGAACAAATTTGACAGAAAATATGGAATATGATCAAGTAGACCAATGCATACATCGTGGTAGTTCCAGAGGAGAGGAGAGAGACAAAGATGGAAATGACTGCCTAAAGAAATGATAACAAGCCGGGCGGTGGTGGCGCACGCCTTTAATCCCAGCACTCGGGAGGCAGAGCCAGGCGGATCTCTGTGAGTTCGAGGCCAGCCTGGTCTCCAAAGTGAGTTCCAGGAAAGGCGCAAAGCTACACAGAGAAACCCTGTCTCAAAAAACCAAAAAAAAAAAAAAAAAAAAGAAATAATAACAAAAGATTCCCCACGAATGTACAGAAACCTGAATCCGAACACCCAAGAACCTCAATGAAATCAAACCAGAAAAGCAGAGACTCACACTGAGACAGCTTATATTTAAACAGTTGATAGGCAAAGTAAAAAAGAAAAATTAAAAGCAAAAAGAAAATATTCATTACAATAAAATGATCCTCAGGCTGGAGAGGTGGCTCAGAGGTTAAGAGCACTGGCTGTTCTTCCAGAGGTCCTGAGTTCAATTCCCAGCACCCACATGGTGGCTCCCAACCATCTGTAGTTGGATCTAATGCCCTCTTCTGGCATGCAGGCATACATGCAGATGGAGCACTCATATACATAAAATAAAAAAAATTTTTTAAAAATGATCCTCCATGATATTATTAGTTTATTTTTCAGCAAGAAACTTTAGAGACCAGAAAGCAAAGAATGAAATAACACACACACAAAAAAAAAAAATATTTAGGGGATGCACAAAAAGAAATGAAAAGGAATCAAATCATCTAATGAAAAAATAACCAAACACAAATTAAAGCAAGCATTGAATATATGAGGAATAATATATCTATGTGATTTACAAAAAACCAATGTAGAGAAAACTCATCACAATTATACACGATAAGTATTTCTGTAGTTTTTCTTTGAGAAGTTTTCCTTTTCTAACCTATTACAGATGCAACATACACGTAATGTAGAATGAAAGCTAAAGCTACATTTAATCACAAAGCAGCGGAAGGAAGCGCACTCACTTTGTTCTATAGCATCACCTGTCACTAATCTTCCAAATCTATTTTCATAACAATTTGAATATTATTTTTTATTGTTTTGAAAGTGCATATTTTAGTGTTTTAACTTTTAAATTCACTTTTTTTGTAATTAACTCACCTATGAAAACATAACACATCTAGATTAAAGAAACTTCAAACAAACACTTGTCCAATCTCACACTACGCATCTCAGGGAACCTTTATATATTTAGAATGGCCGTTCTGAAGCCATGGAGTTTCACTCAGGGTTTTGTACTTTCACTACCAGCTATAT
Organism: Peromyscus eremicus; assembly: GCF_949786415.1. Classification (NCBI taxonomy): domain Eukaryota; kingdom Metazoa; phylum Chordata; class Mammalia; order Rodentia; family Cricetidae; genus Peromyscus; species Peromyscus eremicus. Next base: position 14,615,787 of record NC_081439.1, on the reverse strand, counting down.
CTTTATGGTCTGATCTAATACACACACACACACACACACACACACAATTTATGGCAGAGTTGAAACTAAAAATAAATAGATAAGTCTACTGGCTTTATATTCCCTTTCATGACTGATGAAAGTCAAACAATGTAATGTAAAACATCTAGCTGAGCCAGGGTTCCTAAGATTATAAGAGTCAGTAGGAAATATCTATCTATAAGAAAGAGAAGGGAGGAGGGAAGAGACGGGAGGGAAGGAAAGAGAGATTCGTTATAAGGAATTAAATCACATAATTATAGAGAAAGAAGATCGATAATGAGTAAGCCGAGGAGTCAAGAATATTGGTGATGGCATAGCTTCATTCCAACCTTGAAGGCCTAGAAAGACCAGTGCTCCAGCTTGAAGACAGTAAGCCCAGAAGACAGGCTCTTACTTGTCCTGCAGTTAGTTTTAGTCAGTGGAGTGGGTGAGGCCCACCCATACTGAGCAGTGCAATATGCTTTATTTATTCATTAATTCAACTGTTACTCTCACCCAGAAAGACGCTCAAAACCACATCCAGGATGAGGTTAACCAAATATATGGTCAGCCTTTGGTCAGCAAAAATAATACATACATAAAATTCATAATTCTACCATCATATTAATAGAATGAAGAATCAAAGTCTTAATGCAGAAAACATTTTATAAAACTCGACGTGCTTTCACAATAAAAAGTCAGTGAGGAACTGTTATTACACTTACATAGTAAAAGTCATCTGTGGAAAAGCCACAGATAACTGAATTCTCAGTGGCTGAAGGTGACGAGCGTTCTCTGAAACATCAGACACAAAGCAGGGATGCCCACTCTCACCTTCTAACATAGTACTGGAAATGTGAACTAATTAGGAAACATAATGAAAGAACGTTCAAATTGAAAACTAAAGTAAATGATATGTTTATAGAGGACATGACTTTTTATGTATAAAATCCTGAAGATTGCACAAAATACACGTTAGAGCTAATTCTGGAATAGAGCAAAGTAACTGGCAAGAGATCTGCCTGCAGAGGCTACTTGCAGCTCTCTACCCATTGCTAACATACATCCTGGAAGGACAAATCTCCACTTGCAAGCTGAGTATGCTAGTGCATGCCTGTAACCACTGTACCAGGAGGCTGAGGCATAAAAACAAAATCATGAAATGGGATCAGCCAGAGTTACACAGTGACTTCCAGGCCAGCGTGAGCTGTACAGTGAGACTCTGCCCCTAAAACAAACAAACAACAATTTACAGTATCATCAAAAACAATAAAATAATCTAGGAAGAATTCTTCCAAAAGAGATCAGAGAAATGTACACAGAAGCAAGCAAACAAACTGTGGCTAAAAATAATTAAAAATAGACATAAATGGGAAAACATCATCATATTTTCATGGATTGGGAGACTGTATTACCCAAAGCAAATTATGTATTCATGGAATTACCACCAGGATCCTAATAACACTTTAAAATATTTATCCTAAAATTTATATGGAGGCAAAAGTGATCTTCAAATATTATAGGAGACAAGATGGGAAGAGACCCATTTCCTGATTTAAATATATAGTATAAAACTGTAATGATCACAAGAGTAGAGGAAGAATACTATCAGCAAACTTGTTCGATTTTGGCCCTGATCCCCTCATCAAAACATCAATATAATGGATATCCTTGGACAAAGATACCTATATGAGGGATATAGAGCCTACATAAGAGCTTACAGAGCCACGTAGGGCCAGAAAACTGAGGAAGCATATTGAAAACGAGTAAAGTGCAGGGTCGGAGAGATGGCTCTGCAGTTAAGAGCACGGGCTGCCCTTCCAGAGGCTGCATATTTGATGCCCAGCAACCACATGGCAGCTCACAATTGTCTGCGACTCCAATCCCAGAGACTCTGACATCCTTTCCTGGTTTCTGCAACAGCATGCAGGCATATGGTATGCAGAAATACATGTAGGTAAAACTGCCATTCACACAAAATAAAATTACAAAAAAAAAAATTGAAAAGAAAGAAAGGGTATCTCTCATGCCTAATCCTGGGAGTTTTATTAGATAGTCTATGACTCTTGTGAGAGCATTGTCAGTCCAAGTGAAATGACTTCAATAAAAGTATGTATGAATATATATCTACATACATATACGGTTATGCATAATACACATATATGTGTATATTATGTGTAATTCTGGGTAAATAAATAATGTGATTCCTTATGCTTTCTCAAACTCCCTTAGTGTTATTTTTCTCTCCTCCCTCCTTCTGTATTGATCTCCCCTCCCACTCCCTAGTTACCCCTCCTGTCTGTTTCCTTTCCCACTTCACATCGTTTGTATCATGCTCTGGCACTACTCACCCACCTCCCATAGTCCCTTTATACTTTCCTGATTTCTGCGGTTCTCCCAGGTTATATGCTCACATCTGAAGGTTCAAAGCTAGGATCCACAAACAAGTGAGAGCATGTGAGATGTGTTTTTCTGGGTGCTAGCAAAACTGATTATCTCCCCGTAGAAGAAGGAAATTCGATCTATATCATCACCTTACATAAAAAGAAACTCAAAATGGATCACAGGCTTTAATTTAAAAGTGAAAACACTGAACTGCTAGAGGAAACCATAGGAAAGCACTTGAAGGTTTAAGTGTAGGCAACAATTTTCTGAACAGGACTCCAACAGCAGGGGAATTAGCTCTGAGAATTAACAAATGAGATGACATGCAAAGAATAACTTTCTTCACAGCAAAGGAAACTGTTAACAAAATGAAGAAACAGCCTACAAAATGGAAGAAAATATTTGCTGGCTATACTTCATGAGCGGGATAAATATCAAGAATATGTAAATAATTGCAACGATTAAACACCCAAACCCCCAAACTGCTAGTTGAAAAACAGGCTCATGATATGAAGAAGCAATTCTCAAAAGAAGAAACACAAATGACCAAAGTGAAAAGGTATCCAACATCTTTAGCCATCAGGAAAATGTACAGCAAAACTATTTTGAGATGTCTCTCACCCCACTCCAAATGGCTGCTATCAAGAAAAGAGAAAACAACAAATGCTGTGAAGGATGTGAGGGAAGAGGAATCTTTCTTCACTACTGATCTAAAGTGTAAGCTAGTAGAGCTATCGTGGAAATCAGTCTGGAGGTTTCTCAAAAGATTCAAAAGAGAGCTTTCATTTAACCCAGCTATACCACTCGTGAACATATACCAGAAGGACTCTGTATCGTACTACAAGAGATACCTACACAGTAGTGCTCATTGTTGCTCTATTCATAACAACGAAATGGTACCAGCCTAGATGTCCAAAACAGATGAATATATACATACACATATATCATTTAGATGTATATTTATTTATGTAACTGTAAGGGAAAATGAAATAAATGTTTGCATAAAAATGAATAGATCTCAAAAGTATTATATTAAGCTAGGCAACCAAGACTTAGAAAGATGAAGATTATATGTAGAACTGGAGAGGTGGCTCAGCAGTTAAGAGCACTGGCTGTTCTTTCCACGGTCTTGAGTTCAATTCCCAGCAACCACATGGTGGCTCACACCCATCTGTAATGAGATCTGGCGCCCTCTTCTGGCCAGCAAGCATACATGCAGACAGAACACTGTATACATAATAAATAAATAAATCTTTTTAAGAAAAGAAAATTTTATGTTGTCTGTCATACATGGATCCTGGAATATAATATCTCTATGTATAGAAGTGTGGGTATAGGCTATGAAACTAGAAAGGAGACTACAAGAGTGGGAAATGACGTACTGACAATGATAGGGAGGTTGATATGATGCATGTGCCTTGAAAGCAGAAAGGAAGCCATCTGTTGGATGGGGTGGAAGTGTACAATGAGGAAAACAGAAGGATGTGGAAGAAAATAGAAGGGAGACTCGACAAATACTAATTTTGCTTGAAAATGTCACAATGAAACCTAATATTGTGTATACTGATTCATTTTTAAATAAATACTGAATCTGAAGCAAAAAAAAAAGACAGAAAGAAAGAAAGAAAGAAAGAAAGAAAGAAAGAAAGAAAGAAAGAAAGAAAGAAAGAAAGAAAGAAAAAGAAAAGAAAAGAAAGGAAGTACCAAAAATGACTTAAGAAATAAACCAAGCCGGGCGGTGGTGGCATGGGCCTTTAATCCCAGCACTTGGGAGGCAGAGGCAGGCGGATCTCTGTGAGTTCAAAGCCAGCCTGGTCTACAGAGCGAGATCCAGGACAGCCAGGAGTGTTATACAGAGAAACCCTGTCTCAAAAAAAAAAAAAAGAAAGAAAAAGAAAAGGAAAAAGAAAGAAAGGAAGGGAGGAAGGAAGAAAAGAAGGAAGAAGCCAGAAAGCCAGGCCTAATCATGTAGGTTGCAATCCTAGCTATTCTGGAGGCTACAGCAGGAGCACTGTACATTTAAGGCCTGTATACAGGGTGAGTTTAAAGCCCTTTAAAAATATTTTAAATATATTTTTTATGAGGTCTTTGAGAGAATTTCACACAATGTGTTTGACCCTAGTCACCCTCTCTCCCCCAACTCTGGCCAGATACATCCACCCTTCCCTTCTCACCCAACTTTGTGTCTTTTTCTTTCCCATCAAGGCCAAATTGTGCTGCCCAGATATTCTCGGATAAGTAGTATTCCACTGGCATGTGGTCAACTTATCGGGGCCTCTATTCTTAGAAAAAGCTACCCTTTTGCTGCAGCTAACAATTTCTAATAGATCTTTGGCTAAGGATGGAACTTCATGCCCAACTCTCCTCTCCATGCTGTAATTGGGTAATTTTATATACAAATGTATGTATATATCTAAATTATACAGATATGCATTTTATTTATTTATTATTTGTTTTTTATTTTATTTTATAATTTAATTTAATTTTACATATCAGCCATGGATTCCCTTGTTCTCCCCCCTCCCACACACCCCCACCTTCCCCCCAGCCCACCCCCTTTCCCATCTCCTCCAGGGCAAAGACTCCCCTGGGGATTGAGTTCACAGATATGCATTTTAAATGAAGTTATGCCAGTTGGAGTGATAATGCTCCCTTAACAGCCACCATACACTATCTACAATTACACCCATGTCAGGCATGGGAAACCTCTCTTTTAGTTGTTGGTTATTGCTATTGCCCCTGGTCACCTCCCAAAACTTGGAGGTAAGACCTTACTGCTGAAGACACCAAACACCTCACACACAGGATTTGGAAAAAATAAAGCTGTAACTGATGTAGAACCTTCTCCCTGAGGACTGGCTCTCAGTGTATTTAAAGGTTCTATGCAAACTCCCAAGGGAAAAAAATCATCAGTAGTCCTAACCAGCTGTGATGCCAAGAACAACAAAGGCAAGACATTCCCAATTGGACAATAGTGGTACTTATATTCTGGTGATAGGCAATATCTATCTAATTGGATTAAGGCCCACTCAACAAGAAAAAAATCACGCCTGGTATTAAAAACCTAGCCAACCACATGGCTGGTGAGGTTATGGACTCTAGAGGAGAACTTACCATTGTCACTTTCCTAAACTAGTACAATTTCTAGTGCATTCTAAATATTTATCCTTATACCAACAGATAAGTGGAGTTCTCATCCCTCACCAAAGAAGCTTATTTTTTTAAGCAAATATAGATTACTACAGAGCTCCATGACTGGTCAAAACACAGAGAACAGCTAAGCATGAGGTACCCACCACCAATTGATGCATCTATAACACAACACCTACGACTAAGAATGTTACAGAAGAGGGGTTAGATAGGCTGTGAGAGCCAGACGACCAGAGCAGTGAGACCGTGTCTTCTAGACATGACACGGAAGCTACACACATGGCATCTCAACAACGTGGTTGCATAAAGCCCTGAGCAATGACATCATTGGCTGAAATGACAATGATGGGAGAAATCTCGCAAAGCACAGAGGCTAGAGGAAGAACTACAGGCAAATAATGCTAGGAAGAAGGGGAGCATCCGTTTTCTCCAGGAACAAGCCCCCGGGGAAGTTATCAAATTCTAAGTGGTCAGCCAAAAACACATAAGCAATATGAGCACCACTAAATGGACTCAGAAAGTTGTATTTACACACACACACACACACACACACACACACACACACACACACACAGAGAAAGAGAGAGAGAGAGAGGTAACAATCATAATTAAAGAAGAGGTTATGAATTTGATAGTGAGTTAGAGACCGGGGTGGGGTGGAAATGATGTAAATACAGTGTTCATGTATAAAATTCTCAAACAAAATAAAAATTTAAATTAAAAAATTAGGAATAAAGGGGATACATTCTAATCAATACTACAGAAATAAAGAAGGTCACAATGCACTATCACACACCAAAACATCATAGACATAAAAGACACAGATAACTAAAACAATTTCACACTACCAAACTTGAGCAAACAAGAAACAGAAAACCTGAATCCATTAAAAACAAATGATGAGGTTGAATCAGTAATCAAAAAAATCCTCAGCTCCCAGGATCAGACGACTTCACAGGTAGATAATACAGTTGCCTAAACAACTTTGAACAATGACAATACCAGTAGACATGTCAACACAGATGGGGACACTATCACAAGACCCCAACCCTAGAAGAACGTCTACAGGCAGCTGATGGATGCTGAGGAGAATCGGTCTTCTCTAGGGATAAGCCCCGTTATGTTATTGAATCCAAGTGATCAGTCTGAAACTCACATACATAGAAGCAACACTACAGTGTGTGTGTGTGTGTGTGTGTGTGTGTGTGTGTGTGTGTGTGTGTGTAATAGTCATAATTAAAGAGGAAGAGATCATAAATTTGAAAGTGAATGTGAGGACACAGGAGAAGTTTTAAGTGGGAAAAACAGAGGTAGAAATGGTGTAAATACAGTACTTGTGTATGAAATTGTCAAACAAAATTAAAATTAAAATTTTAAAAATCAGGAATAAGAGTAAAAAGGGACCATGGTGTGGGGAAGCAACAGAGACAGAAGAGGTAGGTAAAAGTAATTTGAAGGGAGAAATGGAGGCTGGAGGTAACTTGGGGAAGGGAGGGAGGTCAACACAGAACGAAAGTGAGAGAGAAGGGTAAAATAATGGTAAAGGTGTCTGAAGAAGTCATGAGGAATCATATTATCTATTTACCTAAAATTACATATAATACATATAAGTCTATGTGTACATATACTCATATCTCCATAGTTTAAATGAAATTTCCCCCCTGGGCTGACAATGCTCCCATGAAGAGCCATAGACCATCTTTAAAAAATACCAGGCATGAGAAGCCTCCTTGTGAGTTGTTTCAAGAGACTTCCCAAACATTATAGGCTATTATTACAGCCCTTGGTTACCCACCCCCAGAAGTGGAAGGTAAGCCCCTCTTGCTGAAGACAGCATGCATTTTGATACAGAGCCCAGAGACTCTTGAGCTGAAACTGACCTGAAAGCCTCTTCCCTGAGGACTGTCTTTCATGGAACCCAATGATCCCATGCAAGATTCCAAGAGAGAGACGTGACCAATAAATAGTCCTACCCCAATATAACACTGTCTGAGTTAGGGTTACTACTGTTGTGATGGAACACCATGATCAAAAACAACTTGGGAAGAAATGAGTTGGTTTGGCTTACATATCCCGAGTCACAGTTCACCAAGGAAAGCTAAGAGGGGAATTCAAACCAGGAAGGAACCTGGAGGCAGGAGCTGATGCAGAGGCCAGGGAGGGGTGCTGCTTACTGGCTTGTTCCCCATGGCTTGCTCAGCCTGCTTTCTCACAGAACCACCAGCCCAGGGGTGGTACCATCCTCAATGGGCTGCACCCTCCCCATCAATTACTAGTTAAGAAAATGGCCCAAAGGACTGCCTACAGTCTGATCTTATGGAGGCTTTTGATCAATTGAGGTTCCCTCTTCTCAGATGATTCTAGCTTGTGAGAAGTTTACATAAAACTAGCCAGTACCTATGAACTGCCACAATGACCAGCATGCCATGATAATCCTAAGGGTGCAATAACGGCACTTCATATCTTGGCCGTAACCAACACTTCTCGAATTGGACTTAAGTCCCACTCAACATGAGGGAAATCGTGCTTGGTGCTGGAAACCTAGCCAACTACAAGGGTCCAGTGCGGTGATGGATCATAGAGGAGAACCTACAAGTGGCCCTTTTCTAAATCAGCACAATATCGAACTACATTATAAATAAGTATTCTTATATTTACAAGTAAGTGTAGCTCACTCCTTTCAACAAAGAAACTTCTTTTTTTGTAACAGACAGAGACCATTACACAATACTACAACTGATCAAAATGCAGAGTACAAGTGATCCTGTGATGCCCATCCCCAACTAATCCATTTGCAACACAACTCCTGTACCCAAGGCTCAGAGAACATCGCAGAAGAAGGGACTTCAGAGAGATTGTAAGAGCCAGAAGAACAGAATGTCTTCTGCTTTGAGATTATGGCTCCTAGAAATGTCAGGGAATCCGTACCCATGAAGTCTTGACAAAATGGTTGCCTGAAGAAAGCAGGAATAAAGATGGCACCAGTAGACATGCTAACATGGAAGGGAGATGTTTGATGGGAACCCCAGCCCTAGATAAAGAACTGCAAGCAACTGAAGAATGCTGAGGGGGGAGAAATAGTCTCCTCCGAGGAAGAGCACATCAACTGATTATGCAATACCAAATGGCCACCCCTGAAATCATAAACACATTAGTAACATATGTATTGGGCATATAAATGTGTATATATACGTGTATATATATGGATATATATATATATATATTAATACGTATGTGTCTGTGTATAACAACAACTAAAAACAAGAGGCCAGAAGCCGTGAATGTGAGAGAGAGCAAGTGGATATATTGGAGGAGTTGGAGACAGGAAAATAAAGGTGGAAATAATGTAATTATATTTTAATTTCAAGAATTAAAAATTAGGTGGGAAAGGGGACATACAACCAATACCACATAAATAATACCACATAAAGAATGAGACACCAGACAGTGACATGAAAGAAACTAATAATTAAAACAACACACACTACCAAACATAAATAAGAAACAGAAAATCCGAATATATTAAAAACAAATGATAAGATTGCTTCTGTAATCAAAAACCTCCTCAAAACCCAGAATCAGGCGGCTTCATAGATAACGTGGTCGCCTACAAAGACCTGAAAAATGATAAACACCAGTGGACATGCCAACATGGATGGCGGAAATTTCACAACCCCATTCCTAGAAGAGCAGCTATAGGCAATCAATAGCTGCTAAGAGGAGAAAAATCTTCTCTAAGGAAGGGGCCACTGAAGGGGTCAGCCAAAATACATATACTTAGGAGCAACACTAAAGTGGAGAGAGAGGGACAGGGAGAGAAAGGGGGAGGGGAGAGGAGGGGAGGAGGAAGCAGGAAAGACTGACTCACTCTCAGGCCAGCCTGGGCTACATAACAAGACAGTCTCAAAATAATGAGAATCAATAAAGTTACAGGATAAAAAAATCAATATGCAAATTGTAGTCTTATATTTGTATTTGTTAATGATGAACTAACTAAAAAGAAAATCGAGAAATCAAATCCATTATGATATCAAAAAATAAAACTACTTATAAATAAACCTAACAAAGAACATAAGGAACTCATCTTATATACAGTTTATGTTTGTCTGTAGCAGGATCCTTTGTAAGGAGCAGTTTCTGTATTCACCCAGTATGCACCTATGCTTCCTGTATACCACAGGCTGACTCAATTGTGTACTTTCTCTCTCTCTCTCTCTCTCTCTCTCTCTCTCTCTCTCTCTCTCTCTCTCTCTCTCTCTCTCCCCATCCCTCCCTCCCTCCCTCCCTCCTCCCTCCCTTCCCTCTCTCCCCTCCCTCCCTCCCTCCTTCCTTCCCTCTCTCCCTCCGTCCCTCCCTCCCTCCGTCTCTCTCTCTCTCTCTGTCTCTGTCTCTCTCTCTCTCTCTCTCTCTCTCTCTCTCTCTCTCTCTCTCTCTCTCTCTGTCTCTCTCTCTGTCTCTCTCTCTCTGTCTCTCTCTCTCTCTGTCTCTCTGTCTCTCTCTCTCTCTCTCTCTCTCTCTTCTTCTTTTTGTCTTTCAAGACAGAGTTTCTGTTCTGGATCTCGCTCTGTAGACCAGGCTGACCTCGAATTCACAGAGATCTGCAAAAATATGTAAACCAATGAAACAGATAAATGAAAGAGAGCCAAGAAATTAGTCTACACGTTTGTCTGTTTGTTTATGTATTTATTTGTTTGTTTTTCGAGACAGGGTTTCTCTGTGTAGCTTTGCGCCTTTCCTGGAACTCACTTGGTAGCCCAGGCTGGCCTCGAACTCACAGAGATCCGCCTGCCTCTGCCTCCCGAGTGCTGGGATTAAAGGCGTGCGCCACCACCTGGCTAGGAGGTCTTTCTTTAGGCTCGCCATAGCGGCAGCGAAGCTACTCGCCACAACGGCGAAGCGGCTGCCACAGAGGTGAAGCTACTCGCCACAGCTCCTCCTCATAAAAGGCTCTGGACAGCAGCACTCTTGGCATATGGGTCCGCCACGCCACAGACGGATTTACAGTTGACGAAACCACACAAAGGTCCATTTCCTTTCTATTGACAGGTTTAAAATTAGCCCCGCCTCCATGACATTTTCATCCATAGGCCAATTCTAGTGCTTACATCAGCAACGTCGTCCTATAGGAAAGCCGGTTGAGACCCACTTCTGGAACGTTCGGTTGGGTTTCGCCAGGGCTGGCAAGGGCTGGCAATGAAAGGTTTTCCCGCTAGTTCCAGTGGTCTGTGAAGCTCTGCAACATTAGAGTCATTTGTCTTCAATATAGGTAGGCTTTTGGTGATAATTTCACATACCCGTGGCCTCCTGTCGGTATTAGTACCCTCTAGGAGTTTTCCCGAACTTTCCAAAGTTCCTTTTTAGTCAACTCTTCTGGACGGTATTCAGTATAACTACAAATATTATATTTCTAAAAGCTGCATAATATTCTGTAATGTGATTTTGCTGTTTTTTTCACCGGTTTCTATACAGACAGATATTGAGCCATTTTTTTTTTTTCCGTATTCCAATGTGTTGGTAAAAATGGCAGTGTTCTTATGCTAGTCACTCATCTGTCAGCTGATATGTTAGTGGTTTTTTGGTTTTTTTTTTGGCTTCAACTAATGTCTCGTGTGTGTGTGTGTGTGTGTGCGTGTGTGTGTGTGTATTTAATACTGTTACTTTTTTAGGATGCCCATCTAGAAGCAAAAAATTGGTGAATCTTTTTTTTTTTGGTTTTTCGAGACAAGATTTCTCCGTGTAGTTTTGGTTCCTGTCCTGAATCTCGCTCTGTAGACCAGCTGTCCTCGAACTCACAGAGATCCGTCTGACTCTGCCTCCCAAGTGCTGGGATTATAGGTGTGCGTCACCGCTGCACGGCAATTGGTGAATCTTAAGGTACACGGATTATAATTTTTTGGTTTTTGTATATTTATTATTTATAGGGGAACATGTGGTGGTCAGAGGACAACTTCCAGGAGTTAGTTCTTTCCTTCACCATTAGGTGCCAGGGATGGAACACACACACACACACACACACACACACACACACCACACACACACACGGTACCAGGCTTAGTGACAAGCACCTTTAGATCTTGCTGGCCCCATATTATAATTTTTAATAAGTCATCTGGTTGAGTCAGTTTACCCTCCCACAGGTAGATGAGAATTTCCCTTCTTGTCAAAACTTGATGTTATTTCCTTATTTTTTTTTTTTTTAACCGAGATAGAGTTTCTTTGTGTAACAGCCCTGGCTGTCCGGGAACTCGCTCTGTAAACCAGACTGGCCTCAAACTCACAGAAATCCATGCGCCTCTGGCTGCCGAGCACTGGGATTAAAGGCATATGCCACCACCACCCGGCATATTTCCTTATTTTTGATTTGCCAAAGTAAGTGTGTGAAATGGTATAATGATAATTTCTCAAGGTTACAGCCTCAGTTGGAACTCCATGTGTATTCCTCTTTAATTCTATTTTCCCTGTTTGCAGGAATTAAAATTCTTACTGCATATTTTTAAATTTGAATATTTAAGATACTGTTGTTTTGCAGCGTTTCTAATTTCATTTAGATGAATGCATAACATCTATATTGATCTGCAAATTTTATTGTTTAAAATAATACCTTTTGCCGGGTGGTGGTGGCACACACCTTTATTCCCAGGGCTTGGGAGGCAGAGGCAGGCAGATCTCTGTAAGTTCGAGGACAACCTGGTCTACAGAGAGAGTTCCAGGATAGCAGGGCTACACAGAGAAATTTTGTCTCGGAAAAAAAAACAAAACAACAACACCCCCCCCCAAAAAAAAAATCCCATCTTTTGAAGTTAACCCATACCAAAATGTATATCTTTTGCAAACTCTAGCAGAGTAGTCCCATTATAGTATTTATATTTAAATATACATAGCCTTTTGTTCACAGTGAATATCAGGTTGCTTACTTACTTTTTTGTTTATTTTTCTTTTCTTTTTTATTATTTTATTTATGTATTTGTTTATTTATTTATTTATTTATTTATTTATTTATTTATTTATTTATTTATTTATTTATTGGTTTTTCAAGACAGGATTTCTCTGTGTAGCTTTGTGCCTTTCCTGTAACTTGCTCTGTAGCCCAGGTTGGCCTAGAACTCACAGAGATCTGCCTGCCTCTGCCTCTGCCTCCCGAGTGCTGGGATTAGAGGCGTGCGCCACCACCGCCCGGCTGTTTGTTTATTTTTTAAGACAGCATTTCTCTGTGTAGCCCTGTCTGTCCTGGAACTTCCTTTGCAGCCCAGGCCGGCCTCAAACTCACAGAGATCTGCCTGCCGAGTGCTGGGACTAAAGGAAAGTACCACCACTGCCTGGCTGCTTTTTTTAGTCTTACTTATCCTCTGACTACCAAATGGGTTCCAGACAAGCTTCTTTCAAAATTTGGTTCACATCAATGTTCTGCTTTTACAACTTTTCCAGGAGTCTGTCTCATCTAATCCAAATTAAGTCTCTTTCATTTGTTTCTCTTTAATACAGGTTATGTTTGGGAATACACGTGTACACACACACACACACACACACACACACACACACACGCACACAAACACACACACACAAGAATGTAGCAACAATTAAAAGAAAGAGAGGCCATGAATTTGAAAGAGAGCAAGAAGGGATGTATGGAAGGTTTTGGAGGGAGGAAAGGGAAGGGGAAATGATGTGATTATATTATACTCTCAAAAATAAAAGAAAGAATGGGAGGGGACAGGTTAGTAGGTGCAGAAATCAATTGACAAATAATAACCTATGTAAAACATAATACCTGAAGGTGAATGTGTGTGAAAAGTATGGAGTAATTTCTCATATATATACATACTTAAAACTACAATTTTTAGGTTCTACCCTTAGTTACTTTCAAAATGACTGCCTGTATGATGTATGATGTCACCTTTTTGTGGTTGTTTAGCTTGAGCATCTTTGAATAATAGCGAGGTCTCTAGTGATTTTGTTACTTGGGCCTTTGTTTTTTTTTCCCCCCTGCAAATAGAGCTCTGTATGTGGTTTGCCAGCTCTGCTAAGTTGCTTGATCTTTTCTTATTGATAAGTCTGAGTCCCTTATTCAGTCTCAAGTTCCTTGTGTGTTCCTAAGTCCCTAAGGCATTCCTGAACTCCTTAGGTTGTCCTGCCTGTGATTCCCCTAAATCTTCAAGTATTTAGTAGCTCATTTCTACCCTTCATTTACATTGTTGTAATGTCTGCAAGGACACATGATTTTTTTAAATTTTACGCAATCAAACTTTTGTCTGTTCCTAAGAAGTCCTTCTCCAAGGACATAATGCATCTGTTTCTCGGTATTTTAAGAAGAATTCTAGCTTTGATTTTTTTTACACCTGTGTCTTTATTAATTAACCAGTATTTACTGAGGCTCCACATTTTTTGGCAGTAGGAATATCTAATTGAAACAGATAAATATCAGTCCTCATTGACCTTATTGTCTAATGGCCTTAGATAACAAATAATAGTTTTATAGCACGCTAGGGAATGAGTGCTAAGGAGACAGAGTGCTGATAACAGGGCTTATTTGTGGACTCACGTTCTTTGTCTTTCCTCATTAGTAACACGGCTTAGTTGTAGTCTAGATATATAACAAGTCTTGGTCACTGGCACGACAAATCCCTTTACTGTGCTTTCTTTCTGTAACTTTAAGCATTTCCTTTTCCCTACACTATTGGGATTAACTTTAAAAGGATTTCTCTCTATAATCTTGAAGTTTTATTGACATATTGAATTTTTGGAATGTAATGCAAAAACCTAGAAATTTTTTCAATACTGAGCTTTGATAGATATAGATATATATAGATATATAGATATATAGATATGCATAGTACATAGCTCGTCATTATTATAGGCAACTTTTATGTTTTTTGATACTTTTTTTTCTGTTTCCTGTCTTTTTGGTAGGAGGCATCATTGATATTAAATGTGCTTTGGTTTTCAAAGCAATTGCTCATTTATAACTATAAATTCCTTCTGAATACCACTTTATTGTATCTCAAAAATTTTGAAATACCATGTTTTATTTTTGGACCTAGAATATGTTGTGATTTTCATTCTGAATTTTTTCACTAATGAGAATTTTATTCTTAAATTGGTTTTAATCATATATTTTTATCATGTATAAAATATATGTATTAATGACTTTTTAAATTTTTTTGGGTTTTTCGAGACAGGGTTTCTCTGTGTAGCTTTGTGCCTTTCCTGGAACTCACTTTGTAGACCAGGCTGGCCTCGAACTCACAGAGATCTGCCTGCCTCTGCCTCCTGAGTGCTGGGATTAAAGGCGTGTACCACTACTGCCCGGCTGTATTAATGACTTTTAAGGTGATATTTCAACACACACACACACACACACACACACACACACACACACACATATATATATATATATATCATGAGCTAATTGAATACAGTCTTGTTTTCCTTTTTTTTTTTTTTTTTTTTTTTTTTTTTTTTTTTTTTTTTTTTTTTTTTTTTTTTTTTTTTCGAGACAGGGTTTCTCTGTGTAGCTTTGCGCCTTTCCTGGGACTCACTTGGTAGCCCAGGCTGGCCTCGAACTCACAGAGATCCGCCTGGCTCTGCCTCCCAAGTGCTGGGATTAAAGGCGTGCGCCACCACCGCCCAGCTGAATACAGTCTTGTTTTAGCCACTCACTGTCCCCAACATTTCACAACCTTAGGCTGTCCCCACTTTACATTTAGGTAAATAATTTTGGCTTCCACATTTGAAAGGAGCCACATGACACTTACATTTCTTCATGGACTTAACATGAGAGCCTCCGGTTCCCAGTCATTTTAATGAGAAGACTTTGAAGATTCCAAGCATGTTTTTTGCTTTGTTACGATGGCATTTTATGGCTTTTTCCAGTGTCAGCAGTGAAGCATCCGTATGTTGCAGATTGTGCAACATTTTTAAACTTCCCCTGTGTTTATGGCAAATTTTTGTAAATTCTTAACAATTTATGAAATTCTTATTTTCTGTTTCTCGTCACTCTTTTCAATTGTATTCTTCAAAGCTTCCCATTATTATTTGTCTTCCCCTGTACAGTAGAGGGGGTTTTAATTTTGTCTCATTTGTGCAAATGTCTTCTTGCAATTCTGTCAGTTTTGCTTCATACATTTTAACCTAGTTTTTACATGCATTCAAGTCCATAGCTTATTGTTTTCTTTATTATTATGTAGTACTCCTTTTTAATGCAAACATACTCTTATTTTTATTTATGTGTACTTGTGTGTGCCTGCATGAGTTTCTGTGTACCCTGTTCATGCCAGGTGCCTGTGGAGGCCAGAAAATGTTGTATCCTCTAGAACCACAGTTGTGAGCTGCCTGATGTAGGTGCTAGGAACTGAGCCCAAGTCCTCTGGAAGAGCAGTAAGCAAGTACTCTTAATTGCTGATCCATCTCTTCAGCCCTAGAACATCCTTTTTATTATTGATATGGTTTACTTCTTATTGTATTTCCCTGATAATATTGCTACACGCCCTATTTCTGTTTTGGTAAAGCTTTTTTCTTTTTTGGTTTTTCAAGATAGAGTCTTTCTATGTAGTTCTGGCTGTCCTAGAACTTGCTCTGTAGACCAGCCTGGCCTCAAACCGACAGAGATCTTGCCTGCCTCTGCCTGGCGTTAAAGATGTGTGCTACCACCGCCTGGCTGGTATAGCTTTTTATTTTTTATTTTTTTCATTAATTGCTGTTACCTACATATGTGTATTTTTTAAAGCTAGGACATGATAAAGATACCTAATAATGACCTCTAGCCTCTGAGCACATACACAAACACATGCCTATAAAAACTAAATATCTTTTAAATAGATTAATGCTTTGCTGTTCTTTAAGCTTTAATAGTCTATAACTTGATTTCAAAAATCTTTTTAGGTGTAGTTGTGGTCTCTGCTGTGGCCTAGGGTTAGATGCGCAGACTCTGTGGCAGTTTCAGAGCCCCTGCTTTTGGTCTTCTTGTGGGGCAGTGACCTGCCTGACCCTGGACCCAGCTTGCAGCCTGCACCAGCCTGGCCAGGGACTCTGGACCTGGTGTGAGGCCTGCACTGTAAGCCTCAGCAGGAGGAGCAGACTGATGGTGCCACTTGCCTGCAGCTTGGCACCACAGATCCCACTGGTTCTAAGTTTGCCATAGATAGGCTGGTCTCACTTCTGAGGCAAGAACATGTTAGACAGGTTTGTGTGATCAGGGTTCCTCCAGATGCAGACTACTTTGTAATTGGTAGTGAGACTGCCACCTAATGCTTACAAGCCATAACCTACTACATTGTGAAGATGTCCAAACTCCTGAAATACAGAAATGATCCACAAGACAGAATGTCAAGATAGAAAGGAGACACACCAATGACTGGCTGGCTGTGGGTGGACTTTGGCAGTATGGCATGATCCATTTGATGCTTCTAGAAATCTACAAATTAGAAAAATTACCAACTGGGCAGCGATGGTGGTGCATGCCTTTAGCCTTTAATCCCAGCATACAGGAAGCAGAGGGGGGCGGATCTCTGAGTTTGAGGTCAGCCTGATCTACAGCGGGAGTTCCAGGACAGCCAGGGCTACACAGAGAAACTGTGTCTCAAGAATCAAACAAACAAAAAATCAAAAAAAAAAAAAAAAAAAAAGAAGGAAAGACCAAAAAGAAAAAGAAAAATTACAGACTCTATGTTCTTTTGATGACAGTTCAGATAGCAGCTGAGCTGGGACATTACCTGAAGGCTTCATTCTTGCAGCAGAAGCTGGCACTCCATCCCTGACTCCAGTGGAGTTCAAATGAGAATAAAACAAAGTGAATGTCTTTCATCCCTTAGATGTGACCTAGCCGGCTAGAAATGTAGGTCCTAGTCCCCACAGCTCGGTTGCTACAAGTCTTGTGGATTCCATGGACACCCCTGGTAGCTGCTGTGTAGAGACTGTGAGTAAATCAGCTGACAGACTAAGAGCTAGTAATTCAGTCCCAATGTTTCAGCATATTGTCTTTACTCTGCAGATCCTAGCAGGATTATCTCGGGTAGCCTTGACTTCATGATTAACTCAAACACTCTGCTCAGATTATTTAGTTTAAATGCAAATCTTATTTGCCATGGGATAGCTGAAGCTTGAAAAACAGCAGAAAACCCCCACCCACATCAGGCCCCTGCAGCCCCCGCCCCATCCTGTTTTTCCAAGGTGACTGAGAGAGGTAGTAGTAAGTGACAGGACATTTCCTAGGTTAGGATCTCTATAACCCTTCCAGAATATTCCAAGTGCTAAAAGAAAGTAGAATTTTAGGGGAAACCATGAAAAACTGTAGTCTTGGTTCTTATTAAATAGCACAATCAAGGTTCACATTAACGTACTAGGAACTGAGAAGAAATCTTAGCAGTAGGTTGGTTTGCTGTCTGGGTAATATATACATTCACAGAAAAAGAAGAGAGAGATTGTTGCCGGGCGGTGGTGGTGCACGCCTTTAATCACAGCACTTGGGAGGCAGAGCCAGGCGGATCTCTGTGAGTTCGAGGCCAGCCTGGACTACAGAGTGAGTTCCAGGAAAAGGCGCAAAGCTACACAGAGAAACCCTGTCTCGAAAAACCAAAAAAAAAAAAAAAAAAAAAAAGAGAGAGAACAAACAAAACCCTCGAGAACACTCATCAGAAAACACAGAAGCTGTGGACAATGATGAAAAAAAAACAACTTTATTCTGTGTCAAGGAATCTGGAAGATGGAGTTGCATTTGGGGCCCATTATAGACTAGAAATGATGCCTATGTTGGCAATGCAAAATTCAGTCAGAGTTCATCTTAGTACTAGATACTTTAAACTCTCAGTGCTCAAGTGAAAGGAAAACATGATTTGCCACACTAACAAGCCAAATGTGAAACAGAAGAATTGAAACCAGCAGATAGAAATGCAGCAGCTGCCTGTGAAAAGCTCTGACTTAAGCACACACAGCCCGGAATTCCAAGCAGTTCATCGTTTGTTTGTTTTTTTAAGAAATTTAAATTCATTGTATGAAAAACTATGAGTGCTAGATGAATTGAGTTGTTTAAAAGGGCACTTTTTGGCTAAAACTACAAAACAAACTGATTTTATGGCAATATTTAGAAAAAGATCTTTTGATAACCTTGTCTTTACTCAGTGGGGTTAATTTGTTTTGGATTATTTTATTGATAAATTTTTCATTTATATTATCTTATTAGTTTTCTGGGGGTTTTTTGGTTTTTTTTTTTCAGAGTTAGAATGGGCTTTATTAGAGATAAGAGGGGATAGGACAGGAGAAGCCAGGCCTGGCAGAGAGGAAGCAGAAAGAGAGGGGCGCAGAGAGAGAGAGAGAGAGACAGACAGAGAGACAGAGAGACAGAGACCGAGAGAGCCTATTCGTTTTCTGTTTAACATCTTCTTTCTTGGCTTATAAGTTACCCTCTCCTGCTTTGGATGTTATAAATGTTATAAATGGCATTTATATCCTTATTATTTTGAATTTATATAGAGATAGATAAATAAATAGATACCGAACGGTAAACATTTCTATCGAAGCCTTCAGTAATTCTGTCCTCTTAACTATGGCAGAGTCCTCAGTATGCTTGACCCACCTATTTAATGAAGGATTTTCAATAGTTTTGTAATTTTCCACTTTGAACACAAAATATAAAACACAACTTTTTAGTTGTTTCTTTTCATCTGTTTTCTTTGTCTACATTTCCTTATAGTTAAAAATTATTGTGTATCTTTGCATGTAGTGGTAATTTCTAAGAAACACTTGACTAATTCAAAAGTACAAAGATCTAAGTTATTTTATTTTAATATTTAAAATATTTCTAGCATCCACTGTTACCTGCACCAGTCTAATTGATGGTCCTTTAATAGAAAGGCATTTTAACCCTCAACTGGTTCTTAAGATTATTTTTATTGTTTGTTGTTATTACTGTATAATTCTTTTTACATAAGACGCAAGTCATCTATAGCAATAAAAGCTAGAAATGAACTGCAAGAATCAGTGAACACAAACTACAAAGAAGATAAGAAAATCCTCTATGGTTAGATGTTCTAAAAGTTATTCTGGATGGCATTTACATATATGTATGCATTTGTCTAATCGTCCAAACTCAATATGTCCATTCCATGCATTATCGATATTATTTCTCATTTTAAATGTGTGAAGTGGTGATACTGCTTGTACAGTAGAGTCAAGTGTTCAAGCAGCTTACTGCAGAAAGGTCTCGGTGGAGTCCCTATGAACTATTGGGAAAATTCTTCAAAGGAAAGACGAGTTGGTATCTGCATGTTCTTCAAGTTACACAGCCAGTCTGCATCAAACATCACTACACTGTCAAATAAACCGGTGGCTTTCTGCCTGTGCTCTGGCTTTATCAATTAAAGTCTTAACATAATTAATTAGTCTGCTTCTGCCACAGCCTCAGCATCGCTACCTACTGTTGTTTCGCTGCTTCAGAAGAATAGGGTTAATTGCTGTCTCTTTAATTAGGTACATTCCACTGAAGTCCGGATTCCAGTGGCAGCGTAAAACAACATTTGTTCATCATTGTGATGGAGTTCATTCTAAACAATCCTGTAAACACTGGGGAAGATTATTTTAGATAAAGAACATGTCAGGAGTGGAATGTGTCTGATGGGGGGGCCAACATACCCCCATCAGCCCTTCCTGATGTTTCTTTCTTTTCTGCTGTGAAGTCTTTTTTCACTGTGTCTAGGAGTAAGTTGATGTTTTATGCTGCTCATTTAAATATGAAATTGTGTGTCGTTATTTAAATCTAGAGAATTATCAGTAATTTCTTTTCAGTTATTCATTCTTCATTCTTCACCTTATACTCCTCTGAAGATCCTAGGAGATGAATGTTACATAATCTCGGCATAGCCTCCATTTCTCTTGACTGTGCTTTGATATTGTTATGATTCCTACTATATGTTGACGGAGGCCATGAGTACTGGTATTTCCAGTTCAGTGATCTCTTCTTTGACCATGACATTTTCATTTACCAATTGAAAAAATGTTACATGTATTGTATGTGCATGTGCACATGCATGTACTATATTGTACATATGGAGGTCAGAATATAACTCCTTCAGATATTCCCTGGGAACTGAAGGCCACTCATTCGAGGGAGGCAGGTAGGCTAAATTCAGATCTTCATCTCTCCCTGTGCTCCTCCAAATCCAACCCTCCAGTCCCGGCCACTCAGCAGAACACCTGCTGCAGCCTCCCTTCCCCCTTTACCCCCATCTCCAGTCTATCATACAAATCTTCCCCTGCTAACCTCCCTCCCCTCAATCAATGCTTATCCCAGCCCCCAACTCCAACAGACACTCCCTGGACACACACAGGCCACTCCTGCCAGGGAAGCGGGTAGGCTAACTGCAGATCTTCACCTCTCTCCACTCTCCTCCAAATCCAATCCCCCAGTCTCATCACTAGCTCTGCAGCAGACCACCTGCTGAGGCCTCCCTTCCCTTCCCTGCCCCCATCTCCATTGGATGACACAATGGCCACCTCCTAATCTCCCTCCCCCGCTCATTGCTTTATCGCAGACCCCAACTCGAGCAAGCATTCCCTGGGAACCCGAAGGCCACCCCAGCCAGAGAAGCAGGTAGGCTGACTGCAGATTTCCACCTCTCCCTCTGCTCTTCCAAATCCAACCCCCCAGTCTCATCCGCAGCTCTGGAGCAGACCACCTGCTGCGGCCTCCTTTTCTCCCCCACCCCCATCTCCAGTGGATCCCACAGATCTTCCCCTCCTGTTCTCTCTCTCTCTCCCTACTCATTGCTTGATCCCAGCATCCAATTCCAGCAGGCACTCGCTGGGACCCCACAGCCACTCCTGCCCGAGAAACAGGTAGACTGACTGCAGATCTTCACCTCTTTCTCTGCTCCTCCAAGTCCAATCCCCCAAACTCATTCCCAGCTCTGCAGGAGAACACCTGCTGCAGCCTCCCTTCCCCCTCTACCCCCATCTCCAGTGATCACACAGATCCGTCCCCTGCTACTCTCTCTCCCTCCCTTCATTGCTTTGTCCCAGTCCCCAACACCTGCAGGTACTCCCTGGGAGCCTACAGGTCACTCTGAGCAGGGGAGCAAGTGTGCCAACTGCAGATCTTCTCCTTTCCCTCCATTCCTCTAAGTCCGTCCCCCAGGCACATCCCCAGCTCTATAGCAGGCCCTTTGTTGTGAACTCTCCTCACTCTCTACCCCCATTCCCAGGGAACTAAGCAGATCCTAGAGGAAAACTCGGCTTTTCTCCCTCCTGTGGACCCCCTCACCTTCCCTAGCCCATCTCCATTCCTACATGTCAGCTCCCAATTTCCAGAAACACATTTTAACTGGAAACCTCAGTGGCCAAACCTATCAGGACCCCAGATGAATTTCCACCAAGGTAACAGACAGCCACCACACTCCTCTAAGAAACAGAGAGGAAACAGAAACCAAGGAACAAAACACCCACCCAACAAAGACATGACCAGACATCAGCACCTAGAATTACAATCTTCCCAAACACAGATGCCAAGACACCTGTGTAAAAACACAATCAGTAACAGCCAGGACGATATGTCTCCATTAGAGCCCAGCAACCCCACCACAGCAGGACTGAATATTCCAACAAAGCTGAAGCACAAGAAACAGTCCTTACAGCAGCCCTTATGGATATTATAGTGGTCCTCAAAGAGGAAATGAATAAATTCCTTAAAGAAATCTATGAAAACACAAACAGTGGAAGGAAATGACTAAAACAACAGTTCAAGACCTGAAAGTGGAAAAAGAATCAATAAAGAAAATCCAAACTGAAGAAAATATGGAAATTAAAAATTTAGGAACTCAAACAGGAACCTCAGAGACAAGCCTCACCAACAGAATACAAGAGAGAATCTCAGGCATTGAAGATATAATAAAATAAATGGATAGTTCAATCAAAGAAAATTTAAATCTAAGAAACTCCTGACACAAAACATCCAGGAAATCTGGGACACTATGAAGAGACCAAATCTAAGAATAATAGGAATAGAGGAAAGGGAAGAATCCCAGCTCAAAGGCCCAGAAAAATATTTTCAACAAAATCATAGAATAAAATTTGCCTAACCTAAAGGGAGAGATGCCTATCAAACTGCAAGAAGAATACAGAACACCAAATAGACTGGACCAGAAAAGAAAGTCTCCTTGACATATAATACTCAAAACATTAATTGTAAAAAAAAAAGAAAGAATATTAAAAGCTGCAAGGGGAAAAGACCAAGTAACATATAAAGGCAGAGCTGTTAGAATTACACCTGACTTCTCAATGGAGACTCTAAAAGCCAGATGTCTCAGCTAGAGCAATAAGACAACTGAAGGGGACGGGGGAGGGGACACAAATGGAAAAGAAGAAGTCAAAGTATCTTTATTTGTGGATGATATGATAGTATACATAAGTGACCCTAAAAATTCCATCAGGAAATGACTACAGCTGAAAAACACTATTCAGCAAAGTAGCTGAATACAAAATTAGCTGACGAAAATCAGTAGCCCTCATATATACAAATGACAAACGGACTGAGAAAGAAATCAGGACAACACCACCAATCACAATGGCCTCAAATAATGTAAAAATATCTTGGGGTATTCAAGCGAATGAAAGACTTATACAATAAAAACTTCAAATCATTGAAGAAGGAAATTGAAAAGATATCAGAAGATGGAGAGATGTCTCAAGCTTATGGATCAGTAGGATTAATACAGTAAAACTGGTCATCTTACCAAAAGCAATCTACAGATTGAGTGCAGTCTCCATCAAAATACCAACACCATTCTTCACAAACCTGAAAGGACAATCTTCAGCTTCATATGGAAACAACAACAACAGAACAGGATACTTAAAACAATCCTATACAATAAAAGAACTTCTGGAGGTGTTACCACCCCCAACTTCAAGTTGTACTACAGAGCTATAGGAATAAAAACAACATGGTATTGGCATCAAAAAAAAAAGACATGTTGACCCGTGGAATCGAATTGAAGACCCAGACATAAATCCACATATTCGAATTGAAGACCCAGATATAAATCCACATATCTATGGACACCTAATTTTTTTTTTATAAAGAAGCCAGAAACACACCCTGGAAAAAAAAGCATCTTTAATATGCTTTGTCTTTGGTGCTGGTCAAAATGGATAGCTGCATGTAGAATAATGCAAAAACATTGAAACTTATCACCCTGCACAAAACTCAACTCCAAATGGATCAAAGACCTCAACAAAGAGCTCAAGTTACACTGCACCTGATAGAACAGAAAGTGGGGAACAGCCTTGAACTCATTGGCACAGGAGACAACATCCTGAACAGAACACCATTAGCACAAACAAGTACTAAGATCAACAACTAATAAAAGGGACCTCATGGAACTGAAAAGCTTCTGCACAGCCAAGGACACCATCAGTCAGATAAAGTGGCAGCCTACAGAATGGGAAAGGATTTTTACCAACTACGCATTTGATAGAGGGCCAGTATCTAAATATATAAAGAACTCAAAAAACTAGGTATCCAGAAAACGAATGACCCAGTTTAAAAATGTGGTATAGATCTAAACACAATTCTCAAAAGAAATTCAAGTGGCTGAGAAACAAATAAATGTTCAACATGCTTAGTTATCAGGGAAATACAAATCAAAACTACTTTGAGATTTCATCATATACCCTTTAGAATGGCTAATATCAACAAAACAAGTCAAAGCTCTTAAGACCTGACAAGGATGTGGAATAAGAACACTCCTCCATTGTTGGTGGATGTACAAACTTGTACAGGAAATCAGGGTGGTGGTTCCTCAGGAAGGTGTGAATTGATCTACCTCAAAATCCAGCTATATCACTCTTGGGCATATACCCAGAAGAGACGTCATCCTACCACAAAGACACTTGTTCATCCATGTTCACTGCTGCTCTATTCATAACAGGGAGAAACTGGAAACAACCTAGATGTCCCTCAACAGAAGAATGCATAAAGAAAATGTGGTTTATTTACACAATGAGTTTTACTCAGCCTTTTAAAAAATGACATCATAAAATTAACAGGTAAATGGGTGGAACTACAAAAAAATCATCCTGAGTGAGGATCCCAGACCCAGAAAAAGAAATATGGTATGTATTCACTTATATGCAAATATTAACTGTTAAGTCAATGATAATCAAGCTGCAATCTGTAGAACCACAGAGGTATGTATCAAGTAAAAGACTATAGGGATTAGATGGATCTCATTAGGAAAGGCAAATGGGCTAGTTATGAATGGATGGGGGTGGACTGGAATGGGATCAAGTGGGAAGAGGAAGCAGAGAGAGAGATGAGGGAGAGAATATGGGAAGAGACAACTAAAATTAAGGGCCCTTGTATGGAAACCTAATGCAGTAGATGCTTCCTAAAATATATACGTATATTAAGATGATCTAAATGAAGTAGACAAATAATGGGGGAAATGGAGTCCCAACTGGCCATCTCTTGTCACCAAATGAAGCTTGCCAAGACAATAAGTTGTTGCTCTCCACAAACTGATAGCAAGCCCTCATTGCTGAAGTCGACACCCACATAATTCATTGAACACAGAGAAGTCAAGCTGGTGTATCTACATGGAGCCTTCACCCCTGTGTTCCATCATCTTTGGTACAGGAGAGTACTCTGAGGGCTACCAAACGAGAAATGTAAACACCAAGCCAACCACAAACCCTTTGATCTACAATGGTGTCCTGCCCACAAGATATGCTAGGACAATGGTGGCACAAAGCTCGTGTAGGTGGGGGGAGAGAACTCCTTCAACCTTATGGGTCTTGGGAACTGAACTTGGGTCATCAGACTCGGCATCAGGTACCTTGCCCATTGAACCGTCTCACTGAGCCATTTCTCACATTTTTAATGACTTCCTTCTCATTTATACATGTGTGTGTGTGTGTGTGTGTGTGTGTGTGTGTGTGTGTGTGTGTTCCCTTCTTTATGTGTATTTTATATATCCAATTTTCAAATATTCTAAGTAGATGGCTTTATAGTATCATGGTTTGGGGAATGTATACATTATATAGTTCTTAAGTTTTCTTATTAATAAATTTTGTGTATTTTGTGATGAGTTTTCAGTCTAATTTTAATTGAAACTTGATTTTTCTATTCTTATATACCTTTACTCATTAGTTTATGCACCTTGTGATCATTAATCTTGGTTGTTGACTTTATTGGATTCGGAAGTATCTAAGAGACTAGTAATGTATGCTCGGTATTCCATGAAAGCATTTCCAGAAAAGACTAAGTATTGGGACTTCATCTTTTAGGTGGTACCATCTCATCACATAGGCTTGCAAAAAAACCAAAAACAGAATAAGGTGGGAGAAGGGGAAAGGCAGTGGGGTCCAGGCTCAGGCTCTCACACTCTGTCTCTGTCAGACAGTCAGTGGTGTTCCCCTCAATCACCTTCTTCTCTCCTTCCTGACTTTTGGAATCAGTTTTGAGAGGAACCTTTATAAGTTGGTGATGTGAGCTAGTGAAAATGTAAAACACTGTGACAGAAGTGGTTTCTGAGATCAGGGCGCTTATATAAATAGTCAGTGAAGACTGTTTATGAGGCTTTAGGTAGCAATAAGCACTGTATTGGGAACTACACTAGAAGGCATTCAGTCTGGCAAAGAAGTTATGTGTATTTTATCTTACACCCTAAGACTTTGTGGAAGACTGGGTTAAAAGCCATGGACTAATATGGTAGAGGAAATTTTATGGCATCCCAGCATTGAGCTTTGAAAAAGTTGGACAAACTTGCTATTTGCCTAGAAAAGAGAAGCCTATTGATACTAAGGAAATCGTGGCTGCTTTAAGGATTAGGACCATTAAAATGAATTTAAGGGCCAGGCGGTGATGGCACATGCCTTTAATCCTGGCAATAGGGAGGCAGAGGCAGGTGGAGCTCTGTGAGTTAAAGGCCAGCCTGGTCTACAGAGAGAGATCCAGGACAGGCAACAAAACTACACAGAGAAACCTTGTCTCAAAAAAATTTTTTTTAAAAATTAACTTAAGTACTTTGCATCATGGCAATAGGAAAGATGTCTTGAGGGAATCTGAGAAATTGGCCAGACCCCACCCATTTCCACGTCAAAAATGCAAAGGATTTTTTTTTTTTTTTAGTTCACTGGAAATACTGTTTTGAGGAGAGAATTTGATAGCATAGGGCACACCTATGCAAGTATTCCCAGAGTTCAGCTGCTCAGGTGCAAAGATTTGTTTTGGAGGTTGTTGGGGCCAAAATAAGTCTCTCTCCAAGTTGTTCTGCACATGTGTTCTGTCACAGTGACCAATGCCTAACACATACTCCATTTCTTTCTAAAATAGTTTTGATTGCTCCCTGCTGGCACTCCAGCTTTCAAGTCCACTACTAGATGTGAGGCTGAAGATTCTGAATTACTGCCACACTCTGGATTTCTTCCTGCTTGGTGTTCAAAAGGTCAGTAAGACAATGACCAGTTCTACTCATCCGTTTTGTAAAGTTTCTGATGTAATGAGGTTTTTTTTTTTTTCTTATACTTGTGATTTATTGTCTTGTGTGATATATCTCTTTCTCTGTGTAATTTTATTACTTATATGCTTGAAGCAAACAGGAAGGGCTTACCAAAATATGTGAAATCACTCTGCTAAATTGAACTGGCTACTATATATGTAGACATTTAACATATGTGTGCTGTTGTGAATTGTCCTTTTGAGAATGACAAAAAGCAGATAATGTGCTGTGAAATATGTACTAGACCAAAGAGCCTGACACTGCTCTATGTACTCTCTGTTTTTTTACAAGTCATTTAATGCCTATTATAAAACAAACTCTTGCATTGGACTGTGTGAAATTTGCCCCTGGTGATAGCCATCTAGACAAGCTTTTCATTTGATTTAATTTTGATTTTGTTTCATAGAATCTCCTTTGCTTATCCAGGAAGGTGAGGTAATACCTTTGGAAAAGAATCAGTAAGAGATAAAGGAGTTATTAGCCTTCAGCCTGTCTTATAACCAAAAGGTATTACAAATAAACGAGGACATTACTTCAAGACTTTCAAAGTGTTGGAATAAAATAAATCAAAATTTGTGTCTGAGACTTTTGAACTAATAATGCAGAGTTCAAAGAACCTTCAAAGTTAAACATTAAAATCAATTCTCAAAGAATATCAAGATTTCCTCGTATAGTCGTTAAAATCAGTCCTCCGTATCTTCCAGTATGATTTATGTATGGAACATTCATGATTAGGAGCCTATATTTCAGGCTGGAGAGATGGCTCAGTGGTTGAAAACACATGCTGCTCTTTCAGAGGACCCAAATTCAGTCCCCAGCATCCATATAGAGAGGCTCCCCCAGCATCCATATAGAGAGGCTCCCTCAGCATCCATATAGAGAGGCTCCCCCAGCATCCATATAGAGACGCTCCCCCAGCATCCATATACAGAGGCTCCCCCAGCATCCATATAGAGACGCTCCCCCAGCATCCATATACAGAAGCTCCCCCAGCATCCATATAGAGAGGCTCCCTCAGCATCCATATAGAGAGGCTCCCCCAGCATCCATATAGAGACGCTCCCCCAGCATCCATATACAGAGGCTCCCCCAGCATCCATATACAGAGGCTCCCCCAGCATCCATATACAGAGGCTCCCCCAGCATCCATATACAGAGGCTCCCCCAGCATCCATATAGAGACGCTCCCCCAGCATCCATATACAGAAGCTCCCCCAGCATCCATATACAGAGGCTCCCCCAGCATCCATATACAGAGGCTCCCCCAGCATCCATATAGAGACGCTCCCCCAGCATCCATATACAGAGGCTCCCCCAGCATCCATATAGAGACGCTCCCCCAGCATCCATATACAGAGGCTCCCCCAGCATCCATATACAGAGGCTCCCCCAGCATCCATATACAGAGGCTCCCCCAGCATCCATATACAGAGGCTCCCCCAGCATCCATATAGAGACGCTCCCCCAGCATCCATATACAGAGGCTCCCCCAGCATCCATATACAGAGGCTCCCCCAGCATCCATATAGAGACGCTCCCCAGCATCCATATAGAGACGCTCCCCCAGCATCCATATAGAGAGGCTCCCTCAGCATCCATATAGAGAGGCTCCCCCAGCATCCATATAGAAACGCTCCCCCAGCATCCATATACAGAGGCTCCCCCAGCATCCATATAGAGACGCTCCCCCAGCATCCATATACAGAGGCTCCCCCAGCATCCATATACAGAGGCTCCCCCAGAATCCATATACAGAGGCTCCCCCAGCATCCATATACAGAGGCTCCCCCAGCATCCATATAGAGAGGCTCCCCCAGCATCCATATACAGAGGCTCCCCCAGCATCCATATAGAGAGGCTCCCCCAGCATCCATATACAGAGGCTCCCCCAGCATCCATATAGAGACGCTCCCCCAGCATCCATATAGAGACGATCCCCCAGCATCCATATACAGAGGCTCCCCCAGCATCCATATAGAGACGCTCCCCCAGCATCCATATAGAGACGCTCCCCCAGCATCCATATACAGAGGCTCCCCCAGCATCCGTATACATAGGCTCCCCCAGCATCCATATAGAGACGCTCCCCCAGCATCCATATACAGAGGCTCCCCCAGCATCCATATACATAGGCTCCCCCAGCATCCATATACAGAGGCTCCCCCAGCATCCATATACAGAGGCTCCCCCAGCATCCATATAGAGACGCTCCCCCTGCATCCATATAGAGACGCTCCCCAGCATCCATATAGAGACGCTCCCCCAGCATCCATATAGAGAGGCTCACAACCACCTCCTACTACAGTTCCAGAGGTTCCAACAGCCTCTTCCAGCCTCCTCAGGCACCTACACATGTGCACTTACATGCACACACACACACACACACACACACACACAGAGAGAGAGAGAGAGAGAGAGAGAGAGAGAGAGAGAGAGAGAGAGAGAGAGAGAGAGAGAGAGAGAGTTCAAAATAATAACATAAGTAAGATCTTATATTTATGGAATGTCATGTGTCAAACATTAAAATTAGGCTTTGATATACACTATAAATTAATTAACTTACATTATTTCATTTGATATCAGTGGCTAATTGGGTTAAGTTTCTTCCCTTTTTTTTGTTTTGTTTTTGTTTTTTGTTTTTTTCGAGACTGTGTCTCTCTTTGCACCCTGGCTGTGCTGAACTTGCTCTGTAGACCAGGCTGGCCTCGAACTCACAGCAATCTGCCTGCCTCTGCTTCCCCAGTGCTGGAATAAAGGTGTGTGCCACCACCGCCCGGCAGGCCAAGTTTCTTATTATGTTTGTTTCATAGATGAGGAAACTTAGTATGGCATGCCAGAGATAAGTTGATGAGTAAAATGACAATAGTTTATTCTCAATGCCTACTATAGTTCGTACATGGTTTCAAACATACCTACAGTGTGCTCAAAATGGAATTCTGCTGTGGTTTTTCTTGCATTTATTTATTTATGTGTGTGAGAAGGGGATGTTCAGAGCACACGTATATGTGGAGGTCATAGGACAGCTTTGTAGAGTCAATTCTCTCCTTCCATGATGTGAATCTCAGGGGTCAGACTCACGTCATTGAACATGATGACTAATGTCTTTACCAACTGAGCCATCTCACGGCAGCCCCTAACACTGTCAATTTTGGTACATAGGTATGAACTTCGATCTGATTGCTAGAAAGAGAAACTAATGAAAAGAATAAATTCTTGTACGTGCTCTTTAGTGTCCAGTGGCTTTTGTACACTGAGGGCAACTCATTACTCTTTGTGCTTTGCTTACTACTCAACTTTATTAAATTAAAGTAGCTCATAAACCAGATGTTTAAACCAATTTTAAACCACTTTTTCTTGGCCACCTAAACATTGGTTATCAATTTGATGAACTGAATATCCTAAAATCTATAAAGTATAATTACAAATTCAGTGTGGCTTTTTTGGAAACAAGTTAAACCGCTTGAGTAGCATATTAAGTCTACACAAATACAAGAATTAAAAATACGTCATGTATTTCCCTTTAAGCCTATTACAAGGTACAAAGACAGAGGGGTTAACTTACTGTTCTTTATTCCTGCCCTTGTACTTTTCCTCCTTCGTTTAATGTTATACTTGTTTTATTTTTATGTCTTTTCAGGATTTTACTACACCTGAATTTCATTAACTTTACCCAACTACCTAGAAAACACATCTCAGACTTGCCAAGGTAAAAGAATAAAACTGATTTTCCAGGCTCATAGATATTGAACTGTGTGTGGTGGGTTGGGAACCTTTTCATAACAGCATTTCATTTGTTATCTCTTAGAACTGCCTCTTTGTAACTCGTTTTTATCAAAAGCTGAAGCATTCTTTAATTTATGCATGTTTTGTCATCCCCATTACCCTGACCTCTTTCTGTGTATTCAGTCTTTTAGCATTATTCAGATTAATATATTCATTATTTGCATTTTATTATAATTTGCATACATTTGTAGATAAGGGATTGAATCTTTTTTTGATTATTCTCTTCTTTAAAATATGTTTTCATCTATTGGATTTTTTCTACGTGATTATTATGTGTAGCCATCAGTGTTTATCATTCTTACAAGTTCTTGGTTATGTGTGAATTAGAAACAAGAGTCCCTCTCTGCAAGTGTGTGATTTCTGTGCGAATCAGAGAGAGGCACCTCCTGCCGAATGACACAGCCCCAGAACTTGGGCACCTGGTTTTGTAAACAAAGACTGGACAGACTTCCATGTTCTGTTCTTGGGCACCCTTGAACTTGAACTTTACCCAATCTGTATATTCATACATAGCAGCCATTGATGTGTGCTTGATTTTTCTGAAAGAATTTATGATTAACTCATTGCTTTTCCTATGTTCTTTCCTGCTTGGCCACTGATAGAAACAAGTATATATCTCTATAAAATAAATATTCATGCACTTTGCTATATAAAAGTAACAAATCTTAAATGCCCCGAAGTATTTGTTCTTTTCACAAATTTTGAGTATATCATCATAAACTCAGTCTTTTACTAACTAAAATAGTTTCAATTAATGACAATATTTGCAGTCAAAAGATAAATTTAGTTTTGGAAGCCCCTTGAAGGTGGTTTTCCATTCTTTTAATGCTACCTCTGACATTATTGAAACAATTCAGGAGACTCATAACAGCAAAAGGATTTACTTGGATTTTTTTTTTTTTCATGACCTAAAACATCAGCTATCTCCTTTACCGGTCCTTTGGGTGAGAGGCAATATCAGGGCAGAGGGATGCTTTAGAATATTAAAGGGGCTGGGTGTGGTGGCAGAGACAGGCTAATGAGATGTCCCACTTGCTGCCAAGCCTGATGACCTGAGTTCGAGTGAAGGAGAGAACCAACTCCTACAAATTGTCCTCGGACCTCCATTCCCATGCTCTAGCATGTGCACATGCGCGCTCTTGTCTCGCTGGCGCTCTCTCTAGCGCTCTCTCTCTCTCTCTCTCTCTCTCTCTCTCTCTCTCTCACACACACACACACACACACACACACACACTCACTCACACACACACACACACACATACACACACACATACACACACACACACACACACACACACCTCTGTGCATGCATGCACAAGAATACACAGTAATACACTGGTTTTATTAAACACTCTAAGAATTGGGCTCTATGTTCTTAAAGATGAAAGAGACATTCTGTAACAGTAGAGCCTGCCTTTAAAGAATAATGGACCCCTGAAAACTCAAATGTTGCCATGATGTCTGGAATTGGCACAATCTAAATATTTCAGTTTCTGTCCCATGCTTTCTCCAGGCCAGTGCCTCACTGTGAAAGGGGTCCATTTATATGGAGGTGAAAACAACATTTCTTCAATCTTAAAAGATGAGTAGAGGTCCAGCAAAACAATTCAGTGGATAAAGGTGCTTTCTGTGCAAACTCCATGACTTGAGATCTATCCCCAGAATGAATATAAAGGTGGAAGGAGAGAATCAACTCCACAGTTTTCCTCTGACCTCTCCAGGCACAGTGGCATGAATGTCCCCCCCCCTCTCTCTCTCTCTCTCACACACACACACACACACACACACACACACACACACACTAAAATTTAAAAGATGAGTAGGTATTAGGTAAACCAAGGTACTTGGGCATAGGGCATCATTCTATGCAGAAGTTCTTGATCAAAGGGACATAGGGAAAAGATATGGTGAAAATCCTAGCAGGTTAGTACTTCTGATACATGAATTATGAGGCAATGATGCTAAAATGATAACTATGTTGTAGGATTCTATGTTGTGATACAAAAACAATAGAGATTAGTATAGTGAGTAAATCGCACAGCTAGATAATGGTGAAGCTGGCATTCAAAGCATGTGATTTGCTCTTACAAGTTTTCACTCCACAGAGAAACCCTGTCTCAAAAAAAAAACAAGCAAAAAAAGAAAAGTCATTCTAGATGCTTGTATGAACAATATTTTTGAGCAAATTAGTAGCAGAAAATAGAAAAGCACAGGGAATTAGTGCCCTTTAGTAGTTGCTGTGGTCGTTTGTTGGAACCTTTGTGATATAATCCTGTATAACGGTTTTAGTGAAATCATATACTTTATAGACTTTTTTGAGACCGGCTAAATGGCATCTTCCTGTTTACTAATCTCTATTGTTTTTTCTTCTTGAAAATTTCCTTAGCACGAACCTACATGAAAGGTAAGTTTTCACATGATGTAGCAAACCTTTGATGGTGCAGTATTTAAAGTATAGCTTAGAAGCCATAGCCTAGGAAGACAAGCTGGAGAAGTAGAAGCCAGCTGATTCTCAGAAGAGGACTGAAAATAGCATGAGTGTGAGTCTAACGGGCAGTCTTCTCATAGGTACAATTATATTCTACAACTCAGTTTTGTGCCTACATTATATAGTACATTGAATGAGATCAGCAGGCCATGGGTATTGTGAAAGACTAGGAAAGGGCTATAGATCCAGCTGTCCTATATTTATTTAGGTATACAGTTCCAAATATTCTGTAAATGTCAGTTCCCATATCTGTGACATAGGGTTAATGATATGCACCATGTTATCTTACAGAGCTATCAAAACACCTTTTGTGATCAACAGCGAGAAAACACTTGGAGAAATCGGCAAGCAGTTTTTCCTGCTCAAATGATCTTCTTCTCAGTTACTGTTTTCGGCTGTGTTCCAGAAAGCTGAGGCTTCTCTGAGCCAGACTTCTGATCAGTGAAGTATCGGTGTCCTCGTGCGAGCACTTCCAGCAGCCCCCTACTGATAGAGTGCACTATAGCTGAGACATCTTGCGTTAAATAGTGCCCTACCAAAAAAAGCTTTACAAAGTGCCAGAGAGACTTTTTATCAGTTTGAAAGTTTTTCTTCACCTAGCTCTCTAGTAAAGATGGATGTAAAGCTAAAAGATCGGGACTTCTGGTACAGCCTCCATGGCCAAGTCCCCGGGATGCTGGAGTGGGACATGGGAAATGAATTTTTCCTGCCTTGTACCACAGATCAGTGCTCTTTGGCTGAGCAGAGTCTTGCCAAATACAAAATTCAACTGCTAAAACCACCAGCACAGCCTCAGGAGAGGAAGCCCAATCTTGATGATGATGGCCCTCCCACTGAACCCAGCTTGTGGATGTGGGTGAATCCCAACATTGTGTGCCCCGCCAACATCAAAGAGGCTCCAAATCCCAGTCATAAAGTCCTGCCAAGTGCACCAGGCCCAAAGACTGATGAGCCTGGCTGCCTAGGGACTCAGAGAGTGATGCAGCCCTTGTCTTTTCTCCACACTGAGCGTTGTCAGCAACCAAAGCTGTCCACGTTCTCCAACGACCCTGATTTCATAGAGGAGGAGACTGAGGAACAGGAATGCACATCCTCTAACAAATACAACAGGAAGCCCCACACGCTGTACCCTGAGAGGCAGTCCTGGCCACGCCCTCCTCTCAACTACAGCCATCTAGTTGCTCTAGCATTAAAAAGCAGCCCTTCCTGCGGCCTCAACGTGCAACAGATCTACAATTTTACTCGACAACATTTCCCCTATTTCCGGACAGCACCAGAGGGCTGGAAAAACACCATTCGCCACAATCTCTGCTCCCTGACGTGCTTTGAAAAGGTGCCAGTCCCCCTTGAGGATGATGTGGATGGAAAACCTCGCTCTTTTCTCTGGAAGCTCACTGATGAGGGACACCGCTTCTTTCAGGAGGACACCCGTGTCCTGGCCTATGCTCGAAAGGAGAGCATCAAGCAGTGCATGCGCCAACCAGAGCTGATAGACCTTCTCTTTCATTTTTAATGTTTTCTTCTTTTCTTGTGTGTGTGTGTGTGTGTGTGCGCGCGCGCGCGTGTGTGTGTGGTATGTGCAAGTGTGCGCATGCATGCTTATATGTGTGTGGGCACATGGGTGT